>NC_081531.1:32246544-32562314 GCF_030273125.1 Centropristis striata | reverse complement strand
CACACCAACTTTTCCAGAATTTAATTGAAAATTATGCAGTTTGTCTCACTGTACTCTGAAATTAATGCACATTTGCAACATTTAAAATTCTTTATTGAGCATGATAGTGTTTTGAAAGTAAAAAAAAAAGATTCAAAATCACATTTTATGTTGGACTAAAGGACTAAAAAAAGACACAAAATGACAAAAAAAAGACACAAAATGACTTACAAAGACATGAAAAGAATTCAAAAATGGACAAAATAGCCCAAGACTCCATAGAGTTAAGTTGTTAACCCATTTCTTGTTCCCTGAAAAAGGCCTACTTGTATAATTCTGAAATGTACATTATTTTCCAGTTTTGGTTAAGCTTACCTTTTTTTATTTACCTCTGGCAGTTCACCACTTACCTTTGTACCCTTTCAAGCTGTTCATTTGACGTGAACTGCTTGAATTTCAATAAAAAACTGGAAAAATTGGGGTGTTCTAAAACTTTTGACCGGTAGTGTATGTCTATGTGATTTCTCTTTATCTTCCAGAATAATAAAAAGCACCTGCAGTAAACCCTAATTCCTCTACAGTAACACAGGTCTATGCTGTTTCTGTTAAAAAATCAATCCATCTTGTCATAACTTTGTGTTTGAAGCTGTCAGCTTTGTGAAGAAAGACAGCCTCATGTAAACAGGTCTGTGGGGGGTTACCCCTTTGTAGTTTGGTCACGCTGCGCTGTCTGAATAGCACAAAGATTCCACTCAAATAACAATACAGGACACAATACAGAGGCTCGTGTTTACAAATAGCATCCATGCCTTTAACACCTACTAGCCCGGACTAGTCAACAACCATCTTGTGATCCTGGCTTTGTTAACTCTTGTGCAACATCCAGTAACCATCAGGATGATAACATGTTTGAATCAAATAGGTTAAATCATTTATTAAGGCTTCTTCTGCCTCAAACTGAGGTATTTTTTCCCAGCTGACAGTCACGTTGCTTCCTAAATAAATAAATAAATAAACCGAAGTTCACCAACAAAGACATTTGACCTTTCAATCGGAGATAGGCAGCAGACAATATGACAATGAATTTGCTTTGCAATCGTGAATGGTGGATTGTGACGTTGTCCGTGGGTTCCAGACAGCGTTGTCCAGACAGACAGAATGGTGAGATAACATAAACACAGACAAGAGACATAACACTTCATTCACAAAAGCTCTTTTCCATCACAGCTATTTGGGTCACTTGACCATTATTGTGTCCTGTCAGTACAGCGCTGAGCCAGACTCGACTCAGACTGCTTTCCATGCTGTTCTTTCCCTAAGGTCACGCCAAGTAGGTGACGGGCTGCAGTTAGTTAGTTCTAACACTATATTTTAGAGGTTTTTCACATGTTAAGTGACAGAAATACCTTGCATTATATATATATTTTTTTTTAAAAGTGATGGCAATGATTCTAACTAAACAGGAACAAACCAAACAGTAAATTTCTTTTCATGCATTTATTGGCAACACTGCAGAAGGGATTGATTACAAAATGTGAGATACAGGATCAGTCACACAGTTTCAGGTAAGAGCAGTAAATGATATATATATATATATATATATATATATATATATATATAAAGTCAACTTCAAAAGCACTCATTGTCAGATCCAACAGCGTGTTAGAAATCCAACAGGGGTCGATTTGAGAGAAAATGCATTATCCAGGAGAATGTGGTCAGGTACCGGGATCCCAGCTACCTGAACTGGAGATGTCAGCCCTTGTACTGGTACATGCAGGTGCTAAGACCGCATAGCACAGCACCTGAAAACAAGCACAGTAAGTTAAGCTTAAAATTCACAATCAATCCTATATGTTGTCTGATTGCACAGTTCTGCTTTGAGATCATGCAGGCCTACCGATATCTCCGAGGACAGCCGTGATGACCGACGATGTACTCCTGGGCATAGCAGAACCGCCTGCAGAGTCCTCTATACCCACATGTCCAGTACTGCATTTCTGGATCATCGCCTGCAGATAAATAGATAATAGATAATCACAAACATCCTCCTGATGACTTCAATTCTTGACCTTTTGGTAAACTGTGACCCCGATAAATCCCTTCATCTTAAAAAAGAAGCAGTTAACATTGTAAATACTTAAGAAAAGTCTCATGTTGTGATTTAATTATTTGATTTACTTCCTCCCAGAGTCACACAAACAAGCCCAACAATTGAGCATTTGCCATATCATGATTTGCTTGATTTGATCTCACACAGTAAGAAAATGGGTGTATCCGTTGCTTACCCTCCCCGACTGCGAGCATCAGGAGAAGCACAAGGAGAACCAAGCTCAGTCCCTTCATGTTTGGGTACCAATAAGCTTTCAGACACTGTTGTTGACAGGCTGATGCTGCATTTATACAGCATTTCAACCCACGGGGGAGGAGTCCGTCGTGCTCTGTCCAAATCACAATAACAAAGTATCGCTGAATGATGGCAGTCTGAGGGCTGAATTTCAGACCCATCAGCTTACTCAGCTCAGTTAGCACCTGCAGCTTCTTGAGAATTTAAGATAGCTTTTAGGAATATTACAGAAAAGGTTATTTCATTTTTCTGTGCAAAACAATACTTTATTATTCAACCGTTTCCAGATACTGCAAATGATCTGTACCTGCTGTTCACCAACACAAATATTTTAAAAAAGTGTCAGTTTTTTTGGTTTTGTACTTACATACACCCCTATGGCTGTACCACAAAGAACTCCTTCAAAAAGCCCAACAACAAGCCCTCCAAAAGTTATAATTATAGGTGAAATACTATCTAATCTGTTTGTTTTAGACACAGTAAGCAGTACAATTCTGTCTGTCCTGCTGTGTTTTCAGGGCTGCCCTCTGTTCGACCACTGCTCTGCCCACATCTCAATATGGCAGTACTTCATGTGTTATTGCTGATGCTGTGAAACTACAATCAAACCGCACAAAAACAGGCTGCTCCAGTGACACAGGGCGGGATTGTTAACAAAACAATAACAACACAAGGCACAGACATACAGACATGTACTTGTGTAGTATGCCCCCTAGTGCCCAGGGCCATGTGTATGTTACTTTTTTATTTTATTTATTTTTTAAATGTATTCATTTAAAATCGATACATTGATTAATGTATTTTTTTCATAAATTTTCCTTTGCACCCCTAATTTATTTCCATATACTCATTTAATTTCTATATTATTTATTTATTTTTAAAGTTTTTTTGGGAGGCATTTTTCATGTTTATTATTCAACAAAATAATTATATTTATAATTATGTATAATTTATTATTATATGTAATTCAAATATAATATTGATTATATATTATAATATATTACAAAGTATTAGCAGCAAATTGTAAGTGAAATGTCAAAAGTAAAAGTACATAATGCATAATAGCCCCATGTAAAGAGTTGCATTTATTGTATTTTTATGATTAGATAGATTTTATTCATGATGGCCAAATCTTGATAACTGTAATTGTTCAATAATCATACACTTTGTTGGTTTGATACACTTTTGTTCATGTTGCTGTTATTCTCTCAGCTAGCTAGTTTACTAAGTAACAAGAAAATGTGTGGTGAAAAAAATAAATTAAAATTGGAAAACTTAAACCTAAAATATGTAAATGTATATGTATGCAAACATATACCTAATATTGCTTAACAAACTTGGAGTTTCTTGTTTTACCTTGTAATTGCTTTCCAATTACTTACTGTTAGTTTTTGGCTGTAATTTGCATAAAGTCCAGTACTGTCAGATTTTCAGATATTATGGGCCTTGGTTACATGATGGCTACTTGTCATATTTTTTTTACATTTGAGTAAAAGATTAATGATTTTATTTGCTTAATTAACATTATTGATGTTTTTTTTGTGGATGGAAAATTTAAAGCAGCCAAATTATTATTAATAGATTATGTGTGTCTCTTTAATAATGGACAGTATTGTGCAAAGAAAATTTACCACCAAATCACTTTTTAAAAAATAAATAAAAATATCTAACAATAAAAAAATAAATATAGAAAAGTAAATTATCTGAATATTTGACTTATACAAACATTCCATAATAAGATAACGAATCCAAACAAACAAATTTTAACTAATATTCTTTTTTTTCCTTCTTTTTTTTAATTCACAATACCAATTTACAATATATACAGTATTTGCCAGGGGGTTACAGAAAGAAAAACAAACAAAATCAGACAAACATCAATTCCAAAACAGAGGGTAAGATACTAAAATAAAACAATAAATAAAAAAATAAAAAACACGATGTATGATTTATCAATCAATAAAGCATTTGTCCAAAACAAAGTCAGTTTTCAGAGCCTTCTTGCTCTTAAAGCCTTTAATAGAAGTACAGTACTGTGAAACTTCCCAAAAACAGAAGTAGCTGTAAAAAAAAAAAAAGTCCCTTTCCCTCTGATTTTCTTCAAAAAAAAAAAAAAATGTTAACTAATATTCTTCTGTTAATTTGAGTAGTGTAATGACGCATTTTTACGTCTTTACGTAATGACATCACTCGTCATTTAGCAACTTTTAGTAACAACTCGACCTTCCCTGAACCTCCCCTGAAAAGTATTCGGCAACAGTGGACGGACGGTGTGCCCTATCATTCCAAGATGGCGGACCTCCTGGGCTCAATCTTAAACTCGATGGAGAAGCCTCCAACAGTCGGCGACCAGGAAAGCCGACGAAAGGCTCGAGGTACACCACGCTTCTAGCCCAAATAACGACTCGATTCGCGTTAGTTGACAGCTGGTGAAATGAATTTGAGGGGGGAAATGTGTGTAAGAATGGCGAGGAGAGGCGGAGAGAGCTGCTGTCCCGGGGTTAGCGCCGCCTCACTGCCGCAGACCTGAGGTCACAGTCCGGACCGGTGACGATCACCGTGGACTACTGTTGTTGAAAATAATTCACCGTCGCGAATCATTTTAATACGGTCGAAATGTCGATATTTGCGACCGTGTCCAAACAGTTCAGAATACAAGTGGCACTGCTTTTACTTTCATACAAACCTGCTAAAAACACTCACAACCGGCTGCTGCCTTCTTCTCCCAGCATGTTGACAAAGATAACAAGTTTCCTTTGAGTACAGTGATGGAATGTAACAAGCACATTTACTTGATTATTTCCACACCTTAATCTTTATACTTCCACTTCACTACATTTTTAGAGGCAAATATTGTATTTGTTACTCCACCACGTTTAGCTGCCGGCTTTAGTTGTTTTTCATGTCAAGATTTTACATTAAAAAAATATCCATTTAAATGATTAAGTAGTTAAAGTTAGCCCTGGACAACAGTAAAATGCTGCTTATATAAATGCATCAGTAATATTAATCCAGTTATGTATTTGCAATATATATATGTATACCAAGCTGAGTTGGGCCATTCTGCATAACAAGTACTTTCACTTTTGATACTTTAAGTACATTTTGATGCTGATACTTTTGTACTTTGACTTCAGTAAGTTTTGAATGCAGGCCTTTTACTTGTAGTGGAGTAATTTCAAAAGTGTGGTATTCGTACTTACTACTGAAATGAGAGATCTGAATACTTCCACCTCTGCTGTGCATTTATAGTGATCTGCTGTAAGATGTAAACTGATGATCCCTTTTTATTTCCATTTATGATCAGCTTTACCTGCATTATTTCTCTGCCATTAAATTCACCTCTTTGAGTATTAAAAAACCAATCATTTTTGCTATTAGCACAGGCTATGGACATTTTATATGTAGAAAAGGTGAAGAATGTTAATAAAAAGTGTGCATAATTTATATATTTGTAAATTACAGATCAGTAGTCACAAACCCTGCTCCAGAAGAGCTACTGACCTGCATGGTTTAAATATCTCAATACTCTAACACACTTAATTCGCTTGTTATCAAGCCCTTAACAAGCTTCAGCTGCTCTACTGTGACCAGGTCAGTCAAATCAGGTGTGTAACTGTAGGGAGATACTTAAATTATGCAGGATGTTGACATATAAAACAAGTTACCTCTGAGAATCTATAGTTATCTACCTTTACATATCAACTTCTTGCAGCCCCCTTTTATATCCAATCATGTAACAGAATTAAAAGTGCACATAATTCATGTAAATTGTAGATCAGTAGTAAACATACTCCTGGAGAGCTACTGACCTACATGCTTTATGTATCTCCATACTCTTAACACACCTAATTTGAATGATCTGCTTGTTATCAAGACCTTAACAAGCTTCAGCTGCTTTATAGGGAGCAGATCATTCAAACCAGGTGTGTTTCAGTTGGGAGTTACTTAAATAATGAAGCCACATAGAGATAGACGGTAAACACTTTACACATTAAAAGTTACTGAAAACTTATGAAGGAACCTGTTTTGGAATATGTTGATTTTTTTACTGTCTG
The DNA here is from genome assembly GCF_030273125.1 of Centropristis striata. NCBI lineage: Eukaryota > Metazoa > Chordata > Actinopteri > Perciformes > Serranidae > Centropristis > Centropristis striata. Next base: position 32,555,930 of record NC_081531.1, on the reverse strand, counting down.
CACCTGAAAACAGTTATTTTTCAGACTGAACCTGTAATACTATGGTACTGCTGAGTGTCTGCAAATAAACAAAAGCCATCCAGTTTTCAGTTGTTGTGAAGACATAACCACAAGACGGCGGTGATTAAAAGTGACCAAATCCGTTTCATTAACTGTTATGAGTATGCTTACCAATAAAACATCAGAGGCTGGCCGCTTGTAGACACATGCAAGAAATAATAGGAATTGAGTCACTCAGTACTTGCCCTCAATGATCTGGAAATGTGGTCTGGGGTTTACAGGAAGTCTATGTCTTGATTAGCCTTTTTTTTGTGTGTGACTGAAGTCTTAAAAATATAAGTTGCCCAGTTGGAGCTGTAAGACTACGTGATGTGGGTTTACAACGGAAACTTTTAAAAGCTATCGGACACAAACAAACCACATTAAAACTTTTAATTTCTGTCCTTTTTTTAAGAGCAAGCGGCGAGACTCAAGAAGATGGAGGAAAATGAGAAAAGGAAGAAAGCCGAGTTCAGGAAAAAGGTGAGAGCTTGCGCTTTATATACAGCATTCTTCCTTTACCACTGTTGACATTAATCACATCAAACTCACACAGACTCCCTATGTGTCCTGTTTAGATGGAGAAAGAAGTGTCAGATTTCATTCAAGACAGTTCCCAACAGAAACGAAAATACAATCCTATGGGGAAGATTGAAAGGAGTATATTGTGAGTAGTGATTACTTCAGATAATTACTATAAGCTGCATTATGCAGAACACATGATATGCTTGGTTATATTCTGCCATTTCATTTTTTCCTGTTTCACAGGCATGATGTTGCAGAAGTGGCCGGTCTGACTTCTTTTTCTTTCGGGGAGGACGAGGAGAGCCGTTACGTCATGCTTTTCAAAAAGGTCTGTGTACTTTAAAAAAGCTTTTTGCAGTAAAATTGAAAAAAAAATTGTAAAATTGTTTTGTTTTTAAATGCAGTGCAATGCAATCATATCCATACATACATACTACTAGACTTGCACACACATGGATAAAGATTTAAACAAAAGAAGGTTTTTTTGAGGAAATGTACACTTTCCATTTCTGCCATATTTCTTCAAGGAGAAAGTGTTTCTTTCTTTTGCAGAAATTTCATGAAACATATCATACCATTCCTCTATAGATGGAGTAAGACATTTCCTTGTAATGGCCTTTTTGCCAGCAACACTGAGTATGCTTTGTTTTTATATTTATGGGTGTTGAATGAAGTAGTCCAAAAAAGAGATCATGCCACTTAAAGGTTACTATTGTTCCAGGTAGAGTCACTAATTCTGTGTAAATTTTAAGTAATTGTAATTTGTAAGTTTTGAATCCCAGAGTTGGATATTAAAATAACTTGAAGAACATGTGACTTATTTCCTCCATGTGTTGTTGCAGGAGTTTGCTCCATCAGATGAGGAGCTGGAAGCTTATCGCAAAGGAGAGGAGTGGGATCCACAGCTGGCAGAGCAGCGGCGCAGGCTAAAAGTAAGCTCTTTTTTTTTTTTTTTTTCATTGAGCCTTCTTTCAGACATACTCCTCTTTAACAGCCTGGAAACCAGTCAGATCTGCAGAGCTCATGTTTTATTTGCTGTGGCAGATGCGTCTGATCCCTCTCCCATTCAGACAATCGTAACAGTTTATCTTATCTGGCCGCGTTTCATACAACGACCAGCATCCAGTGAAGCTCACGAACACCGATCAAACTGTCAAATAAATTTAAATATGAATCAAGATTGTTTGACTGCATTGCGCATTTCCCTGTTATCTCAGTCTTCATCTGTTATGCACAAAGAACATAAAGTTGATAAGTTCAATAACCCATAAAAACATATTTAAAATAACCTATTTTTAGTTGCTTTCACCTCAATGGAGCACAAAGAAAATCACATTACACTGTGACATAGAATGCATTGATCAAACAAGGTTTATCGTTTGTCTCCTTTGTATGTATTTTATATGCAGAATCTACCATTGACTGTTACAAGCGCCATTAGAAGGGATGTTAAAATTAGTTTATAGGTATATATGTATGTTTCGCATTTCAGCTAGAATGCATTTCACATTGATGATATCCAACTTAAGCCCCTTTCAGATTCGCCTTCAGTCTGCTGCCTGGCTATGCTGGTTCCCCCCTTCCCATGTGGCATGTCAAAAGCCTGTTCATGTTGTTGTGAAAATGTATTATTATGCTCATGTGCTGAGGTTTTTTTCATGCTTTTTTTCCTCCTTTCCTCTCCTCACGTGTGCTGTATTTCTCTCTCTTCTCACCCTGTCGTCCTGTCCTGTTTACCTTCGTCATATTGATTGTTTGTGTGTGTTGTATACGTTTGGATAGGATGATGGCCAATTTCGTTGTAATGGTACTTGTTACTTGATCAATGACAATAAAGGGACTACTGAACTGAACTGAACTGAACAACCTGGTCTCACAGAAATCCGTGAAATAGCCACGGATTTCGCTTAACTCAAAATCCGTGGAATAGCCACGGAATCACTCAAATTTCCGTGAAACTGACACGGATTTCGCTACAATGCAAGTTAATGACAGTCATATCCCGTAGCTATTGGTTTGTTCCAAGTCACGTGACTTTCAAGGTCCCAGCGGTCAGAACAAAAAACATGGCGGACAGTTCTCTCATTTTTAGTGAAAAATCAATATTTTGACTTAGTTTCTGCATAAAAATGGATTTTAATCACATTTCTAGCGAGAAATATATGTTTTATTTTCTAAATCTTCACTCAGTGAATGTACATAATCACTTTGTATGTTGGAATAGCCACGGGATATGACTTGCATCATTAACTTGCATTGTAACGAAATCCGCGCCAGTTTCACGGAAATTTGAGCGATTCTGTGGCTATTCCACGGATTTTGAGTTAAGCGAAATCCGTGGCTATTTCACGGATTTCTGTGAGACCATGTCCCAGAGGCGTAATGAGGGAACCGAGTGATCGTGGCTCGCTAACACCTTCGGAGGTCTGATTTCCATCAGTCTGACTTTTTTCCCCCCTCTTCACTGTAGGAACAGGCAGCATTGGAAGAGACAGCATCCAGTCAGACAAAGCAGCCAGAAACATGTCCCAACTCCAACTACAGAGACAAGTACAGTCACCTGATCGGCACCTCGGCTGCAAAAGATGCAGCACACACACTGGAGGCCAACAGTGCTTACGGCTGCGGTGAGTAAACGTCGTAAACACTGATTACTGCATTGCACTGCCTCGCTTAATTCACACCACGGTTCTTCTTACGACTTTTTATTTACTCATTATTTCCTCTCACAGTGCCTGTGGCTAACAAGAGAGACACTCGCTCCATAGAGGAAGCCATGAACGAAATCAGAGCGAAAAAACGACAGAAGATCGAGGACGACTCGGGGGCACACAGCAGCAGTTCATGAGTCTCTACCAGCTTTCTGTCTACTTTTGTGTGTGTGTGTCTGGGTGCATTAATGTGTCTGTGTGCACAGTTTAATTCATCCTATAATGCAATATCTTGTACTTCAGACATTTAAAAGTATAACTTAAATGGCATCTGTTAAATCCAGTATGTATGCTGCTCTCTGTCTTGTTAAAATCATGAAATCTTGTTAAGTGGAGGATGCTCAGGTGAGTGTGATCCAGGAGCTGGATTACTGTACAGTACGTGTTAGACATTTGCTTCTGTCTATTATCAAGCTTCTCACACATGATCGAACCCTATACAGTATGAAGACCCTGTACAGCCGATATCTTCATGCACAGTTTTTAAAAGGACAGTGATTGGCTGGTTTGTTGCAGCTGTGCATTTACAGTTGTAAGTGACATTTTTAACATCAAAGTATTTTTAAATGTTCTGATCCGCAGCCAGGCTGGATAAGGTTTTTAAAGCAACGTTTAGGAAAAAAGTCACGGCTGAAAAGTCAGTGTTTCAATTATCCAGTACAGCTTTTAAAAGAGGAACAGGGACACAGTCTAATTACCAGCTTTTTTTTTCTTAGTATCAACAGTTTCAGATCTTTGTAAAGTCGGAAGCATGCCATTTTTTTGTCTTACTGTTTTTCTTGTTTTACTGTATTGTGGATTTTAGGAATCTGTGATTAAATCGTGAGATTTTCTTTGTTTCAGTTCATCTGCACTGACTGTGAATTAAGCTGTTACTCTTTTATAATGAAGCCAGGTGATGGTTTGCAGTAGAAAGGGAGGGAGCATAAGTACCAGACTCATTGTAGGAATATGGGTCGCATCTCTTTAGTTTGTCATATCTTCGAGTCAGTTTTGTGGCATCTTGATGTCCATTTTAACATGGTTGGACTGTTTTATCCCCCAATGTGTGTTAATAAACAGAGAACAGTGTTAGATCTTTGTCTGTATGTTGCCCTCATTTCTTGGTCACAAGAAACCCACCTCAACCAGCTACAACATTACAGTGCACCATAGAAGTAATAGTCAATAATAATGGTCATGAAAGGGGCCATTTATACTATTCAATAAGTATGACCTTGAAATAAATCCTTAAAGATCATTTGTGCAATAATTATGTAATTAAATATATAAATTAAGCCAAAAAATATATATGATTTATTCAGTAAAGTTAAATAAATAAAAAGGTGTGTATTTGTTTTATTCTCAAAAAGACCTATTTAATAAATTAATTCAGAATAATAGAAAAAAAAATTTGGGAAAAAAGTGTGTTGAAAAAAATAGACCTTTGAAAAACGTGAAATTTTAAAATAAAATTATTTATTGAACTATATTGTCTCATCTATATATTTATATTGAGGTTAATGTATGTATTTTTATTTTATTAATAGACTAAAGTTTAGAATGCCAATTATTTTTTATTTCTACTTTAATAAAATTGTGAATGCAGGATTTACTTATGATCTAGTTATTTAGTGTGGAGATCATATTTTTCGTAAAATACACAACACATATGTATTTTTATTTTATTAATAGACTAAAGTTTAGAATGCCAATTATTTTTTATTTCTACTTTAATAAAATTGTGAATGCAGGATTTACTTATGATCTAGTTATTTAGTGTGGAAATCATATTAATAATCATATTTATAATCACACAACACTTGCTCCACATCTGTTTTGGGGTCATACCATCACTCCACTATAATGTCTCACAGCCTGCACTACCCTTTCTCTCCTGCAGGAGGCGCCATAGATCAACCAAGAGCAGAGTTGCATTTTTTGTACGCCTGCCTCACACTGTCCTGCAGTTTCTGTCCTGCAGAAACACACTTACAGCGCGCTGAAGACTCAGACACGCACATGCAAAAAATGAAGTCCATGTTTTTCTTCTTTTTCATTATTTGGTTTGCAGATGCAGAGCTAAAACCCCGGAGAGGTAAGACCCAGACCCTGCTGATGCTTGTTATGTCCTCACCAAACGTGTGTGGAGCTTAAAATAAGGAAAAAGCATGAAAATGTGACTTTAAAAGGAAAGTTTTGTCGTACTAAACCAAAACTGAATGCTACTTTTAGAGTAGTGTGCCAAAGCCTATAGCTCCAAACATAACTTTGCTGTTTAGTGGTTTAAGTAATTCTGTCACAGAAGCCAAAAAAAAAAGTTAAACTTCTGTTTTTTTAATGGTCTGAAGTGAAGTGGGATAAGTTTCTTAGTGGTTTCTCCTGGTTTGCATTACTATGAGCTCACTTAGTGTCTTTGGCAAATGTTGTATGTATTAGTCACATGTAAAGGCTTTTGTTTTTGCAGTTTGGTTTATCTGCGCCACATGTAGCTCATCCTCCTCATTTCTGATACCTACAGGATCTGGGGTGGTTTGTACTTTTAAAGACAAGACATACAGTCCAGGAGACAGCTGGCATCCCTATCTGGAGCCCTTTGGATTCATGTTCTGCATGCGCTGTGTCTGCACAGAGGTAACATTTATTTATCAGCCCTAAACAAGCATCCAAATGAGTAAAACTCAAGTTACTCGGCTGTCTGAAGTGGTTGGTATTTAAAGGTGCTTGTAAACTCTGAATATTGCTCTTTCTTAGACAGGCCATGTGAAATGTAACACTATCAAGTGTCCCGCTCTGCCTTGTGAAAACCCAGTTGCTGAGCCTCAGCAGTGCTGTCCAAGATGCACAGGTAGACTGTCTTCTATTAACAAGCAATCAATGTTAAATGGAGATTTTTTTTATGACTGTGTAATGTGTGATCTCTCCTCAGATGAGCCCAAGATCCCTGCAGGGCTGAGAGCTTCAGTGAAATCCTGCAGGTATAATGGAAGTGTTTATCAGCCAGGGGAGACCTTCACTAAGCTGGACCTCTTCCCATCCAAGCAAAGCAATCAGTGTGTTATGTGCACATGCTCTGTAAGTAGCTACTTTTATTGATTTGGTGAAAAAATATCATAATCTAAACACATGCACAATTTAAGACTGTATCATTTTACATGTTTTTAAAATTCTATTTGAGAAATTCCTTTTATTTTTACTATTTTCAGAGTAAACTTATCTGGTTTACAGACAATAAAAAACAGAAATGTGAAAGAATAAAAAAGGAAAATAGCAGATTTTTTTAATGATAAAACCCCAATCCTTGCCAATAGAAATTTTGGAATAAAAAAACATATTTTTGAATATTCTCATCACTATTCTCCATTCAGTGGGAATTGTTTTCCTCTTGAACAACATATTGAAGCCATCACAGCTTAAAAGTGGAGAAAAATCAATGAAAAAAGTATGTTTAATTACTAGATGCACATGAAAGGAAAGAGTTTACTCTATTCTAGAATTAAAATAAATATGTTTATGCTCTCTAAATACTGTACAAATTGCTGGAGCCACTAGTGCCACATAAAAGTTGTCAAATGTCTTATATTTCATGTATAGAAATCCAGTAATTCAATAATTAAAGTGTGTGTTTGTGGTATTGTGTTGCATGTAATGTTACATTGATGTGTATAGTGTATGTCTGCCCACTAACTTACAGTATTGCTGCTAATGCCATGCAGTTAAAGTGTAATATTTAATTTCAAATTCTGAAGTTGTTAAAAGCGTCTTGCTTTGGTTTGAGGGTTGACTCACCTCGACGGGATCGGCAAGAGAAAATGGACGATTAATTTAGAAAACCAAAGGCAGATATCTCAGAGAAAACATTGAAGTGGAGCCAAACTTGACATCACCCTGTCCTTTAAAAGGACTGCATGATGAGAGAAGTTAATTTTACGAGTTGTTAAGTAGGGTTCATTAACAGATGTTTCCAAGGAGACAACACGTAATATACTGAAGATTCCTAGTAAAAAGCAAAAATCATGTATATCATCATAAAATTCTTGGATTTCTTTGTTAATATTAACTTCATATGCAGTTTCTGTTGAGGTCTGATTTTACTGGAACATCCTCACAGATTTGCTTATTACAAACAGACAGTGTTGTGATGATTTACTGCAGTTTTTCTGTATTTTGTTTTTTGCCTTGAGTTGAACAGGTTGTACACTGGTTGTAGGTATATGTAGTTGTTTTCATAAAATCAGCCACTACTGTGTGTGTATGTGTGGCAAAATAATATTTAAGTTAATTTTGACAAAAGCAAAATACACACGGCCACTAGGGCTGGGCGATATGCCCCTAAAAGAATATCACGATATTTCAGGCTATTTTTGCGATGACGATATTCTTGACGATATAAGGAGATACTTAAAAAGATATAGAAAATATGATTTTTTTTTAGTCAGTATAAATAAATAAAAATCTAACATGTAGTTTGAAGTGCAAATCTCAACAGTTGCCAAATAAAAAAAAAATTACTCTTGACTCTTGATTATCAGCAATAATAAAAATAACCATTTAGGGGTTTCGGGGGCATATTTTAATTAATTTTGTAAAGGAGAATAAAGGTTCTTGTATGTTTTATTTAAGGCATCTTATTTTGACAGTCTTCTTGTAAATTATGTGGTGGATTCTGTCCTCTTATTTTGACAGCTGCATGTGTTTAGCAAGAGGGAGTAAGTAGCTTTTGATGATTACAACAACTTTTACCACTACATCAAGAAGTAGGAACATTGCCAATATCATGATATGCATTTTTTTTAACCATAAAAAAAATATACCGATATTATCGTGAACGATACGGTATGGCACACCCCTAACGGCCACTACATTAGGTACACTAATAACCAGTGAGCCAAAATGCCTTGTTGATGCCAGAGATCAGAGAAGAATAGCCAGACAGGTTCCAGATGATAGAAAGGCAACAGTAGTTCAAATAACACCAATATACAACCAAGGTATGCAGAAGACCATCTCGGATCGCACAACATGATGGGCTACAGCAGCAGAAGACCACACCTGCCACTTTATTATGTACACCTTGCAGCTAATAAAGTTGACAGTGAGAATATTAGATGTAAGAAGACAGAGAGAGACTGTGGACAGTCCATAAAAAGTGCATAAACAGGTCTAAAGAGACCTGCAGAGTACTTCACACATGCTTTCTGGAAAGAAGACATTTTCCTTCCCTTTCTTTTCTCAGAATGGAAACATCTTCTGCGCTCTGAAAACATGCCAACCGATCACCTGCTCCTCTCCAGTCTCAGTCCCAGATACGTGCTGTTTGGTGTGTAAAGGTAGTTAAACTCTTCCAAGCTGCAAAATGGCTTTATTCTGTTTCCAACCTGCAATTACATGGAATTCAACATGCAGATTAGGCCTGAGCATATTTCTGATAATATATCACAAAATGCAAATAAATGCAAAAAGATAATCAAATAAATATTAAATGTAATGCATTTTGTTTTACTGTAATGCACTTAATCAGACAAAATACAGAAAACATCACAATACCATCATAATAGAATTCAGCTAAAAGTTCATATACAATACCTTCACATTATTTTATTATTTTATTGTATTATTATTATTATTATCCATGTTTATTTCATTGTTGCTCATTGTTTTTTCCTCTTTGGTCTGTAGATCATGGCACCAGTGGGTCGTCATCAGCTGAGGATGGAAACCAGCAGCTGAACAGAGGCGTTGTACGTTCTTGCATATTTATCATAAAATGAAGATTGCTTTCATATGCCTATCTTTAAAAATGTATTTAAATGCAGTGAATAGCAGCCATATGGTGTTATCAGCTGTGCAGCTGAACTTTAATTACAGGACTTGGTTTCAAGTCTCAAAGGCAAATGTAACTAAGACACTAAAACAAAGCTTCAAATTGTGACATTTCTGTCAAAATCACTTTATTATACATGTCTCATTTAAAATGTCGCCAAAAATTAACCTTTTGGAATGACTAGATTCTGTTAAAAACATTAAATTCTGCTCCTCAGTGACATGATTGATTCTGCTGAGATGAACGGTCACGTGACAAATATTCACTGTTCCTCTCTGCAATCTGTTTACACAGAGCAGAGAGGAGAGGACAGGAGAGGTTGTAAAATGCAAATAGTTTAATATGTATAGCATGTGGAGATCAAATTTTTACACTTTTGGGCTCTTGGAAAGGTGTTGTATATATATTCCATTTTATTCTAATTTAAAAAAATATATTTATCAGACAAATTCAACTTGCATTTTTTTCTTTTTTTATGATTTATGTCATTATTACTGTGTTATTCTGCACAAAATACATTTTGTTCTCACTTCTATATGATTGTGCTGATTCCACAGAGCTGCAGAACTTGTATATTGCAGTGAAATACAAGGCCACAGTGAGTAAAAATGTAAAAAGAGCAACAAAAAAAAGTCCAGAAACAGCTTGTTGGGGTTCAGTGGGTTAAGACCATTGGCTGATAATAAGTTGTTCTGTTTGACTTGCTGAAAAGATCGCAGTGATTCAGAGATCTGCAGCCAGAACTTTTCTGATTTATGGCGGGATGAGATGTTACTTCAGCTATCACTCGGAGGACAAGCAAGCGGAGCCAAGAGCTGAATAGATGAAAGATAACGCTTTCATTATATCTGTGTTTACAAAAGAGGCATTCAGTGGACCAGTGTTCTGGAGAGCAGAGCAGGGTGCGGTCCGACCGTGCCACTCCACCCAGGGTCAGGACTTCTCCCAGAGGCCTGAGCCTCAGTAAACTTAACCTCAAAGGGGCTTCGGAGACCACCGTGAAGATTCTGTTGCAGAGGAAACACCAAAGAGGTGAGACTTTGTCAAAACAGAAAGATCCTGTATAGGTTCAATTTTATAGACATGTTCCTCACAACTTTACAATCGCTTCCATATGTAGCACAACGCTCAGATGTTTTCCATTTCTCGCAGCATGTTTATACAATGGCAAGACGTACTCTCATGGAGACATGTGGCACCCAGTTTTGGGTAAGGTCCTGGAATGCATCCTGTGCACTTGTACCGATGGCCTCCAGGACTGCAAACGCATCACGTGTCCCAGCCAGTACCCATGCCAACATCCTATGAAATCAGCAGGAAAGTGCTGCAAGACTTGTCCAGGTAGTCTGGCTCATAGCATAATGAACTGTTTACACTGACACTATGCTGATTGGCTGTTAACACCAGCCACGTAACCTGTCTGTTTTGTCTCTCCAGAGGATAAAACTGAAAATAACCAGACCCAGTGCTATCTTGGATACAAAAATAACCTCTTGGTGTATAAAGTGGACTCGTCTTTGAGGGTCGATCCACCCAACACAGTTCGGATCATCGCTGTTGAGAGACAAAGTACTTCTGAGGTGGAAGTGCAAGTATGGAAGACTGTAGAAGGTACTGGGACTACGACATTAAAGGAATAGTTTGACATTTAACATACAGTTGCATGAATAAACATGATGAGACATTTTTATGGATGCACTCCACTATATCAGCATGCCATATGGTCATAGTGGCTCTTAAATTTAAACATTATTAACCTTACAGAGCTACCTGCCATTGTCTGTCAACTGTCCTCACTACCGCATTGCATTGTGGGATAGTTATGCTGGCGTACTGTCCCGTGTTTGCAATATGTAATATTTCAAAGAAATAGTATGCAGTTTACCCATTACTACAAACATAATACATAACAATAATAATTATATTATAATTATCATTTATTATTATTATTAATAATAATAAATGATAATATAATGTTATTAATATGTAATGTAATTAATAATATTTCACTGAAATAGTATGCAATTTCCATACTACGTTTTTAATGAATAACAATAAACAATAAATATTAATGATAATATTAACAATAATAATAACAATAATGTAATTTATATGTAATGTAATTAATAATATTTCACTTAAATAGTATGCAATGTACATACTACTGCATACATGATTGTTAAAAATAAATAAATAAATAATGATAATGGTAATAATAAGAAATAATAATGTAATTAATAATATTTCACAGAATTGGATGCAGTACAAACTACGATGTACATAAGTAATAATAATAATAATAAATTTGACAGCTGTCTGTCTGTAGAAACCATAATGTGCTTTAATATATGTTTGCAAAAAAAAAAGTATTTTCCAAAATGTCCACAAGATTTTTTTAAAGATTATAAAGCATTGCAGCACAAATGTCTGACTCTAATCTGATTTCTTGATTCATAAAGGTGTTTTACAATTAATGGAAATTGGCGACGTTCAAAGAAAAGATATTGTGGATCATCCAGAAAATTACACTTTACTCACAACACTTGATGAAGGTTTGTTTCATTATAACTTTATATATATATATTTTTTTAAATACTACAATTTGCAGAAATCCTCCAGATATTAATTGAATTTCCTTCTTTTTTTCCAGAGACGTGGAGAAAATTTAAAGAGGAGGGAGAGAAGCTGAGTGCAGCTCCTCAGACTACAATCTGTGAAGACGGCATTCGGGAGATGGTGACTTTCCTAAACCCCAAGCAGATAGAAGAGCTGTGTTCACCATGATGGTGTTAACTCTCTCTTTATATCAACATCTCCAATCACTGCATGGTTAACAGACAGTAAATACTTTATCCATACATGCATCTGGATGTTCTGCATCATTCCTGTAATACAAGTGATACATTTGCCATTTATAATACTGCTTATTGATTGTTTTCCATCATGTTTTTTAATCATCACATTTTTTAAAATGTAAATTATTAGGTTACGAAATACTATAGCTATAGCAGCGTCATGTCTTTCATGACTTAAACATTACAGATATGAAAAATAATCAGTATTTTAGAATATGTTGGGTGAGGGGCCACCTTCTGTTCAGAATGTTAAGGGTTTTTTAAGGATGTTTTATGATCAACAGCATATTTATTGTAAATACAAACTGAGGTTTTGTCACCTTATTTAAAGTGTATCAGTACTTGTATGATTTCTGTGTACATACATTTGACTGTCTGAATGTTGTTGTTTTTTTGCATTATGAAGAAAGAGGCGTTGAAGTTTAATCCACCAGAAAATACACAAGTGTGTGTTTAATAGTGAGCAAACAGCCTTCTTAATTCTGTCTGATGTGAAAATAAAGACGTTTTGTAGCTCATTTTTATGCAGCCACAGGATTTGGTTTGTTATTTTAGCCTCATGACATTCAACAACTCCACATACCAGAAGTATTTGTATTTTAAAGTCATTATAGATGATGTAGCTGAATGCACTCTGTACTTCTGCTCACAATTTTAACCCATAAAGTTTTCTTTCAAGTAGTGCCTGTGTTTAGTGGAATCATTTACACTGCACACAGTTAGAGGGCTTTCACACCTGAGCTGCTTGGTCCGTTTGAAACAAACTCTGATACTCTGTTTACTTTTTGCTGGTGTGAACGATCAAACAAACTCCGGTGCGGAACAAAGAACCAAACTGTGATCCGCTAAAAAATGGGGCCACGTGGCGCTTCCAAGTGCACCAGAGCTTGATTTGTTGCAGTCCTAACCAAAGGAAGGAAGCAAACCAGAACACACACTCAAAAAAATAATTAAGCCCAAAACGTGGACTTTATGTAATTTAATTACATGTACATTTTCCATGTAATTTTGTTACATAACTTGAATGTAAAAGGTCAAATTAAATGCAATGTTTTTCTTTCATTTAAAAGTAATATAGATACATTAAATAACGTTAATGCAAATTTCTACATAAACCGAATGTGTAAATTTACTTAAAGTTTATGTATACTTTTACATAAACCTTATGAGTTTATTCAAGCATCTCATACGCAAGCAGTTATGAAAAAGTTTCTTTATTAACATTAAGCACCAAATTGGGGCAACAGATTACTGTTTAGGGAACACATATTCAACATTAATTAGTTGTTAGCATGCAAATAAGTAACATATTGGCTCTTAATTAGTCATTATTAAGTAGTTATTAATGCCTTATTCTGCATGGCCTTATTATACAACCAGTAAGACATTAACTAAGAGTTTTCCCTCAATAACCTCAGAATTATTGCTTATTAGTAGTAAGTAAGGAAGTTGTTGTATATGAGTTATGATCTTAATATGCTTTACTTTGTATGGACTTTATGTCTCTTTAACTTTTTTTGTAATATTGAATGAACTCATAAGGTTTATGTAAAAGTATAAATAAACTTTAAGTAAATTTACACATTAAGTTTATGTAGAAATTTGCATTAAAGTTATTTAATTTATCTATATTACTTTTAAATGAAAGAAAAACATTGCATTTAATTTGACCTTTTACATTCAACGTATGTGACAAAATTACATGGAAAATGTACATGTAATTAAATTACATAAAGTCCACGTTTTTGGCTTAATTCTTTTTTTGAGTGTATATTAAAACCTGCAACTTGCTTAGAAAAAGTTCCCCCACATATTCTGTCCAACAGGCAAAGGACATTGTTTCCAATACTTGGTGCGTTTGATATGCAGTGAGGAAGCAAACCAAACCAAATGAAAAGCGCCTCAATGTTGCAAGTTCACCACTGAATCGTCCACCAGATTTTATATGTTAAAGCACCCTCAGATCCTGAGAATACGTACCTGAGACAGGCTAAAGATGTGGCTCATGGAGCTCAGAGCTGTCTTTGATTTGCTGATTCATTTATGGTGTGCACGCCGGCCGCAGCAGAGTGGTCCTCACGCTGTCGTCGCCTGGAGGCTTCCATTAAACAGAACTCCGGAAGGCCGGATAAACTTCTTTTCCCGCTGGAGATGAAATGTTATCAGAGGCATCATGGAAATGAAAAGCAGAAGTTCAAACTCCATCCACCCACCCAAACTCGCACACAGAATATTTTCTCAACATCAGCATTTTTTATAAAAATCTCATTAGCAGTTAGGAGACCAATGTTCTGATAACATCTGTCTCACACCTGTGTTATCATTCTACATCTTCCTCAAAATTAAAGGGTCAGTTTATGAGATTTTTTTTTTTTTACCCATAACACCTCATTCTTACTCTTATACAGTCATGGAAAAAAATATTAGACCATTGTTTTCTTCAGTAATGCCTGGTACAACTAAATGTACATTTGTTTGTACAAATATAATGATAACAACAAAAAATAGCTCATAAGAGTTTAATTTAAGAGCTGATTTCTGATTTCCATGGTTTTCTTGATAATAATCAAAATCATTATCAAGAAAACCATGGAAAATGGCTAGATATTAGCTCTTAAATAAAATTCTTATAATCTATTTTTGTTGTTATCATTATATTTGTCCAAACAAATGTACCTTTAGCTGTATCAGGCATTAAAATGAACAAGAAATTGAAGAAAACAAGGGTTGTCTAATCATTTTTCCATGACTGTATGTTGAGTAACAGTGATTCAGGATGGGCGTTTTATATTGCAAAAAATCTGCACGTGCACTGGCAGAACAGTATTCTCTTCTTATTCTTTCCCATAAAGAAATGTCCCTTTAAAGTGAAAAGCAACAACAATCTCTTGCAATATTCAGTTAAACCAAACAACAGAAAGAAAGTTAGCAACTTACGGGTGAACATAGTGCAGTGTTTTGCACCTAAAGAGACAGAAATTTCATTTAGAAGAAGACCAAAAACAGAGATAAAAAGAGAGTAAATGAGGTCAAAAATGAATGAATGCAAATGTTCCTCTGTATCTGCAATGTGTGTAAATAAGAAACTGTGCATTAAAATGTTCATGTGTCAACTTAAGGGGTGATAATTATATCAGCATTGTGCTTCCATTGCCCCAAAGTGGCCAAAAAGTAAATTACTGTAGATTTCATGTCCGCCAATAGACTTGTTCTTAAAGGCAAAATTTGGATTTTCTTAAAAAATGTAATACAATTATAATCCCTCTCAATTATATCTTAGGACACACTAGAATTGGCGAAAACATCCACTTGGACTTTAAGATGAAGGTTAGAATTTCTTGGTCAAAGGTCAAAGGTCACTGTGACCTCACAAAACACATTTTAGCCATAACTCAAGAATGAATACTCTAAACATGACAAAATTGAACACAAATATCTGATAGGATACAATGATGAAGTGATGATGCTTTATATCCAAAAGGTCACCTCTGACCTCTCACACTACCTTCTCCTGACATTGTTTTCCCCCTTCAGCTCAACTGTAATGGGCGCAGACACTGCTGACACAGAGCTGTGGAGAGAGGTCTGGCTATGCGAGAATATTTCACATTTTCAATTGCTTGATGGTCTTGAATGTTAAATTCCAGTGAATTTTATGTAACATATAATATTGCTGGATGTAAAATTAAGGCAGCTTCCTGTTTTCTCACACTTAAACATAAAATTTAATGTAAAAAAAGAAAGAAATTGTAACAGTAAAAAGTCGAAACAATAAAAAGTCTGGCAGCAAAAGTTGTCAAACACACCGGCATCTTAAAGTAAAAAAATAAAATAAAATAAAATAAAATAAAATAAAACAAAATAAAATAAAATAAAACAAAATGAAATAAAATAAATGTGGTTACTCTCCTTACACTCTAGTTTATGGTTGTTGCTTTTGTTATTTTATTTTTTTAACCATTTTTTTTACAGTGTATCAGAGGGTCCTATGGAAACTTAAATCATATCACTCCAAAAATAATAAACATTAACATTGAATCTGTGTGGCAGTGATTCCACTCTGATCTAACACAGAGGAAAGGTGATAGATAATACGGAAACACCACTTCCACAAAATATGTCATGGAAATAATGAGCTCGGCAGAAGCCATGTAATCATAATAGCACTGTGTGCAGTCTGTCCGCAGGCCTGTTTGATCAACAGGTGTCAAATTATCACTGCGGTTCCCATGACTCAGTCAGTGTGCAACTGCAGATTTGGTAGACTGAGTGGGCGCTTCAGAATAATATTGCTTCCCTTCTCTGTGAACTCCCGACGTGCTCTCCGCGTCCCCTCCCCTTCCACAATGACTCATTGTGTTTCTTTCACACTTTGCGCCAGACAGCTCTGTCTCTCTCTCTCTCTCTCTCTCTCTTCCTCTCTCTCTCTCTCTCTCTCTCTCTCACTGAAGGCATGAAACAATATTTTGAAACGGACGCACTCCGCTTGTACGCCTTCATTACTCTCACAAAAAGGCTGTCACATTTTTGTGTAAGCTGTTGGACCTGACAGTTTACAACAGTCTCCCCCTTCAGTTGTCCACAGAGGCTGTTCCAGTCAACAGGGTGAGAAAGGGTTGTTCTACTTTATTGCTGCCAACTTAAATTAGTAATTAACATTTTCACGTTGCCACTTTCCCATGCGGGTCATTAAATGATGAATATGACAAATCCAGATTGGGATTGGTTTTCAAACAGGCTGCAGCCGACAATGTTTTGATATCTTTGTCTTTTTTGATAGAAAATCCTATCAGTGCTCATTTTGTGCATCTTTGAATTCGTCTCACGGGCCAATTCAGCTATGCATGCGAGTCTTGGCTCTGGCAATTGTAACAGCTGGGGGCAGTCAGTAGGTATAAATCATGCAGTCGGTCAGCTCTCTGTGTATGTGTACTCCGCCCTGCTGCCCATGTAGCCCAGATTCAGCGAGAAGGGAAGAAAATGTGAGACTCGGGGTCACGACTCGGCCTGGGATTGGAAGCACTCCTGAGCCATTATTTTGATATTCACAAATCTAATTTGCTGTCGCTTTATATGTCAGAGAACATCAATTCATACAGGAAAGACTTAGCTCAGGATTTTAACAGATTTATAATCTGTATCACTGCAGTAATCATGCAAAGGAAAGCAGCTGAGTTGAACTAATTTCCATAAAACATTTCCTCGTGTGCTACAGCAGGTAGTTCCTCGCTGATGCGTACAGTGTTTGTGAGGAACTGAAGCATTGCAAATCAATCAGGCAGCCTTTTGATTCAAAGGGAGCCAAACTGTGTTAAGTTAATTACGTCTGATAGATGTGTTTGCTTTCATAGCTGATTAAGGTGCTCAGCAGAACCCCAGAGTTTATACTTCATCAAAATACTTCCGAAATCTATCAAGGGCTCTGTTTTTTACACCTTTACCCTCTCATTAATTAAGTTGGCCCTGATCATTTTAGCTGATGGTTGGAATCCGGCCAAGAAGCTACAGACAATACAGGGATGCATGTCATGAACACTTTGGTCTTCATCCCCTTTATCCTGGTCAGGCTCAGTTTAAAGGTCACAATTTTAAACACGTGCTCCAAGTGAGTGCAAACTATTAAAGACAGATCACAGCGAGATCTTTTGTCCCTCAGGATGCAGAAGACCAACAACAACTTTACGGTTATGATCTGTAACTAATAACGGCCTCTTTTCAGATGCCAGGCGCGGTATCCGAGGCCTCTCCAGGATTACATGATAAGTGTGTTACAGTTCAATTGTCCCATCAAAAGAAATAATGAATAGGTCCGCTCCACAGTGAACTCATTTGGCACTTGAGTAATGAGGAGTGTTGATGAGGTATTCAGGCCTATTCGTCCTGAGCCAAATCTGGTGTCTGAGTCTTCACAGGGTTATTCTCAAAGCTTAACTGTTGGCCCTCAATTTGAGAGTCAAACAAATCTTACCCAAACATTTCTCAAGGCTTAATTGCAGCGATGACTGCTCCAGATGTGAGAATGTGCTGCATTGAAATATATATACAGACACACACACACACACACACACACACACACACACACACACACACACAGAAAAAACACTTATAGAAATATAAACACAGATCCGTCTTGCTTAAGACACAGACCGTCCATGCCTTTTGTTATTTTTTGCTTTTGGACAGAGTATCTTACCCTGCTGCCAGAGTTTGTTATATCACTGAGAGCACGGATGAAAATGTGTTTTCAGTTAATAACTCACCTCATCAGTTTTTCATGAACAAAAGAGTTTACAGAGGAAAAGCGAAGCCTTTCTGTCTGTTTATTCTGTGTTGATGTTTATGCGAAGAAGAGTCCAATGAAAATAAAACAAGAGATGAATTTCTTATTCTCGACAACTTTTCCTTTGTGCTTATCACAACCGAACCGAACCTTCAGAATAACAACATATTTGTAGGAAAGTAATTGCAGACATGTGTGGATTGTGTAATTATCTTCAGTCTTGAAGTGATTTGTCATATTAATAGGCCATTTTCAATTCTTTAGCATGGATGCCTCGATGAGGTCAGTTCATTGTTAATTGAAAAAACAAAAAGGTATTTTCAAAGAAATGAAATAGAATACTGTTAAAAGAAAAATAAACTATAATGACCTGTTACATTGATTTACAATGTAAAAATACAGGAAATACACATCATATTGCTGAATGCTTTAAAGAAATCGTAAAAAAAAACAAAAAAACGAAAAAAGTCTGGCAGCATCATTCTATCATATTAAAGTAAAAAAGAAATTTTAGTTATTCTCTCTCTCTCTCTCTCTCTCTCTCTCTCTCTCTCTCTCTCTCTCTCTATATATATATATATATATATATATATATACATACATACATACATACATACATATGTACATATGTACAGTACATATACTTTTATCAAAATTATCTTTTCTTCAGTGTAGATCACTGAAACAGAAACAGAATGTTGCACTGTTCAGGCTGATCTTACTCACTGTTTTTACTGTTTTAACTAAAGTAATGCACTATAATGCATATATAACCCAAGTAATCCTGAGCCAAGTGCTGCAGTTTATTACAACGTTTATTGTTGGGTGGTGGCCTTCAGTGGCCATAGTAATAATGACAGGAGCAGAGGTGGAACTTGGCCTGTGAGGAGGAAAGGTCAGGGGTCAAAGGACACAGGACTCTTACTCAGTGGTGGAAGAAGTATTCAGATTCCTTACTTAAGTAAAAGTACTAATACCGCACTCTGAAATTACTCCACTACAAGTAAAAGTCCTGCATTCAAAACTTACTTCAGTAAAAGTACAAAAGTATCAGCATCAAAATGTACTTAAAGTATCAAAAGTAAAAGTACTCGTTTTGCAGAATGACCCCACTCAGATTGTTAAATATATTCTCAATATATGATTTGATAATTATTATTGATGCATTTATATAAGCAGCATTTTATTTTCTCAAGGTAGGGCTCATTTTAACTATTTAATATGCTTTTATGAGGTCTAATTTAGAAAATGTCACTTTAAACTTTAAACCGATCATGTTTTTCATGTTAAATCCCGATCTGAAAAGTAACTAAAGCTGCTGGCTAAATGTAGTGGAGTAAAAAGTACAACATTTGCCTCTAAATGTAGTGGAGTAGAAGTATAAAGTTACATAAAATGGAAATACTCAAGTAAAGTACAAGTACCTCAAAATTTTACTTAAGTACAGTACTTGAGTAAATGTACTTAGTTACATTCCACCACTGCTCTTACTGCTGTTTGTCTCCCCCATGAAGCCAAAAGTCAGTGTTGTTATATTATGTTTAGCTATAAATTAACTTCCGTACATAGCTCTGTCATGTTCTATGTCACCTTGCATAACTACTCCAAGTAGTTAAATGGTAAAATGGTAAATGGACTGCACTTATAGTGATTTTATCCTAAGCGCTTTACACTACAGACTGCACTCATTCACCCATTCAAACACACATACCTACACTGCAAAAAAAGAAAAGTTGGGTGAACTCAAAATTTCAAGGCAACAAACTTCGATAAAATTTTAAGTTGGACAATTAAACAAAATAATTTAAGTTTTGTTTTTGAGTTTGCTCAACTCTGAATTTCTCTGGCACGATTGTAACGCCGCTATGAAATGTCAGCTAATGTTGTGACCACAATTTTGAGTTAGCATTGATACGCTAATGGCTACTCTTGTAGCTGTAACAAGCAGCGCCGCTAGCGTCAGTTAGCCGCTAGCATCAGTTAGCCGCTAGCATCAGTTAGCCGCTAGCTTTCGCTAATGACCGAATTTCACAACAAAGAAATAAGAGTTAGCAGAACTATTGTCCCTTGTGTTGAACCCCAACTTAAAGATATAAGTAACAACAACTCACCAACTTGTTTCTGAGCAGACAACTGGCTTCCTTTGTTGTGCTAACTTACATTATTGCCCTAAATGTCAGTAATTTATATTTCCAAGTTTTACCAAAGTAAATCACTGTTTTAGGCCAAAAAAATAGAAGTTGGCTTTTTTGCAGTGTACCAGGGCCACCTGCCACCATTGGGAGTTCATCCATACACCGATGAACGCAACACAAAACTAGTTAATTTAACCCAAATCATTACCAAGTAGTTTCGGGGCCTAAACTTAACCAAGTAGTTCAGTTTCACAACATTGACCAACAGTGATTGCGCAACTGTTGTATGAGGATAAGTTGCACTCAGCCACTGATGTTCCAGGCTAGTTAAAATAACATCAACAAAACATCTTTAAATCGTATTCCACCAAAATTTCTGCATCAAGATCGGTTTTACCATGACTATGGTTGTACAATAATCCCTGTGGCTCATGAGAAGTCCTCTGAAATCTGTTAAAAAAAAAACCCCAAAAAACCCTGATGATGTGATAGTGATGTTATCAGGGTTACCAAACTAAAAGTAGTGATACTACTGATTTAAAAAAAAAAAATACTATAAGTGGTATCAGGACTTTTAACTTTACAAGTTAAAGTCCTGTGTTAAAATTGTGAATGTATTTATGTACTCAAAGCAGAGAAGTGGCCTCTGTGACTTTGATTTAAACAATTTTCATAATAGTTATTTATTAATTTTCTGTCTGTCAACTAACTTGTTGCAGCTCTACTTATATATACTGTTGTTTATTTTAATTTACAACAAAACACATCATAAACCCTTCGTATGTTTGGTTTGCAATCATTTGAGTTTGTGAAGAATGATAAAGAAGAGACTCAAGTAAAGTGCAAGTACCTCAAAGTTATACTTTAACTGACACTGGTGTATTTGTTTGATTCATTAATTGATTAATAAGTTAGGGAGGGAGAGCCAAGGCAGGTTTTAGCAGGTTTTCAATAGTTTGCATTAACACAAGCAGACATGAAAGTAACTGAAAACGAGAGAAATGTTTCAGTTTTTCTGTAACTGAGGAGTTTTGTGAGTTTGTGAGTCAGTGAATGCTTACTGACTGCCTGCAATATAACAAGCATTACTGTGACTGATCGTTGCCCAAAACTGTGAAAAAATGTTTATGACGACCTCTTGCACAATAGCGCATGTCCATTTTTTCTCTCACATCAAAGGATTCCAGCATGAAAACACACGGCATTTATGCAACCGTGGGGTGCCTGAGGTACTAATCATTATCACTTTGAAATTACTTTGTAACAGCATTCTGGTCAGGGAAAATAAATTAATGCCAGGGCTCACTGGCTGCAGAACAAACTCCATCATGTTACTAAAAGCAACAACAAATCCTCAGAAGACCTTAAGTTCAGTTGCACTAAAGCCTGGATAAAGCACTGAATGTACTGTGGAAATAACCACTAGTTCTGAAGAGATTTATCACAATTCAATCACACTGAGCAGCAGATATTTTTAGCGGCTGTGGTGTCCAACACTGAGGGATATCTTTGCAACACAGACAAGCTCTTTGAGTGGAGCTGAGCTCCAGCGGACTGGAAAATAAATTATTTCTGCAGCGTGTCAAATCTCTCTTCTATTTGGCACGGTGTCCTCATTATCGTCAAATATACCACTGAAGATAAAAAAGATCCCAAGTCCAGGTGATTGTCTGGTAGTGTTGATCATTAAAATGTGAAATTCTTTACCAGAGCAAACACACTTTTTACACTTTTCATTGTTAGATTAAACCAAGTTTCTTTCATATTCTATAAAGACACTGTTTTCTTTACCCTTTCAGGTAGCTTAATTTCAGATTTTCAAAGTACTTGACAACAAAGTTACTGCTTATTGAATTGGTTATATGACAACCTGGACAACCTTTTTTTTTTTTAATTATCCAGATTATAAATCAAGATGTATTTAGATAATGCATGTTTAAAAAAAAACATTTGAAATTAAAACATAAAACACATGTCACAATTGTACGAAGAAACAAATACTTGAAAAATATTCAAATTCAGCCTTTTACTACTGTAGGAAATACACATTATTATATAAATTTTCGAATAATTTTATATTAATAATCCGAATTATGAATTAAGAAAATTCCAAACTATTTATATGATTAATATTTAAATAAAATTATTCTATTTTTATTACTTTAAATTAAAATCTGAAACATGTGAAACAATTCGACAAACAACAAATAAATAATATAAATAAATAAATAAATAAATAAATAAATAAATAAAGCCATTTACTAACTGTATGCAATAAACATTCATATACAACCCACATAATCCTGATCCAGTAGGTGCAATTTATTAGGACCTTTATTATCCAGGCAATACAGAACCCCATGAAATGTCTTCAAAGTACATTTTGATTTATTCCACCTGGGCTGAACCTGCATTCCACATCTGCAAGCTGCTCTGAAGCAGAATTATTGATGAACGATGAGAGCCTGAAATAAAAAATGGGAATGAACCAAAAACAGAAAAGAACTTGACTGGAAGTGAAAAAGCATTTATTGTAAAGCCTGTAGGAAATGTCACATATGATGTATCAGATATACCAACACATCATCATTTACTTGTTCAGGAATGTCGACTGAGAAAGTCCAACTGCTGCACTAAATGCTGTTGCTCCTGCCCAGTACGAACACTCACACATAGCTTCATTAAAGGACAAAAAAAAAAAATTATTGTCCCAAAATTTACTATATTATTTCACTTTTTTTTCATCTTTTTTTCTACATTTGGTGGAAATGCCATAAAAAGTAAATTACTTTTATTACAAATGTGTTTTTTTTTTTTTACAGTATTATTCAATTGCTTAATGGTCTTGAATGTTAAATTACAGGGAATTCTATGTAAAAAAAAAAAATATATATATATATAATAATAAAAATATTACTAAATGTAAAATTAAATTTTTTACTGTCACATTTCAAATTGAATGTAAAAAAAAAAATAAACAATAAAACAATAAACAATAAAAAAAAGGATTTATTTATTTTTACAGTGCAAATATGACATTATCAGTTAAACATAGTTAATCAATCAATCAATTAATTCCCTTAGCTATATCTGCAGCTTTATGTATATATTTTTCCACTATTCATGGATCACATTGTGGTTGGAAAACACTTAAAGATACAAATGTACTCAGTTCACTTTTTATTGTTGCAGCTGAACACCAGTGAGAAACATTTGATGCGTATGCATGCATGCTGGATTAATTCGGGTCATGGCAGCAGTGGTGTTGCAGCTGCTGAAAACCATCTGTTACAGTATTAATCAGAAAGAGTCACAGGAACAGAAGCACTGTCATTTCAGTGAATGAATGAATGAATTAACTCCATAGTATTAAGTATCAAAAATGCAGTCCATACCACATATTTTAATACCTTAGGAGTACATTTCCTCAGCGTCAGTGAGCCAATAAGCTTGCAGCATTCTTGCACGAAGATCGAGCAAATCTAGAGGCTTGTTGGCCTGTTTCTCCTCCTGCTGCTGTGTTTTCTCTCTGCAGGGCTGCAGAACTGATTGAGTGCAATCAGCAGCATTGGACACACCTGGGCCTGGTGTGCTCCCTCCATTAAAAAACCAGAGCAGCAGCAGCAGTCAGTCTGTGTTGGCCAGAGCTCCTTTCACCAGCTTGCTTTGTGGTTTTTCTTCCACTTTCCGTTGTTTTTACACCACCACAATACTCATGCTGCACATTTACAACAATCCACATCTTACACGACTGACTTTACAGATTATTCCCATGACTTTTGTATATGTTTTTTTTGGTTTAACAAATCCCTTTATTCTGTAGTATATCTATGAATCTTCTAGCCTGGGTATACCCAGACTGCCTTGCACGCTCAAATTGAATTTCGAACCTCCAGGTGATCTGGCAACCAGGGTAGTTTCTTAGCCCTGT
This sequence comes from Centropristis striata, assembly GCF_030273125.1. Lineage (NCBI taxonomy): Eukaryota > Metazoa > Chordata > Actinopteri > Perciformes > Serranidae > Centropristis > Centropristis striata. Next base: position 32,531,651 of record NC_081531.1, on the reverse strand, counting down.
TTTAGGGATCCAATCACAGAGCGGGGAGGGAGACGATGACGCGTACTACTCGGCACTTGGAAGCTTGTAGTTTTCTTACGGATCCAACATGGCTGCTGCAGATGCGAAACTCTCTTTAGCTGTAGATGGTGTTTTAAATAGTTTAGAGCGAAAGTTGAAAGGCGAAAGGTCTCTCGGCGGCTCCGCTGTCCCCCGACTTGTAGCGAGATCACCTGTAGTGCCGGTGATTAGCGCCGCTAGCAGTGCTACGAGCCGGCGGTCTCGCCGGTGATCTGGCTACGAGCCGGGGGACAGCGGAGTCGCCCAGAGACCCCCAGCAGCTTGTTTATTGCCCATAAAACCAGTGGATGTGTGTGGCTGAAGGACAAGAGGGGGAATAAAGCGTGAAAATAAATAATCTTGCAGAAAGCGAGAACTGGAGGAGCAAAGCAGCAAACAACACTCTCTCACAGACACACACACAACAAACATCCATTTCTGTTGCTCTCCTAAGTCATCTGGTATAACTGATCTGATTGGCTAAGAGCTACCTACAGACGCTTTTGATAGATATTCTAAGCACCAAAAAAACAAATAAACGGCAAACACCAAACAAATAAACGGCTCCGGAGGATCGTAAACCACACCTCCTCTACGGAGAAATGCATTGTTGGTTGCCAGACTAGACCTCATTTGAGAATAGTCTGGTGTTAGTCAGGCTATGAATCTTCCACTTCTTTCCCAATCTTTGAGCCAGGCTGGAACAGAGGCATGCAGGAAAAAACTAAGTTACGTACAGAGATGAGGCTTTTGTGTGTGTGCTGTATTTTGAGAAGCCTTACTGGTAACGCTTTATAATAAGGGCCTTAATAACCATTAATTAACAAGTAATAAGGCATTGTTCTCGCTTTAGATCCGGTAGTTGCAAAAAACATAGTTAACTTATATTTAACTTATTATGGATGAGCAATAAAGTATATTTTAATATCAATAAGCAAACAAAATAAGATTAATAAAGGCATGGCAAAGACATAATGTGTGGGTCATGGGTGTTTGTAATGCCATTATGAACAATTATAATACTCATGAGGCTTTTATTAATGTTCTTAAGCATTTGCAAACTGTTAACATGTTTTTTAATAGTGCTTATAAATCGCTTATAGCCTGCTATTAGCTGTATTATAATGCCATTATTAACACTTATATAAGCTTATAAACACACAATAATGTTAATAAGCATCTTGTAAGGACTTACAAGGGCCTTATTACTTGTTAATTAATGGTTATTACAAGGACCTTAATATAAATCGTTACGGCCTTACTTTTGTCAAATAGGTGTAAAGGAGCTGAAAAATAGAAAATTGTATCATAATGTGTAATTTTGTAGTTTATTTTTGTAAAAAATTGTTGTTCACTGAATGGTATCAAAGTTTTTCAAAATTAAACTATACCAAGCGTGTCACAAATAGAGACCGCTCTATCAGCCATTACCCAAACCATAAAAAGTTATATATGGTAAAGTCAAATCAAATATTGCTACATTATGGTCTATTGGCTGTTATGACCTAGGCTATAAGTGTTTTAGTAGGTCGACTTCAAAATAAAATGTGTTTTTATCAAGTGGTAAAAAACGGACTGAAAATGAAGCCAAAACTGCAGTTCCTCAAACAGCCACTGGTGGTTCCAAAATGGGAGCAATCCTCATTGACCTCCATGTTTAAATGGCCAACTTTACAGCAGAAATAAACATACTGTGAGGGGAATTTATTTCCCTGTTTAATCTATATAAAGGTTCAAAGCTATAAATAGAATAAATAAATAGGGGCATGGTTGCCTTGAACAATAGGCAGCTCACGATGCATTCAATCCGCCTCTGCTCACCCTCGCTCCACCTCTTTAACCCTTTATCAGGCAAATAACTATATTTGGTAACTTCAGGTAATATTTCGAGAGAAAAGTTGCAAATTTACTAGATTAAAGTGGCAAATCTGCGCGAAAAAAGTCGCACATTTACAAGAAAAAAGTGGGAAAAAAGCTACTTTTTTCTCCCAGATTCACCACTTTAACCCTTAATAGGACACTCATTGAAATACTTGCAAATTCCAAATTTCAACCCTAGAGAATATTGGAGGATATTACATACTGCCAGAATGTGTAAAAAAAAACATATGAAAATAAGATTTTGAGAAAAAGGTTTAAGAGATTAAAGTGGCAAATCTATGAGAAAAAAATACACAGATTTATGAGATTTAAAGTGGTGAATCTGGGAGAAAAAAAAGTTGCTTTTTCCCCACTTTTTTCTCGTAAATCTGCGACTTTTTTCGCGCAGATTTGCCACTCTGATCTATCTGAGTGGGAAATAGAGAAATGAACAGAGCCTTAGGAGAAATCTCTTAAATCTGCGACTTTTTTTCTTGTAGATTTGCCACTTTAATCTAATAATTTTTTCTCAAAATATTACCTGAAGTTACCAAATATAGTTCTTTGCCTGATAAAGGGTTAAAGTTTCCTCGCATTAGTTTGAGTTAGGAGCAGTCAGAAGCTGCCAAGATGGTGACTTGAGCTTCTTTTCGGCTCTTCAGAAACCTGTGGTGGTTGACATCATGGAGAATATTTTCTTGTTTAATCCAGTTTTTTTTAAAGACAGTTTAATGTCAAAAGCTATGAGGAATCAACCTCAACGATGCGCAGCCACTATTTATATTTGTTTTTCCTGATCAATTCTCAAATTAACAAGTTGTAAGAAGAATATCACAGTTCAGCTGGTGGAGGTTCAGTTCCGTTTTGGTTGGTGTTTCTACCAGACTCGAGGCTGGCTGCTTGCTCCATTGTTTTCTTATGGACCATCTTGTGTTTTGCCTTCATGTCCCTCAGCAGCAACAGAGCTTCCTTATGCTCTTGCTTGTTAACACCGCTGCCGTGTATGGCTCTGCCTGTACGGAGAACAGCATGTTATATAAAGAAAGATCATGAAAGGTAAAGCCAGACATTCACTGTGTCAGAAATGTGCATACTTAAGGGGACTTCTCTGATTGTTCTACTCTCCTTGATTTCCTTGATCATTTCATCAAGCCTTTCAGTTGGCTGCTTGTTTGGCTTCACAGCTGGAAGCTCCTTAATCTGTGAACAAAAAAAGTTATTATTTCACTCACAACACAAAGGTGATGACATTTTTTTTTTTCATCTTTACAATTCTTGCTAGATTTATTATACTTTGACAGTAATATTGAGTGTGAATGCTAACTCTGCACCCTTTTCTCTCTTTCTCTGTAAGGCGTCTGGATGCTATCAAGTTTTGGTTTGGATTCTCTGTAAACATTAAGATTCTTCAGTGTGTGTTCCAGCATCCGAACAGCGGTTTGAATTCCTGTCGAAGACAAAAAACCCATGAAAATTCTTTCCAAAATGTCCAAAAAACAAAATAGCTGCAGGTGAAATTTACCAACGGGCTCCACCGCATCAGGGTTTGATTTTGCATTCATCGACATTTTGTGGAGTGTGAATCTTTCAGCAATGTCATCATCCTTGTTCTCTGCCGTTTCTTTACTATCAGCTGGAAGATCATATTCATGACCATCTGTTGCCTGAACATGAAATAACACAAGAAAACGTTGAGACTAAATAAGAGAAAGATTATGAAAACCACGAAGACAGGACATGTATGTACCTGAGTGACAAAGAAGTGCCCTGCATCTTCATGGAAGGTGTCCTCTCCGCTGTTCTCCGCCTCATATTCTCGTATTCTTTCACTTCTTTCAGCAGGAGACGGTGCATCCATTAACATGGGCTTTTTTAGGAATCTTTCTTCCACCTGCGATGAACGCATTTCAAAGAGATGTGCTGTCTTTCACTCAAGAAATTCTTAGTTACCGAAACACAATTTTGTTGATTTATCCATCAGTTTATTTAACCCTTTGATGCACAACATATGCACAACATGGGTCAAAAATGACCCTCATTCATTTCCCATGTTATCTTATGCTTGCTGTGTGTTTCTGTGCTCTATCTTTTAATATCAACTTATTTTATGATTGGATATTACAAGTGCTCTTTTAATATCTTGTTTTTGAGATCAACATTTCATTATTATTTAAAGTTTTTGTATTATTACATAGCTAACTACTTGGCTAAGTAGCTTGCTAACCTAACTACTTAGCCAAGAAGTTAGCTAAGTAGTTAGCTTAGCAAGCTCCTTAGCCAAATACTTAGCCAAAACGTTAGCTCAGTAGTTAGTTTAACAAGCTACTTAGCTAAAAATTTTTTATTTGGGTCATTTTTGACCCATGCTGTGCATTAGAAGAGTAGTGACACAAAAAGGGTTTCATTTCAAAAATGAATAAAGGAAAACATAAAAATTAGGATGTATGATGATCAAAAACAAACTAATTGAGGAAAACCTGGAATACTGAATGAGGAAAATAATTTATTGCAAAGATATTGAACATAAAAACTCTGTCGGGTCACTTTAGACCCATGTTGTGCATCAAAGGGTTAATGAACAGATCTGTATAGTATCTCCGCAAATAATCATGCAAAGTGTCACTTTAAATCTGGTGTTTACCAGTTTTGTGCTCCTAATTTTTATAAAAATAACTAATTCAGCATAAGAAATAATAAAAAAATAAAAAAAGCATTAAATAAATCTTTATTTGAGAACTACCAAATCAACCTGTCACTCAACTAATCCACAAAGCACCTGAATCTTAACCGTTTATCTTTTGTAAAGTGAAATCTTGAGCGTCCCAACACATCCAACCTTCCATTTTGGATCCGTAGACACCTTCAGAGGCAGCTTCACTACTTCTTCAGTCTTCTTACGCTTTATCATAATCCCCAGTCTCTCTTGGAGGTAATAGGTCAGTAAAGGAGGGTCTCCTGTGCTCATAGACATCAAATCAACTTCAGAATTAAAAACTGAAGAACAAATATTTAAAAACAGCTTCATATAAGAGAAGGCTTACCACTCCTCCGTGTGGTCAGAGGGTTGGAGTGAAGGTCAATTTCTTGAAGCATTGGGAAGAGAGCGACTGCCATCACTGCTTCCTCCTCTGAAATCTGATGACGAAACACTGATATGTGAGCTCTTTTTTTTTTTTCTAAAAGCGCAGTGGTTGATGTATTTGTATCATTATTTTTATGTACCTTGTTGTCGGATAAATTGAGGACCTGAAGCTGTGGTAGTGGGAAGCTGGATGTTTTCTGCTCCCAGTTTTGCTTGAGAGAGATAAAGGATGTTGAGGTTTAAAATATGAGAAGCACTGTGCGGGAACATCTCAAACACATACACTACCGGTCAAAAGTTTTAGAACACACCAACTTTTCCAGAATTTAATTGAAAATGATGCAGTTTAATGTCTCACTGTACTCTGAAATGAATGCACATTTGCAACATTTAAAATTCTTTATTGAGCATGATAGTGTTTTGAAAGTAAAAAAAAAGATTCAAAATCACATTTTATGTTGGACTAAAGGACTAAAAAAAGACACAAAACGACCAAAAAAAGACACAAAATTACAAAAAAAAGACACAAAATGACTTACAAAGACAAAGAAAAGAATTCAAAAATGGACAAAATAGCCCAAGACTCCATAGAGTTAAGTTGTTAACCCATTTCTTGTTCCCTGAAAAAGGCCTACTTGTATAATTCTGAAATGTACATTATTTTTCAGTTTTGGTTAAGCTTACCTTTTTTTATTTACCTCTGGCAGTTCACCACTTACCTTTGTACCCTTTCAAGCTGTTCATTTGACTTGAACTGCTTGAATTTCAATAAAAAACTGGAAAAATAGGGGTGTTCTAAAACTTTTGACCGGTAGTGTACTTTAAGAGTAATTACCTGTTGAGTGATGTTGGAATTTGTCTCAGCGTGGGCTGGATATTGAGAATAAAAAAATGATAAATATTTCATATTTTTCCCTGAGCATGTTGAGGAAACTCTGTCATGCAGTTTAGAAATGATCAAGCAGATGTTGAGCGTTTACCCAATCCCTCTTCTTCAGCTTGCTCTTCAATAGAAGTCTGCAAAGGTTTGGACCGAACTGCAAGCTGCAAATATGGTATCTCAGAAATGCGGTTCCCTTGTAGGTTTAAATACCTTAGCCTGTAATTGACAGTTATAAATGCTTTGTTATGCATTGGGATATCTGAATGTAGAGAATGCAGACATCTCTCCACTCGATGCTTCCAAAACACACCAATCTAGAGTGATAAATAACACCACAGATAAGAGGATTTAAGTGATCTTTTTTTAGGTAACACAGTACTACGAACTTTAAACCACATCATTACTCTGTGGAATAATCTGCCTCACTACCTCTGTTGCACTGAAAGTAAACAGGTATTTAAAAAGAAACTGAAATCTTATTTTATACAAGCTGTGCATTTTTAAATGTTGTTCTTACCTTTTCTTTCCTTTTCTTACCCTTTTTAGGTTTATTGTGATTGACCTTACCTGTAAATGTTTGATATGCTGAGAATATGTTTTTTCTGTATATTCTGTGTTGTTCCTGTGGACCCCAGGAAGACTAGCTGGTTACTAAGGTAACAGCTAATGGGGATCCTTAATAAATAAACAAATAAATAAACAAATCATGACCTCTTGAGGTTTGCGAGACTGTTGAAGACACCAGAGGACAGTTTGTTATCGTCAAGCATCAGGACTTCAAGAGCTTTGAATCGTGTGTCTTCTTCTTCTTTAGCCGGCCTGGACAAAAAAAGAAAAAACAATATACATCATGAAACAGGCCATGGAATCCATAAATACATAAATTTGTGCAGTTACAGTATATTGGGAATATGAAAAGAAAATAAAGAGGTATAGAAGTACATATATTTCCCGTTTTTGTAGTTAAATGAACATCCCCAGTGACCGCACACATAAAAAAAAGTCTCTGTTTAGAAAATGATAAGAAAACAATTACAGTGCATATGAATAATTAAAATATATAAATATACAAATGATAAGTAGTATAAAGATATAAAGTGAAAAAAAATAAAAAATAAAAAATGAAATTACATGTACTTGTCATTTTTTTTGTTAAATGAACATCCTCAGAGGCCCCACCCATCAACAAAAACAACAACAACAAAAAATTGTTTCTACATATAAAATAACAAGTGTATGAGCATATTAGTATTTAAAATATATAAACATACAAATAATTAGAAATGTATAGATAGTAAACAAATTCATTAATAAAGAAAACTAAAAATATATTTAAATATTTAAAATATATAAACACACAGTAATTAGGAATGAAAAATGAAATAAAGAAAATATTGTAAGTGCTATTAATAATATTTTTTTTTTATAAAAAAACAATTTCAAAAAGACAGGAAGGGCAACTAGTCAGGTGGGATGGTGTGCAAAGAGTTAAAGTAGTATATAATATAATTCCTTTGTGAAAACATTGAACAGAGCTGCCTTTCACTGAGAGAAAGACATAAAATATCTGAGTGGGAAATAGAGAAATAAACAGAGCCTTAGGAGATTTCCATAGAAGTAAAAAAACCACACCACTTTTATGCTTGAGTTTATATACCTGGCTGTAAAACAGGTGTATCAAATGTCATTTTATGTGCTTCTCCAGAATGAGAAGTGTGAATTGGAGCATGTGTGCACCCCCTCTTGGTCAATTGGTGAACTGTTTCTAATCCATGCTGTGAAATCATACCAATGTATTTATTACTGATTATATAACAATTATTCATTCTAACTCATGAGCTATAACTGTAAAGGCATGGTAATACTTTTTAAGGAAGGTATTGTGTTGTGTGCTAGCTTCAGGACATCAATCAAAGATATTTTCTGCAGTAACCATTGTGAAAAGCAGACTGGAGGCAGCGTCAGACTGTAGTTAGAGGATGAATTTGCATGTTACTGAAACATATTATGAAACAGATTAGTTGTCTTTCATTCTGCCACTTATTCCATGACTCATATCAAAGGCTTTCATATGGAAAGTAGGCTTTTTGCCACTGTGTCACTTAAGAAACAGCCATTAGAAAGAGCAGTAAAACAGAAATACAACACCACAATCAAAAATAATTTAATCTACTGAAAAAGGGGACCAATACTGGAAGAAATGGAGGGACTACATATATGAGAGGTGATTACATATTCTGTGTGGCAAAATCTTTTTATTTTATATTATTGTATTATTCCTCTGGGTCAGGAGCGTTTCTCCCCGAGTATAATTATGTATATATAAATTCCATTTCCGCTTGTTATGGGGTTCTTTTTTATTTTATTTTTTGTACCGGTGACCTTGTGGATAACCTGTCAGCCCTTTGTTTAGAACAAAACCTGCCATTGTATTTTGCCATTGTATTTTGCTGTATTTATGGATGACCCTGTCTGATGTACCTGTTCTGTGTGTATAATTATATGTTTGTGCTTATTTTTTTCACTGAAAAATCAATAAAAAGTAAGTTTAAAAAAATAATAATAATAACTTAATCAATTCCATACTTGATTTTTTCCCCCAGAACAAATTAGCAAAAATATTAGCAGAGAAGTGGATTTTTTCTGTTTATTTTTTTTTATTTTTTATTAAAATCAAAGTAGATGGACAAAAGCTATTAGCAAAGAGGAGCAAATGTATCAACTGAGACCTTGACAATAAGGTACTCACTGTTGAGTTGAGTCAAAGTTGGAGGATCCCAGATTAGGAGGAAGATGCTGAAGCTGGTTTCCAGTCAGATGAAAGACTTTTAGACGTGGAAGCCGACCGATCAGAACAATATCATCAGCTGACAAAGTGTTGTAGGACAAATCTAAAACCTGTGAGGATTTACAGAAATGATTTAGGTAAACATATCATGGAGATGAAACAGAACACAGAAGAGTTACTGCTCTGAGCACTCATTAGCAGAGAAGAAGCCTGAGATATTGCAATTAAACACATGAATGTAACACACTTAAAATGTATCCAGATTAGCTGCTGCTCTGCCAGGCGCCTGCATGAATTCATTATACATTTTACCCTCCGTCCATCATCATCAAATTTGTTCAGACATCAAACAAGTACTGATATTTAAATTATATTTTTAAACAGACTCAATCAGAAGACAAACACAATTTAAATTGGCAGTACAAGGGATCTTTGTATGCCACCAGTTCATGTTATTTATTTTTATTATTAATTATTATATAATCTATACATATATATACTGCATTTTTATACAATTCATCCTGTATATATTGCAATATGATTCACAATTACTGCTTAATGCACTTCTGGTTAGATGCTATCTGCATTTCGTTGCTTTGTACTTGTGACATGTGCAATGACAAGAAAGTTGAATCTAATCTAATCTAATCTTAAAGCTCTTATTTTGAAAGAATTGCAGAAGCTCATAATTGAACCATTTTGGTGAAAATAAAAGCTTTCAGGACGTGGAAAATTTCATAATATCCATATGGCATGCAGATAATCCAAATAAAGAATATTAAAAATAATAGTAACTCTAGTGTAGCTAATTAGTATGTCAAAGTCAGTCATCTTACCTCGAGATGAGGGAAGTCAGCAGCATGAAACGTCATACGGCAAAGCCCATTTAATGACAGATTGAGTTCTCTTAAAGACACAAAGCTGCTGAAAGACGCTGTGGATAAACATGTTCTGGAAGTCAGCACTTTTTGAAAAGGCATGAAATAGTACCGAGAAAAATTTGCAGGAAATACAAAAACAATCACCTAAAGAGAGGGAGTTAACAGATGCATCGATGTAAGCTACATTGTCAAACTCCTTAAGTTCCTCCGGCTTCACCTGTGCACAGTAAAGAAATAATAAAAATAATCACTTTTTCCTGCAGATTACCAAATAATTGTAATAAGAATGTGAAAGATGATTCTTACAGCCTCCAGTTTCTGCTCACTGATGTCGACAGAGCAGAGCTCAGACGGCTTATCAACACAATGTAAATGGAGCTGCAAAAGATTTTTTTCTTTTATTTGGGGTCACCTGATCTTGTCAAATAAGCACATTTCACATAAGTAGATTTCCTTACCAGTAGAGGTCCATCTAATGTGTTAGCATGAGGAGAATCTGCCCACCTGTTGTTCTCACATTCTTTATAAGCCCCTTTTTTCCTTTGGTGCACATTCCTATATCTCTGCTCCTCTGCCTTTCTGTAGGCCACGAGCCAATGACCAGCACCTACAAGCAACAGTGAATTCAGATCCTTCACTGAAGTATAAGCAGTGGTGGAACAAGTATTCAGATCCTTTACTTAAGTAAAAGTACTAATACCACACTGTGAAATTACTCCACTACAAGTAAAAGTCCTGCAAAAGTACAAAAGTATCAGCATCAAAATGTACTTAAAGTATCAAAAGTAAAAGTACTCGTTATGCAGCACGCCCCCACTCATTGTAATGTATTATCTATAATATTATTAGATTATTTGTATTGATGCATTTATGCAAGTAGTGCTTTATTTTTTTTTTAAATGGGGCTGATTTTAACCACTTAATATACTGTTGTGAGGTTTAACTTTAAAAAAAATGTCTCATGACTTTAAATTTTTATGTTAAATTTCGACCTGAAAAGTAACTAAAGCAGTCAGCTAAATGTAGTGGAGTAAAAAGTACAATATTTGCCTAAAAATGTAGTGGAGTAGAAGTATAAAGTCACATAAAATAGAAATACTCAAGTAATGTACCTACTATACTCAAAAGTACCTCAAAATTGCACTTAAGTACAGTACTTGAGTAAATGTACTCAGTTACTTTCCACCGCTGAGTATAAGTAATATCACACTGAAGAATAATCCATTACAAGCAAAAGTCCTGCATTCAAAATGTAGGTAGATTAATCCACAGCAATGTATCATTTTATATTAGATTATCAAGAACTAGGAGTTTCTCAACGATGATAGATAGATAGATAGATAGATAGATCGTTTTTATTGTCATTGTACAGACACCTACACAAGGAAATTGGCAGTTAATTAACTGAAGTATATTGCACATATTGGCTGATATTTTTTTTATTTTTATTTTTTTTATATTATTATTATTATAATTATTTTTTTTTATTAATTTAGACAAAACACAACACAAATCACCAATGAACAAACAGAGAAAAACAAGAACAAAACAAAAAACACAACAACAACAAAATCACAAAACCAACCCAAATAAATAAATAAAACCACAATAATAAACAAGAACCTTAACACATCAAAACTAAAACAATACACAAAAAACATACATCAAACGTAATTACCACATAAAACACACAGTATATCAGTAAACTTGATATATTGGCTGATATTACAAATAGTCAAGTACCTCTAAAGTTAGTTACTGTCCACCACTGCCCGTAAGGAAAAATAAAACTAAATATTGTTTGCAGATACCCTGCTTAATAACAATGTAATATGATTGGCAATGCTTGTATGGGGTTTTGAAAAATAAAAATGTAAGTTTTAACAGGCTGATTTAACTTCCATACCTTCTTTCCTTGGCCGGTATAATGTCCGGGGTGGGAAACATTTGGCAGGATTGCTCTGTCCATCATCCAGTTTACATGAAGCTGCAGTCATCTTGTTTGCCTGTGAGACGCATTCATCACAAACTACTTTTTATGCATGTGTTGAATGCGCTTTTTACGAGGTGAGCCGGCTTGACTTCTTGTTTATAATATATTTGAGCTGGAGCTGCCTGCCACTGTGGTGCACTGTATCCTAGCAACAGCATGAAAGACGAGGCGCTGCTCCTCCCGTCCGGCAGGGGGCGCTGCGAAGTAAACACCTTACCAGGCGGAGGCGGAAGAAATCCCTAGCTAGTCAAAGATTAAATTCAATGAGATGATACTATGTCCCTGTGCTTTGAACATGTACTGTTTGGTTTCACTGACTTTCCTTTTGCAAAAGAAAAACAATACTATATCATCAATCTCATGATACAGTTAGCCATATGGCATATCCATAAATGTTGTTACGTTAATCAAAAACCTCTCTTTCTTGTCTTTTAAAATGAAACCAAACAATATATTAAGTCTATTAAGAAATCTACCAATATGAAAGCTATAAAAACTTTGAATTTATGTACACTTTACATTGTTTTTGTATGAAAGCTTGCCGCTGTATTGTTGAAAACCCCTGACAGCCTTTTGTTGGTGTATTGTCTTTTATTGCACCATGTTGCTTTAATAAAGTTTAAAATAAATAAATAAATAAAAATAAAAAAATAAAAAAAGAAGAAAAAATAATAATAAAAAAACGAGAGAATACCACTCCACCCTAGCCAGGCTAAGGAACTTTACAAGCCATTAAATGTATATTATTATGAAGATGGCGCCGCTTACAACACAAGGCAAACAACTACTCTCCAAGATGAATCAACCTGTGTTCGTTTTAACGGTCGTGCTAGCTAGCTACCACAGTGCGCATGCGTGAAGCTGGAAGCCGATGTCGCGGCATCTTTCTGATAACTCCTCTCCTCTAACGGCTAGAAGCTGGCATTTATATATTATGTTAGCTCGATAAAAACGAGCAATGTCTGACTGAAATGAACACTGGCAGCTCTAGACAATGTCGTAAGTTAAACTCGACGTGTAGTTTAGTCCGGATGCGTCTAAGCGAAGAAGGAAGTGAGCGCGGGTTTGTCTCTCGCTTCCGCGTCGTCTTCTTCTCCGATGAACCCATAGCATCAGTGTCGTGAACATCAGAGGTCCCTTTTGTGGCGTAAGATTAGACGGTATAATGTCGTTCACACAGAGATCAAGGGTGACAGATGTAAAGAGACACAAGTGAAGGTAAGGGTTTTGTTATGCCTGCACAGTGTACGTTAGATTTGTATCGTTGCAGTCATATGTGTCTATGAGGAGCTGTTGGAGTGTGAACTCTTTCTGTGTTAAGATTGTTATACCAAGACTAAAAAAAACAAAACAAGCCTGTACTTGTCATACATTTAGTGCATTTTTTTCAATTTGCAGGATCCACCATGGGAAACACACCATCCAAGAGTGGCAGCGGAGAGGAACCGGTCAAAACAACTTTGTTTGAAAAGGAGCCAAGTGGAATAACATACAGGATTCCTGCTCTCCTTTATCTGAGGCACAGTCACACCTTCCTTGCCTTCGCAGAGAAAAGATCCTCACCCTGTGACAGCGATGCCAAAATTCTTGTTATGAGAAGTGGAACGCTGAAAGATGATGGATCTGTTGAGGTTATTGCCCATAACTATATTGGCCTTTGCTCTAATACTGTCAACATAGTTTGTGTTCATCTTTTTTATTAACTGTTGCCTTTTTTGTTGTGTTTTCCCAGTGGTCATCCAGTCAGGAGCTGTCAACAGCATGTCTACCCAACCACCGCACCATGAATCCATGCCCCGTGTATGAAAAAAACAGCAAAACACTATTTTTGTTTTTCATCTGTGTCTGGGGAAACACCACAGAGTTCAGGCAGATCATCACAGGTAAGAACAAGGCGCGTCTTTGCTGTGTTAGCAGCAGTGACGATGGGCAAACCTGGAGCCAAGCGAAAGACTTAACAGAAAGTGTGATTGGGGAAACTGTCCATAAGTGGGCCACATTCGCCGTGGGGCCGGGCCACGGTGTTCAGCTGGAGAACGGCAGATTGATCATCCCAGCGTACGCCTATTATGTCCCTTACAGATGTGGTTCCTTCCCCATCCCTTTTACGGTCTACCCACGTTCTCTGTCAATATATAGCGCAGACTTTGGCCAGACGTGGCATATAGGTAAGATGCTCCGAAGAAAATCCTGTGAATGTGAAATGGCAGAGATTATAGACCACGAGGGCAGGAGTCATCTCTATTGCAATGCTCGTAACACTGGAGGCCACAGGTGTGAGGCCCTGAGTGAAAACAGCGGTGTGTTTTTTGACAAACCCCACATTGCTCCAGAGCTCGTCGAACCACCTTCAGGCTGTCAAGGCAGCGTCATCGGCTTTCCCGCTCCTGAATTTGTCCCCAATGATGATGCTGAAAGCAAAGCTTGTGGCACGTCGCTCCTGTCTCCAGACACACAAACCTGGCTCCTCTTCATCCACCCAACTCACAAGTCTAGCAGAAGGGACATGGGCGTGTATTTGAACCGATCCCCTCTGCACTCATCAGGCTGGGACAAGCCCCGGATCATCCACAACGGGCCCAGCGGCTACTCAGACCTGGCTTACAACGAAGACAAGGATCAGTTTTCATGCCTGATGGAGTGCGGGAAAGAAAGTGAACTTGAGCAGATAGCGTTCATGTCGTTTACCCTTAATGATGTCATGCAGACGGGCAGTAAGAAAGACAAGAAGATGCGCTGAATTGCAGTTGCTTTATTTATGTATCAACAAAAGCTCTTTAACATTTTCCTGAAACCTAAAAATCCAAGAAAAAGCCACTAAATATGCTGTGCAGTAACATCTGTCTGTGTTTACTGTTCTACAGTCTGGAGATGATAATGCATGCATGAGTCGTGTGTTTTGTTGTCTCCTTGTTTACATGAAAAAGTAATTGAAGTCTTAATAGTATTAATATGCAAGCAGCTGTGTAAGGAAGGACATTATTTTTAATAGGTTGGGTGGCTGATTTCAAGCATGCTGTGCAAGACTGTCATCTTTAAAACAGGCTTTGTGTGTAGCATGTTTGACGAATACTTCATGCCCATTTCTGCATCTTATTAAGCTGTCAGCATATTCTGAGCAGTGGAGAGAATTTGCCTACCTCTTTTTACTTTCATATGAAGATCATAGCAGGCCTTGTGAAGTAGAGCGTAGAGTTTCCCCAATGCTCTGCTGCTACTTTACATTTAGTATACTCTGATTTACGTATATGCCTTTTTCTCCACTGTTTAAGCAGCCTGTCAGTAGGAACTCTTATCTGTGGGTCAGAGTGGGCGTCACAGGGTTAGCAACAAAACTGAACCGAGAAGAAAAACATTTACTTTTTATTCCAGCTAATCAATGAAGAGACCGATCAAAGTGTAAAGAGGCGGAATCATAGAGAGATACTTCTAGCAAAAGCGTTTAGGCTACTTTATACTGCATTTTTTATTATGTTTATTTTAAAAAGCAATATTTTACTTTGTTATATTCTTTTTTACATTCATTTCCCTGCACATTAAGGATACTTTCCCCCCTGGCATCATTCATTTAGTGCAGTATCATCAGCAGGTATGATTGGCCTGCTGCTGGTTATAAAGCGAAAGCATGTGAGAGCATGTGACAGCAGAAGATTCACTATTTAGGATCACTAGGAATTTGCACACACAAAATCTTGTACCGAGCGACTTTGACATCCGTCTTTGCCTAATGTTGTGAGGCAAAAAGCCTCCAGGTGGTTCTTTAATAGTTTCATTGTGTTTTTGTTGACTGTTGTGGAAAGTGACAAAACCTGCATGAAACATGTATTTTAGTAGAAAATAAAGTAACCTGTGATCACTCAACTCATTTGAGTTTTTCCTCATTATGTTGTGATGACAGTAATTATTGCTTTCAACAACTGACTGTTGGGATACATTTAAGAGGACAAGTTTGAACAATAGTTATCTGTCAAGCGGGGACAGGGGATTAAAGAAGGGATAGGACCATGGGTGTGGCTTTAAAAGCAGTGATGAAAAACACTTTATCGGCTGTAGGGGATATTTAATTCCCTCAGCAGCTAAAGGAGGCTTAGGGCATGTTAAAATGATGTGAAGGACTTTTGTTGTAAAGCGACCTGTGGGGAGATGAATGTGATTTAGCAGATGTGCAGGCAGCCGGGATGAATTAAGGACAGGAAGGAGCGCTTTGGTCAAGGAGGGAATGTAGAAATTCAGTATTTTTCAAATAATATTATATCTCTACACTTACAGGAGTGGTAGATTTTGATAAATTGCATTTAACAAATGAAAACTACCTGTGTTGTGACATGATTTACTGCGAAAATTCACCAATACAACTCAGTGCCCACCACAATAAAGTTGCATCCTTAGTGAAAGCTCAAATGATAACCCTTACGTTATTTAAATGTTCCTTATTGCAAACAAATCCCATGGAAGCACTGTGTGTTTTCTGACATGTTTCTTGGCACCTTCTAAAGTAAATAAAACATTAAAAGCTGGTCACAAAATACATTATTTTAAAAATGCTTAGTCATTTTAAAATAATAAAAAGAAAAACAGCTGGGCACTGTATTTTTAATCAAACCTCAAACAGAAGTAAACAGTTCGTTTCTTGGGGACTATTTTCAGCTGCGGATTAATACAAAAAGGGTTCCTACAGGTGCTGGAAATCTTGTCAAGGTTTGAAAAATGCTTAGATTTGAAACAAAGTGCTTGAAAACGCTTGAGATTTAAACGCCAAATCGACTTTCAAACAGCTTACACATTTTTAAACAAGAAACTTTGTACTGTTTTCCTTAAATTTGTCGTCCTGTCACAAAACGTAATTTTTGTTGTTTATAGCGCTCTCTATATTCTGTATATAAATATGGAACTTACAACAGCTGTAAAGTGCTTGAAAATGCACCTGAAAATGCTTGAATTTGACCTTGGAAAAGGTGTCGATACCCTGTTAGCAGCAGCAGGGGGGTCACCCAGTGGGATTGCACACCGATGTGATTATTTAAATGTCACAACACAATACAATACTCTTATTGACAGATTTCTGTTAAATGTATTTCTGTAGAAATCTGTCCCCTCTGCCCTTTGGTACGCATCTGCAGCTGCTGATCATTTGTATAAGCACTGAACTGGTATAAAGCAACTACCTGGCAAGGTATGAAGTGCATTTTATTAGACGTGAGGGCTTGTAAATCTGAAATGTGCTCATCTAGTGGCCGGCTACTTCCTTGCTTTCTGTTTTTCATCACCTTATCCAACCAGATTCTTCACAAGAACGATGATTCATGCGGTGAAACCTGTTTTTCTCCGACAGTGTTGGCGGTGACACATCCAACGTTTTCCAGCACATATGATAATCTCCATCAGAGGGTGGCTTTCTGCAACACACACATATGTTTCAGCTATCACTCCGATGACATTTGGGAGCCCAGCGACGGTGAGGCTAGCGGTGTCGGCGTCACAGATGTTTTGTGTTCGTGGTAAGCACGTGTGGCGTCCCAGCAGGCTCTGCTCTTTTAGCAGCACAGTGCTGGACACACAGCTGTCACATTGTTCTTGAACCATCCATTTGAATGACCCCAAGGCCCCTCAGGTGGAGCTGCCAGGATGTGAGGAGTCCTTTTAGTTTCTGGGGAAAATATACTGCATGCCTCACTAGCTCTTACCTCCTTTGTGTTGCCTCATTGTAAAGCAGCTATTTCCCCCCAAAATATCACCAAGGATACCAGGCATTACTTACAAAGCCTCAAAATATATCCTGCTATAACATTTAAGTGCATGTGTTTTTTATTTTTTATATGCAACTGTATACCAATGTGTTATTAATAACTCAAAAGCACCATTTCAAACCTTAAGTGCCCACAGATATTTAGTAAGTCTGAGACTTGGTTACATATACAGTACAGGCCAAAAGTTTGGACACACACCTTCTCATTCAATGCGTTTTTCTTTATTTTCATGACTATTTACATTGTAGATTCTCACTGAAGGCATCAAAACTATGAATAAACACATATGGAATTATGTACTTAACAAAAAACTGTGAAATAACTGAAAACATGTCTTGTATTTTAGATTCCTCAAAGTAACCACCCTTTGCTTACTAGAATATAAGACATTTTTTCAGTTATTTCACACTTTTTTGTTAAGTACATAATTCCACATGTGTTCATTAATAGTTTTGATGAATTTACAATGTCAATAGTCATGAAAATAAAGGAAAACATTGAATGAGAAGGTGTGTCCAAACTTTTGGCCTGTACTGTATAAAGAGTGAGCTCGCAAAACAAAGTTGTTTATCACAACACAAAAAATACAAGAAAGACAGAAGTTTGGTGCTGTCTTTGCCAGAATGAGAACCACTTAGTTAGTAACAGCTTAATCACAGGCTGCACATGCACAAACAGTATCCAGTGTGAGACTTCACAAGCAGCTCTGTTTCCTTCTGAAGGGCTGCATATTACCAAACTTTTCACATGCCAGCTCTAGCCAGAAGATTTGAAAGAATAGTTGTCTTTCGATATACAGACAGACAGAATCATGGTGCTGTTTCCACGCCTGTTGCTTTCACTCTCAGTGC
Source organism: Centropristis striata (assembly GCF_030273125.1). NCBI lineage: Eukaryota > Metazoa > Chordata > Actinopteri > Perciformes > Serranidae > Centropristis > Centropristis striata. The sequence goes on along the minus strand of NC_081531.1, from coordinate 32,513,527 downwards.
AGACTTGCAGAAAAACTCATGTTAGCGTAACACAGCAGGAAGCAGACACTGAGGCACATTTAGTGCCTCACTGGGTGCAGAAATGGAGATATAAAACCTGTTCAGGGTTCAAGGTCGACTCAGTGCCTGATAAGCTTTACAGGTTTGCATTATGATGTGGGAGGAAAAATGAGATGCTCATGTGTTGCTCAATCTCTTCTCTGAGATCAGGTTGAGCTTCTCATATTCGTATCATTCTGTGATAATTTGTTTCTGAATTACTTCTCTTAAGGGTCCCTTAGGAGCAAGAGATAAGCTAAAAAAGAAACAAGACATCACTAAGACAAAGGAGGTTGAGTTAAGAAAACCATTTCAGCAATACTTGAGAAGTGGGATAAACTGAGGAGATCTCATAGATGTACAGAATACCCCTGATTTCAATTATGTCTCAATTCAATTCTCCTTCAAAATAACTCAGACATAATTGAGACCAGGGGCATACAACTATGAGATCTCCTCAGTTTGTTTTTCAATGTTTGCTACACTGTAGCAAGCTATTATAGAATCCAACTTTGGCATTGTAACCTGAAGTTTTCAAAACACAGATCCTTTGAAACCCATCTCTAAATGAAGTAACTTCAGTGTATGCAAATTTTCACGCAATTTAATGCTGAAGTAACGGCCGTTATCTGTTGAATAATTATGTTTTATGTTGTGAACTGATTTGGGACTTTGGCATAACCTGTGACTTGACTTGTGATCTGGAGTCACATGTCCTTCCTTCCCCAGTTACCAAGCAGAAACCAGCAGCACAGCTGCAGCTTTGCCCAGTGGTTGCATCTGTATGACGAACACAAGGAGAAAACTAACTTTGCATTTGGTCTAAACACACCTTTAAAACATACATTTCAAGAATATGCCTATAACTAATTGTGGCTAATGGCCCGTATGTTATTTGGAGTATTTTTGGGATAGGTTGTATAGGTTATATGCAGCTCATTCATTACTTTTTCTCTGTACACATACACAAATAAACAACTGGAACATGGAAGGTAAGCTGAGTTTAACATAACAGCTATGATTAGCTAATAGGTTCCGTTATGAATACATAATCTTATCTGCCTTTCTATATAAACATTTTGACTCAGTATGGTGTGTGTACATGAAGCCTCTGATTGTTAAACCTTCTCCTCCCAATTGCAATGTAAATGTTTGCATGGCAGTTCTGCAGGTTCACACACAAAAAACACCTTTAAAACCCTTAATGTGCTTCGTCCCATTAGGGTAGATTTGAGGAACAGACATGATACATTCAGTATGAGTTGTCTCTTCTCTCTTTTGGTTTCTCTTTGTTGCAAGACAGTAAAATATAAGTTATGCAGGCAAAGATACATTTTCAAGGTTTTGATTGAAGTATCTATGTACACTGGAAGCTACACTCGGTCGAACTGTACATCAACAACTGTACAAAGAATTCTTTCATGATTCATATATTTAACCGTTATCTCTTTATGTCACTGCCAAACAGATAAGCCTATTTACAGTACAATGTAACTTTGTACCAACTTAAACAACTTCATGTATCAAAACACAACCCCCGCTCTGGAGATTGGTGCTGCTTTCATGGGGAAAATAACTCACAAAAGGAACAAATCCCCTCTTCACATTACAAAGTATTGAAATCAATACAAAGGGGAAAAAAACATGAAATGCACAGTATAAAACGAGTTGTGCATGTGTGCAAGAATCATGGAAACAAACGATACAGAGAGAGGGAACTCCCAGAGAAATGAGCAGAGAAGCTATATTTTTAGGCTTCCACAAAAAAAAGTTACATTTGCTAAATCTTACCCCAAGTGACCTGTGGCAAGAGTAATATCACATTTGATAAACTCATACTTATCATTTATGTCCTATCATTTGAAAACTACTAGTTTTACACCACAGTGTGTCCAAATCTTTGTGTCAGATGCTCAGTGACCTTTCCACACAGTCCAACTGTCTCAAACCTTTTGATTTAGGAACAATGATGCTTCTTCACAAGAACGGCATCGTCAAAGTGATGTCAACATCTTTTGATACAGTTTAGGACAATACAAAGATTATACGTCAGATGGACACACAGGCGTGTCTGCAGACTGCAGAGAGTCTTTAAAGCAAGAGTGCCCCGCCAGCGTGGATCCTGGATCAAACTGCCAGACCATTTCGAGTAAAAAAATGGCTTACAAGGGCACTGCAAATCTACATAAGCCATAAAAGCCATGCCACATTTACACCCTGTTAGGGATATTCTCTCTTAAAGGGACATGCGCACAGTTTACAAACAGAAGAGGCAAAAAGACTGCTGAGGAAGCAGCAGGGTTGGGAAAGTTACTTTCAAAAATCTTACTGATTGCCAATTTTAGATAGTAATATCTAATATTATGCACTATAATCCAAAAGCCAGTCAGTTATTGTTGCAGTACGATTCATTCATTTTCATTTAGAGCAAGCAATTTATGCCAAAATGTGTAAAAATGTTTTGTTTCTTTCAAAGCAATGAATTAAATTGACTTTTTTTTTTTTTTTAAAGCATGTGATCTGTTCTTTTTTTAAGACTTGCACCAGGCTTGATTCATTTTTTTCTCCACATTTTACAAGTAATCCATTGTTCCCAACCCTGTAAAGCAGTGAGCGTGGCAGAGCAGTCACATGCACACTATGGGAAATGTTAGGCTAGACACATGAGTACTAACCTCTGGCTCTCTGGCTGCTGGGTACTAAACATCATACAGAATAACAGGCAGCTGCGAGGGGAGGAGACTCAAATGTCCAATGAAAGCACCATTCACACTTTAAAGTTGCATTTTAGCACAGAGGTGTTTTTTTTTTCTTCACTTTATAACATTTGATTAACAAGAGTCAAATCTGCTTTGACAGCAGTTGAATATCTTTCAACCTCTCTTGGTCTCTGTGGATGGCAGAGCTCCAACCATCCTCCCCCTCTGTAGACATAATTAGTCTGTGAACAATCGGCAGTGAGCAATATATGACCTGTTGGGTTTTTTTTTTTTTCACAATTGAGAGATCTTCTTTTTTTTCATACATGATACAATGTACTGCGCAAAATGGATTATGCGCACATACTGGAAGCATAATGTTGCTGAGGACATGCAAGTTGTTGAGTATACAGCAGAGCAAAAAGCGATGTTTCCCAATGTCATTGTTGTCTTCATCTTCTTCGAAAAACATCATCTGTCACTCAGGTTTGCATCTTCAAGCACGCAACTCTTTCTTGGAGTGTGGCTTATTCCCCAGCAGGGCATCAATCTCAGTGATGGTTTGAGGGGTCATTTGGGATAAAATCTACAAGGACATGGAAAAGGACAGCAATCAGTTTAAAATGTCATCTGATGCTGGGTTTTTTTTGTCAGTTATGTCACATTGCTTTGCTTATAAAGTAGCGTATCTATTTGTCCTCAGTATGTTAGGTAAAATGATTATGAGGAAATATGGAAATAAATCGTACCCGTAGGGCACCCAGGTTCTCAAGTAGCTGGTCTGTAGTAGAAACACCCAGAAGTACTGAGCTGACTCCCTCACTGCGCAGACACCAGGCTGTAAAAAAGCAAGAAAACCAATTAAACTTGTTCTTTATGAGTGATAACTAAAGACAAATGGTAATTTTTAGTATTTTAGTAGCAGGAATGAGACATTTGACAGTGCAAAATGGCCAATTAAACAAAATATATGTGTAGGAATCTTGACCTAAGGACCATTTTGGTCTACTACCCAACTTAATTTAATAGTAGACAGGATAAGATACATGGTGGACAAACCATGCTTTCTAAACAATACATGAACACGATTATAAAACACAAATATGAGAAAAAGACATAGTATTATGAGGAGTAAAGTGGTTGCACACAGTCTGTGAAGCACTTAACCCTATAAAGCCAAATGTATCATATTTGTTACACAATAACTTATTTGAAAATTTGTCAGTTGTCATTTTATTGCATTTCATACATTATGCATTAAATAAAGCAACATACAGTCTTTTTCTCATTTAGGTAAACTAGGTAAAGGTTTAACTTAACATAATTAGGTATATTAATAGTAAAATTGAGATATCTCTCGAATAATTCAAAGAAATACATTTTTTTTGGGTGTGTATTTTTAGATGGCAAGAAAATTGAGCATTGATGATGTGTTGGAGATAAACAAACTGAGCAACAAATTGCACAAAAATAACAGATGTAGCAAAAATGAAATGCTGGTTCCACTGGTGGATCTGTCATTGCTGCATGAAAACTTCATATCAGCAGATGTATGATGTTGTGTTATATGGAAAAAAAAATATTTTGTATGTTTGAGGAAAATGTTAAAAGGAAAGTCAAAGTTTTAATTGGTTAAAAATATTAGGTTTTATATGTTTTTGTTAGTTCAAGAAAAACAAACTGTGAGCAACAAATTGCACAAAAAGACCCAATGTATCAAATATGATACAAATTAGAATTCATATATATGCAAATTCATATATATTATTTTTATTTGTCAGCAGGTTTTTTTTTTAAATTGAATTTTCTGGCAATTATTTCATGGTTCAGGCTTTATAGGGTTAAGCTGTTGCCTAACTCTGTCCTTGTACAATCAATCTTATGTGGGAAAAAAACAAACATACAAAGTCTCTTCACTTTGTGTGGGCCGTACCTATGGCTAACTGTGCAGCAGTGCAGCCCAGTCTGTCCGCCAGTAGATGGAGCTCCTTGATTTTAGCGAGCTGCCTGCGGCCCTCCTCACTGTTCACTCGCTCCTTCAGCCACTGGTATCCCTTCCACCGGGAGCAAAATGGAGAAAAGGTTTAATACAGTCCTGATTTCACACTGCAGTACCCCGCTGATCAGAGAGATAATTACACTGAGGCTGATTTCTAGTGAAAGAAATCCCGGAGGAGTGTGAGTCAAATCAAACTGACCTTCATTGCTGCTCTGGAGCACTCTGGCACACCATCACTGTACTTCCCCGTGATTAATCCACAAGCAAGTGGGGACCAGGTCATAGCTCCGACTCCTGAAAGAGTGGAATAAGTGTAGACGTTTGAATGAAAATGAATGAAACTTAAATTAATTAAAAAGAAATGAAAAAGAGCTGCAAGACTGTGGATGTCTGACCGATCTTGTGGTAGAGCTCAGGAAGCTGCACCTCCACTTTGTCCCTCTGGAAGTAGTGATACTCTGCCTGCTCACACACAGGTGGTATCAGGTTGAACTGGCGTGCTACCGAGTACGCCTCCTGGTGCCAAACAGACAGAAACAAAATCAGCATTCATGCCATAACCTGACTGCATTTAATTTGTTGTGTAAGAGTGAGCTTTCACCATGATTTCCATGGCACTCCAGCGTGAGGTTCCCCAGTACATGGCCATACCCTGGTTTATTACAAACGTCATGGCCCGTACAATCTCTGCACATTACAGTAAATAGCAGGACATTTACGTTACACAAGGCGATTGATTACAGCAAACAAGAATAATCGTTACAAACGTCTGTAACTGACCTTCCATCGGACTGTTGACGTCGTTTCTGTTGGCAAAAACGATGTCCACATAATCTAGCTGCAGTCTTGACAAGGATCCTCTTAAACCTGTCATAAAGAGTGGTCACGGATTAGACATTTATTTAATTTCTACTGTTTTAATATGCTAATATAAGTAGCACTTTACTATCAAAGCTGATGTACTCAGAAATGTCATTAGTTCTGCAGATATTTGTTCATAAATCAAAATAATTGACTTGACCAATCACATTTGAGCGGGCTTTGGTTGCTTGCCGGAGAGCAAAAGACATGGAAGGCATTGGCTGAAATGCTATCTAATTTAACTTTTGATTCACTTTTGAGAAAATGTATCTGCATTCATATGCCAGTAATCTGATCGTGGATATCCAGATATAAACGTGTACCAAATGTCAAGGCAATCGGTAAGAAAATATACAGCGCTGCAATGGGGGAAAAAATAAATGTTGGTTAAGTTAAAGTGAAAAAAAATGGTCCTCTTCAAGGATAGGGCGAGGGGTCAATAATGAATTAAACAGCATTTTAGTCCAAGTTCACAGTGTGAATTGGTACTCTCAGAAATATCCAAGGCTTTTATATTTTAAATCCTCTATTAATCATGGATGACTGATGCATTTTGACTCAAATATATATTATTATGCTATAAAAGACTCTTTCAGCCAGATGAGAATGCCTCAGATACTACGTAGACTTAGACAAAAGTGTCAACAACCAATCTTTAACATCAAGGTGGCTCTATAGGAAAATTAGAATCTCCAAAATCATTAGGATTTATTGCCTAGGATTCGTACAAAACTTTATATCGAGCCATCCGATATTGTTGCTGAGATTATTCATTCTGGATCAAAGTGGTGTACCGACAGACTTTAAGGAAAGACAGATGAGGGGACAGCAACTGAGAGATTAAATTCTGGATGTTCCAGCCCAACTGTCCACTACAGGAGAACGACTGGTTTGCACATATCCAGCAATGATAGAAATGTTGTTATTGTATGTGACATAGTCATTTAGTTTTCAATAGATTAATAGTTTTATGCATTACGCTTGTTAAAGATACCAGCTAATTTGACAAATTTTTCAGTTTGTTCATATAGACATGTCATCTATAACCAGCAGTACTCAAGATTATGCTAAAATAACAAAGAAGTGTAACAGTTGGTTCGTGATATCAAGGCAACCCGTTGCAATGTTTCTCAAAAGCTGTAGTCGTTTCCTTCAACTCTTGCTGCTTAACCCTCTAAACCCAAAGCAGTTCCAGGGGGTTTGTTTGCTCTTTTTACATTTTGCTCACTCACTGCAAAAAAAGAAAAGTTGGGTGAACTCAAAATTTCAAGGCAACAAACTTAGATAAAATTTTAAGTTGGACAATTAAACTAAATATTTACATTTTTGTTTTTGAGTTTGCTCAACTCTGAATTCAGATTTTTGTCAACTCAACTGTAAATTGTACTCACTTATAATTTAACATTGTAATAACTTTTAATCCTTACTTCTGCAATGTGCTGAATTGGCACGATTGTAACACCGCTATGAAATGTCAGCTAATGTTGCGACCACAATTTTGAGTTAGCATTGATACGCTAATGGCTACTCTTGTAGCTGTAACAAGCAGCGCCACTAGCATCAGTTAGCCGCTAACATCAGTTAGCTGCTAACATCAGTTAGCCGCTAACATCAGTTAGCCGCTAGTTTTCGCTAATGACCGAATTTCACCGCTTTCCCGCATTTCACAACAAAGAAATAAGAGTTAGCAGAACTATTGTCCCTTGTTGTGAACCCCAACTTAAAGATATAAGTAACAACAACTCACTAACTTGTTTTTGAGCAGACAACTGGCTTCCTTTGTTGTGCTAACTTACATTATTGCCCTAAATGTCAATAATTTATATTTTATAAGTTTTACCAACTTAAATCACTGTTTTAGGCCAAAATATACAAGTTGGCTTTTTTGCAGTGCTGTGGCCTTGTATTTCATTGCAATATATGAAGTCCTGCACAGCATCCCAATAAAAAGTTGACGAACTATAACGTTCAACAGTGCGTTACTGGACGGGCAAAATCTATTATTTTAGAGGGGGATAATGTGTTTGAAATGTTATTCAATATATTTTTCGTCTTCTGAAATGTTTTGCATCAACGTCTCCCTGTGGGCCAACTTTCCAACCTTGAGTGTGTTAGCAAATCGATGCAGAGGTTGAATTGAAATATGTAGTCCAAACATCAGCACTGTCCTTGCGTGCAGTTCCCTCATTACGTAATGGCCTGAAATCAAAAGCTTCATGACAATGACGGTCAAACATCAGCTCGTTCAGCTCCTCTGTGAATGGTCTCCCCAAGGCCACGCTGCTTACAAAACATACAAAGCAGATGTCTGTGCACAAGGCCAACAGCCTCAAAGCTTTCTTTAGGATTATTTTGTCAGAGGGGGAAGCAAATAAGTGGATGGAAAGACAATCCATGATGTTGTTTGCGCTTAAAATTTCATCCCAATGTTCCCTCATCTGACCCTCTGTACTGTTGTCTTCTTTTGTCCCAGACAGACTTAACTTAAGACAATCCACCAAAACATTCTTCATCTGATTTCACTCTGTATTTCTTCACCTTCAGTGTCCTCACCTACGCTAACATCTTGCACTTTAAACAGTCCGTCAACACGTCCTCGGCCATAACCCCAAACTGCTACAAATATACTTGTTCTTTTCTTCAGCTGTTACGAAACATGGTCATTTATTTGATCTTAAGGGATGTTGATGTCTTCACTATGACACGTGACATGAAGTGGCTCTAACTGAGCGAGCCAAACACACTCAAAGATTAAAGGGTCATCAAATGATTCATCGCAACTCAGGCTCAGATTTGTCTAAGGGTAGATATAATGTAAACTGATAACATTTTATATACATTTAAAATAACAAACATCCCAATAAAACAGTCTTTTATACTTCCATCAGCTGAAAGCATAATGTTCAGCAAATACATAGAAATGTAATATCAACTCTCTATACCTTAAAGCATTTCAGGGCTTTTTTTTGTTGTTGCTCTTTTTAAATTTTACTTAGTGACCTTCACCGCAATATATAAGTCCTGCATATATGCATATAAACACTTTTCCAAGAACCCATGAGTGTCATGATTACTGGAAAATAAATTAGGTCTCCAAATGCTATATGCCACATGCATAGGTATTGAATTATTTTCATTTTTACAGCCTCTACTTCCAACCTCCCTTGTCCTCTCCTCTCTGCTCTGTGTAAATACATTTTCAGTGAATATGTGTCACATGACCTTTCGTCTCAGCAGAATCGATGATGGCTTCACAGTGTCACTGAGGAGCAGAATTTAATGTTTTTAACAGGATCTATTTTTTCCATACAGGAAATTTTTTTTTTTTTTAATAAATGTGTTAAATGAGACATGTAGAATTAAGTGATTTTGACAGAAATATCACAATTTAAGCTTTGTTTTGGTTAGTTTTCCTGAAGACAACTTTCGTAACCTATGATCCGTCAAATTCTAATGATAATGTCTGTTTTTACAGTTTCTTTCTACAGTCAAAGGTGTATTTTTGGCGATCAAAATTCAAAATGGTGGGGTTCCGAGGGTTAATACACATCTCTGATTTACTCCTTTCCTGATTTTTGACACAGTTTTAACGCTCTCAATGTATTTCAGATGAAGCATAAAATACTATGTGCTGAATAATAAACCCAAGTTTCAAGGCCTGGACTCTTTATAACTAAATTCCAGGTATTGAAGGTTCTGTGAAACAAAACATTATACTCTACCTTCAATAATGTGCTTTCTGGAGAGTCCTCTCTCTGTCTCTGCTCTGTGGAGACATGAAAACACAAATTATTGATGTTTTATTCAAAGGATAAATGAAAACAAGGATTATGATTGTGTTATACTTACTGGCCTCCCCAGTATATTTTTGTTGTAATGACAAAACTGGAACGCCTGGCAAGGACAAAAGAGGTTTAGGAGCACAATTTTAATGGGAAACAAGAATTTTAGTCAGAAATCATTGTGCAGTATTAGGCAAGTAGTTTTCTCTCCATCTGTAAACCATCATTGGACCAATATTGTATTTATTTAAATATCTATAACTTAATCGGATAAAAAATAAAGAGGTAGTGGCAGATTACAAATTCTTACATTAACCTTTGAAATGTATTTATCCATATAGATTAGAAATATCTCAAGGATTTCCCACGCAGCTTTGGCAGCTGGGCAAGACAGCCACCAGTGTTTACTTTCACATGGTCACATTTTAATCCTTTTATAGTCTTTCTGAGGCTAAAGCTCTTCATTTGCCTAAAAAGTATGAATATCCCTTGAGATAATTTAATGGCGTGCCTGTTCCAACATGAACAAAAAAACGTGGAAAGCAGTGCATATCAGAAAAACAAGAGGATTATTTGGGATTATTGAACTTTTAAGAAATATATTTATAATCTTAGAGAGTTTGAGAGCTGTTCACATGCATGTGAGTAATACCTCCATCCTTTCTTCTTGATGATGTTCCCGAGAGTGATTTCCGCTCTGTGGAGAAACACGTAATTTACTGTTAGAATTAAAATGTTGAATCATAGAGGAAATCTGCAGACATGTTAAAAAAAAATAAAAGTTGCATCAGTAGTAGTGGTGGAAGAAGTATTCAGATCCCTTACTTAAGTAAAAGTACTAATATCACACTATGGAATTACTCATTTCAAAATAAAAGTCCTGCATTCAAAACTTACTGAAGTAAATGTACAAAAGTATCAGCATCAAAATGTACTTAAAGTATCAAAAGTGAAAGTACTCATTATGCAGAATGTTTAATATATTCCAAATATGTTACTATGTATGTATTAGTATGTAATATTTTTGATGCATTTATGTAAGCAGCTTTTTAAGTTTTTGTGGTTTAATTGTTAAACATGTACAATCATTTCAAATTAATCATATTTTTTATGTTAAACTTAACCTGAAAAGTAACTAAAGCTGTCAGCTTATAGTAGTGGAGTAAAAAGTACAATATTTGTCTCAAAATGTAGTAGAGTAGAAGTATAAAGTTACATAAAATGGTCACAAAATTGTACTTAAGTACAGTACTTGATTAAATGTACTTAGTTAGGTTCTACCACTGATCAGTGGTTATATAGAAAACCTAAAGCTGGTGATGAAAAAACATTCAACAAGAAGAAAAACAGGAGTTTTAGTGGAAGAAGTGGAGCCTGACCTTCCGGAGGCGTACACCTCTGCCGTGTCAAACAGGTTCACTCCGTTCTCATAAGCTATGGCCATCAGGTTCTCGGCCATCTGAGGGAACAAAAAAAATTGAGAGTGAGAAAGGTGGACGTAGGTGGACAAATTCCAATTACACAGAGGTTGTCCGAGAAGGGCACGAAGCAGGGAGGATAATATCTCTCACCAAGCTACTTTAGTTTCTGGGTACCAGCTCTGTGGGATTTTGAATCATTTCTATAATTGAAAACACTGAGATTGAAACAAACAGTGTTTTCCACAAAAGCAATATGAGCAGAGATGCTCGGGAATCGACTTCTCACAGAAACAAGAGAGAAAACAGAGCTCTCACCTCGTCAGAAATCTGAGATCCAAATGTCACCCAGGTGCCTGGATGAGAAGAGAGACGCAGAGTTTGTTTTGTTTCAGGGGTTGAAACAGACATGAATATTATCCAGCCTTCAAACCAACTCACCTAACCCGAGGCAGGAAACACGTAGGCCTGACTTCCCAAGGTTCCTGTGAAGAAAGAAAGACAGAAAGAGCAGTCAGTGAAGCTCAGAATTAAAAGGACGATGTGCACAAAATATTCCATCATACAGTAAAACTAAGTAGTTGAGTGACAGGTGCTGCACCCAAGTTATTCACATCTTCTCTTTCATGCTATTTTACAATGTTACTTCACTAGATTGGTGAAGCAAATATTGTTTCTTCACTTCGATACATTTACAGACAGCTGTAAATCTAAGGTCCCATGTTATAAAACGTGAGATTTCCACATTTTTCTTAATTATGAAGCAGGTCTTGATAATGTATAAATACTGTGAAATTAAATTTAAATAATAATGTGGGGTTTTTTAACATTAAAGCATGTAAACATATTATAGCAGAAACCCAAAATACAGGAATGAACCTAAAAAAATGAGCTATTATGTCCCAAACATATGATCATCTTTTGAAATATGAGGCAGCCAATGTTATAGAGTTACTGGTGGCTCCACCTTTAGCAGCTGTAACATGTTCATATATTTTATTTTACGTACATTTTGCTAATTATACTGTGTCATATCTAAAGGAATTTCTGTTTATTTCGACATTTGATACTGTGACTCGTTAATGATTACTTTCACTTGGTTTTGTAAAAAAACAACAATCCCAAAATGAATAAATAAATATACCAAAACCAAAATGAATAAATAAATGAATGAAAAATAATAATATTAAAAGTAAATACAATGCACCACGCACAGGTTGTTATGCATAAAACTGAGATATAACACAAAATAAAACCAATACATGTTAAAATACACTGTAAAAATGAAAAAAAGGAAAATATCTTTTTACCAATTTTTTATGATTTAAAGATAATTTCTTTAAAATGATGGACAATGTACATGTAAATATCTGTATTGTATATATATATATATATATATATATATATATATGTTAAGTCAAATTTTACAGTAAGATAACAGAACATTGCTTTTATCTTACATTCATCAATATGATGTGTATTTTATGTATTTTAACATTCGCTGTAATTTAACATTCAAGACCATTAAGAAATTGAATAATACAATAAAAAATAATCAATAATGTCCAATTATATTAAAATACAGATTTCAACATCAATATTATGATTGATATTAGTAATAAAAGTATTGTTGGCAAATACACTTAATGTAGAAAAAAACGAGAAAACCCCAGTAAAATAATACAGTAAATGTTTGGAAAATGACAGTGTAGTGTAATTATTTCCCCCAGTGTTCCTGAGTACTTCCTCCTCCACTGCTGCTGAGTAAAAGTCTTTTTCGCCCGTGGTTAAATTACTGCCTGTGTCTAATTATTTCTGAACAATTGACCTTTTATCCTTCGTATGTTAACAGTTCAGTGTATTACACTGGGTCAGTGAAACAGCTGGAGGGAACAGAGCTCGACTCAGATGGGCTAAAAGCTTCTTCGGTCTGCACGGTAAATGCTCCAAAATGTTCCATAAGCTTTAGAGGAGTCCATTACCCAACGTGCCACATCTGATTATCCAGACAGCTGAGTTTTGAAGGGCGGGCAGGGAGAAGCAGAGCTGCATTTCTGACCACAGGAGCATGTACAGCTGAAAACGATGTGGGCTTCATGCTTGCTCTCCTCCTCCATGCGCGCTCTCCCCCATTCTAATTAGCCGGGGAGCCAGCTGGAGAGGCAGCAGAACTGCAGTGCAACTCGCTGCTCGCCGTCTTTTCATCTCCAGCGCCTCCTCCCCTCTCTGCCTGTCTGCCTGCCTGCGTCCGCCACAAATAGCCAAATGCAGAAAGACAGACTGTCAGAGCATTTAGACTCAGTCGAACGAGTCCTGCTTTTATTTTCTCTGGTCTATTTTTAATGCCTGACCTTAAGCTATTTTTAGAATACTGCATATGTAAGCATTTGTGTCCCGCTGTGTGCGCGTTTGCTGTGTTGGGGGCGTTGGTGTTCATGTGTGCACTGCGTGTGGGTGTGAAACGCATATTGTTTGTGTCATTCCTTTTAAACTCTGTCAAAATAGCACACAGGTGGAAGGTCAGGAATGTTACATCGAGGGAAAAACTGTAAGTGGGGTTTGATGTTGATGATTCCTTGTATGGTAATCTGGCTCCCGTTCACCGTTTGTCAACCAATGACAGCTCTGGCTGCTCTCACACACTGACAGTCACTTTGAACACTGGGAGTAAATATAAATGAGGCACAGGGGAAAAAAACACACTTCAGAGACAAATATTTCCATTTGTTTTATACTGCTTTACTGGTATTTTTTGTGTGACACCCATCAAATTGTGCCTTTTTGCCTTAGCTTCAGTCAGAGGAAGTTCAAGGAATTTTTTTTGTCTAGCAACATTTGACAAGGTTGGACCAATAACAGTAACCCAGAAATATTCCCTGCTAGTTAAAAACACCTTCATTCAGCTTCAAAACAAAAAGAAACGCTTGAAATTCATCAAAAAGCATTTAGGTCTCAACATCACCTGCAAGTTAAAAAGAAAAAAAAAACTGTACCTGCACACTGAGAGAATTTTAATGACGTTTTGTGTCTCAAACTGGGCCCGTATTTACAAAAAGGAAAAGAAAATTATATTAACCCTTATGCATCCCACATTTTTGCTTTTCCATGTTTAATATTTCCATAATGTTGGCTGTGGTTATGCATATGGCATCAATTTTGGTGAGGGTGTGAGTTTTTCTTTGAATATTGGAAGTTCAACCTCAGATCCAAACTGTTAGTTCAAAATACAGACTCTCATAAATGATGCATTCTGTTATATCGGGCTCTCAGTATACAGCCATGGCTTTCAAATTGCAGTTTTCCCTATTTTCCACCAGATTGAGCCATTTTCTCATGTTTGCCCTGTGGGGTAAATACATGTCATTTCCATTGTTTTTTTGGGTTATTGCTGTTGTATTTGGAGCAGTGCACGTTCACAGACATATCCAAGGCTGGAAAAAAGAAAAAAATCCCTAAAGTATTAAGTATGGAGTCAGCAATTCACCATTGTTGTGCATTTCATTCATTTTTTTCATGAGAATGAATTATTATTTGTAAGAAATGATCAGGACTGATGTGTCTTAGTGAAAGTGGCAAATGTTGGAAAACAGATCACCAAAAATAAACTGTTTATCGTGGCAAGAAACTGTTAAAACAGGCATTGCTGTTGAAATTTACACTTCCCAACAGTCCTTAAACAGATTATAGGTTACAAAAGTTTCCGTCAGAAAAAGTAACAACCTTAAAATTTTGATATTTATGTCAAAAGCACTTGTTTCTACATGTTGCCAAAAATAAACTGTTTATGATTGAGACAAGCGGTCATGTGACAAACATTCACTGAAAATCTGTTTACACAGAGCAGAGAGGAGAGGACAGGAGAGGTTGCAAGTAAAGATTGTAAAAATGTAAATAGTTCAATATGTTTGACATGTGGAGGGCCTTTTTTCCCCCACTATTCATGACACGTTTGGGCACTTGTAAAAGGTTTATGTATAAATTCCATTTTATTCAATTTTTTAGCAATAATTTATCAGAGAAATTCAACTTGCATGTTTTCTTTTTTTTTATAAGACTTATGCCATTATTACTGTGTTATTCTGCACAAAATACAAGTCTGAGTTGTCCCCATTTCTAGCCATGATTGTGCTGATTCCATAGAGCTGCAGGACAAATATACAGCAGAGAAATACTAGGCCACAGTGAGTAAAATGTAAAAAGATAAAAAAAAACACCCTGAAATGGCTTGTTGGGGTTCAGAGGGTTAATTAAGCAGAGCTGCAACCGTGTTTACCACCTTAGTAACACAAGAGTACCATGATGAAAAACAGAATGCTATGTGTTACATTACACATCTTATGTGTGACAAATAAAATATGCAACAACTAAACATGAGTCAGCATTAAAAAGAAATCCAAGCATCCGGTAGCATCCACAACTGTTACACACATGCATTATTTTTCTGTTCCAGAGCTTTTATCCAATATGATTTTCTTTTGTATGCAAAAAGCTGACACACTATTGTATTTCTATGAGCGAGTCATTAGAGAAGCAAAAGCAGTGTGCATTAGTGGGTGAATTTCATGATTGCTTTGCTTCATAAAACATTTTTTTTTGTTTCTGGGCAATGGAGGATGTCATTGTTTCTCTGTGTGACAACTGGCCGCCCCCTCCCCGCTCTCAACTCCACCGCTCTCTGCAGTGCTGCAGTCTGCTAAATTACTATCAGTGAGTCTGGAGAGACACATGCTCTCTCTTTCCTCTCACTATCTCCCTCATGACAGGCTCTCCCACTCTCTCTCTCTCTCTCTCACACACACACACACACAGATATAAACACATGTACACAGACACTCGGCCTATATTTCATTTGACATGGATTTGAGGGGAGTTATGCACAAATACTGACGAGATCTATACTGCGCTGGCGACACTGGGGCCTGTCGATGCTTTCACGTGAACGTTCACGCTTGATGGGAATTACACTCTCACACAGGCACAGATCTACATACGGACACGCATGAATGCACTCGTGAGCGAGGCACACAGAAACACAGATGCTTCTCTCGAGCTTTTTATAAGTAGGGCTTCCTGTGTTGTCTATTTATTCTCTTGCCATAAATCATCAACTCCAAACAAGGTGATTATAGGGACTTGGTTGTTCCATACATTATTAATGGGGGAGAGAAAGGAGGTGCACAGGTGCTCTGTCATGGTGTAGTCAGCATTTTAACCTGTGCTGACATTTACAGTTAGTTTTCACCTGAGACAGGAGGGAGACACTACATACAGATGGTTAGCTGCAAATGATGGAGGTTTTTTTCCCTGCAGTTGTCATAAAATGCCACACACATGCTGAGCAGGCTCTTCTCCAGAGGGAAGCACACCTAGATATTAATAACACTCACGTCAGTGTGTGCGCGCATGTGTGTGTGTGCTTATACGTGCATTTTCTGAGCACAAACTGTGGAAATCTGGCGGACTGTCTGTTCTCTTTTAATAATGCTGTATAAACTGATTCAGGGCTTTAAAGCATCAGTTCACCCTAAAGAATGTTCTGCCTCAGTACAATGGAAGCTAATGCCTTTTTTATCTGTGATGCTCACAGCACCAAAATGTAACTGATATTTTTAACAGTTCCTCAAAATCTTTTTATGATCAGTGTCCTTGTTACTCTGGATAATCCGAAGGGGATATTTCTTTGGTATAAAGTTGTTTAACTGAAAGACAGGGTCAGGGACGTTGTTTCTGTTGCGGCTGAATTAAGAAAAAATTATTTATTTTAAATGCTTTGAACACAGGAATACTTCCTCTCACTTCCATTGTGTTAATGCAGAGGCAGAGGTAGAATATCTCACAGCCTGGACAAATAAAACAAAAACTATCCGCACTGCTAAATTCAACTCTAGGTGAGAAAATGTACATTATGAGAATTGACTCTGCTCTAATTCTTCCTTCACCTATTATTAATGAATTAGGCTAAACAATGGACATTTTCATCTAATGTGATGTTTTTAATTGAGTTATATTAAAACAGTTGGGAAAGTAGGTCTGTCCTAATTATAAAATACACATACTGTGCGGACGTTAAAGAAAAAAGACAGACTCTCGCACACTCAAACTCAGATGCTCCTGCATATCAACTGCCAACACTTTATTAATGGTTGTGACTCTCCTATTAACTAAAATTGCACGTAATGAAGTGGCAGAGCTCAGAGATTACCAGTTGGTGTTTAAGTTGTGTACCTTTTAATATTTCTGTGTTTTTCTGTTCAAAGTTTGTTTTCTGGGTTCAAAATTTGACCGAAAAAGGACAGAATGCTAAAATAGTTTGAACCTGTGCCGTCGAAACGTGTTAAAAAGGAGTTTATTACTGACATTTGCTGCTTGAAAAGGTCACTGCACCGTTACCTGCCAGCCTGCTTTATGTCTGCTGTGAAAGAGATGAAGCCGAATGATGTGTCAGTTTCCTGCTCTGCTGCCCCTTAAATATAGACTCTGACAGCTCGATGAATTTAAAATGATTAAATGGAGTCGCTGAGGTGTTTTTGATTATCATGCTGCCCCTCACTTTACCTAGTTTCTCTTTTCTGTCATTTCAAACATCTCAACTACTTTGATCCTTTGTCACAATGAATTCATTGGCAAAATTTGTTGAAAGGGACAACTTCCGCGTCTGAAAATTAAAAGTGAAGCTGATGCAAAAGTGCAATGAACCTGCATTCTTTGTACTGGCCAGCAGGGGGCGACTCCAATCGCTGCAAAAGGAAGTACGTAGAAGACCCTACTTCTCATTTGGTCTATCAGCTAAATGGTAAATGGAGCTGCACTTATATAGCGATTTTCTAGTCACTTTCCAACCACTCAAAGCGCTTTACACTACAGACTGTGATCATTCATCCATTCACACATTCATACTGGTGGCAGAGGCTACCCTAGACGGTGCCACCTGCCACCATTGGGAATTCATTCACAAGGTCAGGGATCGAACCACCGACCTTCCAGTCGACCGCTCTACCAACTGAGCCACAGCAACCCCCCCAGTGAACAATGGTTCATGGTATCAATCACTAGTTTCAAGTCTTCTTCAATACAGTATGATCTTCATTTGGTAAATTATGGTCCCATTTAATATCAAATAGACAATAAAGCAGGGTACCCCTTAGGAAGTGGATACCTTTTGATTGACACGTCCCTACCACAGCATGTTTCCATCTTTGACCTTTTCAAAGTGTGTTTTCAGTTCATGAAAGTTGATTGTAACATTTTAGTCGCCCAAAGTCCAGTAAATGGTTGTACTAAAAGACATTTTAAGAAGTCGGCTGTTCAGTTAACTTAGCATCCCCCTCCCAGCTTCATCCTCTCCTTCTATTTTCTGTTCTGGTGCAAAGATACAAGATGCCGACAGCCAAAATGGCAAACTCAAGGCTTCCAAGGTAGACCACACCACACAACCAATGGCAACAAGATCTAGAACCGAAACGAGAGTTAGGTAGGTCGTTTTTCAATGTCACCCAACAGAGAAAAAAATACCACACAGGTCATTATACATACATGTACGGTTCGCAGTTGTGAAAATAGGCTGATCTAGGTTGGTGGGAGCGTTAAGGTGAGGCGCTATAAAAGACAGTTTAAATATAATATAATATACGTAAATGCCAGAATTGTAGTAGTTAGGAGGACGACGTGACTGCTGGAAGTGACGTAGTTACAAAAAAATATGACGCACAAAACGTGCAACTCCGCATAGCCGTCATTCATAATTATTACAGCCACTAGAGGGCGGTGGAGGACAGTCTTAAATGAAATATGGGTAGTATCTTGATGCCTGTACAAAAGACCAACAGGGTCGTTTTTTAAGGGGGAGACACCCACTATGTCCACTACATTTATACAGTCTATCTGTGGTAAATATTGTAATTACTTTCACAGTGTTCCAGACGGTGAAAACTGGGTTAAATTGAAAGTAACTTTAAGATAAATAAAAATGTAATCAGAAATTTAGATAAATACTTTTTGAGACTTTTCTAGAACGTGTGTGTCTGTTTCATTAAGCTGCTCTTATGTAAGGACATCCAATGATGACTCGTCTCTGCCAGAAAACAGCATCAGACTTTGACTTTGACTAGACAGTCTTTTCAGAGGACGTGACGTGGGTTTTTCTGCCCTGATTACGCCGCTCGCTGTCCAGAACGACCACACTGATAACAGGCGCTTCCATCCGCAGGCAAATATTGACAAATGTAAGCCTTGTCAAACAACACTGACCCAGCAGTCGCTTCACATTTTGAAAAGATTAACCTATCTGCTTTATGTACAAGTTTTTAAAAACCCCACAGGTCTCAAACTGGCAGCTATACAAATACCCATCTGAAGCACGTACTATTGCATGATTTGTAATTACAACAACTTGTTAATACATATTGGAAGGTGGCAGATGAAACGAGCAGCCAGATTTTTGCAGTTTAGCAGCCAAAAACAGATCACGTTTTGATATACTTGGGCTTGTAGCCAGGTTGAAGTCAAACAAGTGGAGATGCAGAGTGCCTAAAATTTGTTGCAGGACCTCAAAGTGATGTCACTAATCTGCTCAATCAACTGGAAACTCAAAGATCCCAGCGAGACGAGAGTTGAAGGTCAAGGTTGTTGCAGCTCGCCGTCCTTGTTCTCCTCCCTGCTACACAAACCGTTTGCTTCCAATGATTATTAATCATGATAACAATATGAGGCCAAAGCACTTAATTACCACTTAATTATTATTCATCACGACTCCGCTCTATGGAGTCCACATTTTATCACTGTTTGGTATTTAATATGGCGTCCATAGGGTTTTATAAAAGTGGGAATAGTCTGCCTGCTCATTTTTTCCACAGCTGTTTAGTGTTTAATTTACATGGTAACTGTAAAATCACATTAAAGTAAATAGTCTGGCATCAAATTAAAGCTGCCCTTAGTGTGTGTAAAAGGGTAACTGAGTGAGTGATAAGTCTGGGGCCGGGTCACCGTCTCATAGCACTAAAGGGCCACAATATATCTGTACAACTTGACAGGGTTGTTCATCAGTATGACTCGATCATTGCTTCATCAGCTGCTGAGAGTTCAGGCTTTCAAAACTCACTGTTCAAGTGTACTCTGTTAGAGAACAGCACCTCTCTGCATGGCTGAATGTCAGGACACTTCAAATCCTCATATTAACACAGAAAATACATGTGAGCCCTGCTCTCCAGCTAAAAAGTATTATCATCATTGTAGAATATCACCTTTCACGGGACATTTTTATCTGGTTGTGAACATCTGACTGTAATAGTAGTGAACTAAAGTCCATTGGAGGAGCAGGAAGTCCTAAATGTTTAGTGAACAATATTGTATATTGTTTTAAAAATTGTAGTTGTAAAAAATTATATGAACTCAACATTTACTGATAAACTTTTCCCAGAGTTTATCACACTGTGAAATTACTCCACTACAAGTAAAAGTCCAGCATTTAAAACTTACTTCAGTAAAAGAACAAAAGAATCAGCATCAAAATGTGCTTAAAATGTCAAAAGTAAAAGTAATTGTTATGCAGAATGGACCCACTCAGACAGTTACATATATTATTGTATTAATATTTTGATACATTTATGTAGGCAGCATTTCACTGCTCAGGCTGGGCTCATTTAACTACTCAATGAACTTTTATGTGGTTTCATTTTTAAACATGCACAAATTAGTCATACTTTTTTATGTTAAATCTCAATCTGAAAAGTAACAAAAGCTGTCAGCTAATTGTAGTGTCTCTAAAATGTAGCGAAGTAGAAGTTTACACTATGTGGAAATAGTCAAGTAAAGTGCAAGTACCACAAAATGTACAAACTTTTCCAGAGTTTTCTACCATATCACAACATTTGAGGAAACTTGTGATTTTGTAAGCTTAGCTCATTTACAAGAATGTTGGTTTTTACAATAACCTACCACTTTAGCGCATCTACTGTACATCAGGGATACAAGTTTGAGGCTCATTCAAACCCAGAGGGAGTCTGACAGAGCACACTTAAGCCCCGCCCCTGCCGGAGGGGAAAACAATCCCTCACTCTGCATTGAATTTGTATTGAATGAAGGAGCAACCTTAACAATTGTGTCTGCTAAACAACAGAAAAATGTCTTAAAGCTGCTGTGTGATGAAATGCACTACCAACAAGGTGAAGAACCCATAAATAAGTTTTTTAGATAGATAGATAGATAGATAGATAGATAGATAGATAGATAGATAGATAGATAGATAGATAGATAGATAGATAGATAGATAGATAGATAGATAGATAGATAGATAGATAGATAGATAGATAGATAGATAGATAGATAGATAGATAGATAGATAGATAGACTTTATTTATCCCAAGCTGGGAAATTGCAGTGTGGCAGCAGCATTACACACAGAGACAATGACAACACAATTAAATAAAAAGAACAAGAACTTAAAATCTGACGAACCGAAAAACTGAACTTTTTAGAAGACAAAAGTGGAAACAGATGTGAGACATCAGCAGTTATAACGGGGAAACTGTGTGATCCTGATACTCAGTATATTTATTTACATATGCAGTGCATTTTGTCACTTAGTCATATATCAAAAGTCAGTTTCAGGCTAACTACATTTTTGCTAGTTAAGCTAAAGCATTTGACATTATGTAACTCGTGAAGTAAATTGTGGATAATTCAGAAAGCTATGCAGTGTTAAGTCCTTTAGCTTGCGAACACATAGCAACAATAGCTTCCTAACAGCTAATGTGTTCTTACTGGTAGAAAATGTGCTAAAATAAACATACGATATGCTTAAATCTAAAAGTTTAAGCTAGAAACAGACATTTTGTTAGTGTTTCAGCCCATATCTGTACTGTGGCACATCTGAATGTCTTTCATTTGTCTATTCTGTTTGGTAGCTTGTTAGCTTATAACTGGCAGTGGCTTACACAGCGTTAGTGTTTGTTCAACAAACAATATCTACGATTCGACAGTTTGTCCAAGTAGCCACATTCATATTACGTCTCTCTTGTTTAAAAAGAGAAATTTAGTTTGCTTATGCACCTGGCTTCTCCTCTGATCTTCCTCATTTCACCGTAGCAGTATGTTAATAATAGTGAAAGCAGCACAACACAAGTTGACATGATTAATTCTTTAAACTCACTGGTACACTGCAGTTCTAAGGCAGAAATGTTCAGTCATGGCTGCTTATTTTGCTTATGATAAAAAAACAAACCCCATATGAACATAAACGTTTAAGGTTTTCATGATGGTGATTTTCATTGGAGGAAGTCTTTAAAGGAATGGTTTAACATTAGAGCTACATGAGAAGATCCAGCAGACAAGGCTTGGTGTCGATCCTCTCGTCTCACTTTCTGCAAGAATGCCAACAAGTGCATTTGCCAAAAACGTTGAACTATTCCTTTGACAAATTACAAGCTTATTCAACTGCACAGAACCAAAAGTTTAGTCCCCAAGAAACTGCAGAATGACATCTCTGAACACATCCCTGTCTCTCCTAATGTCATTAAATGTTATATTACAGCGTAAAAGCAAAATGTTCTGTAGCCCCTTATCAATTGCCCCATTTTATTGAGAATTGGGGGTTGTGGGTAGGTTAAGAATAAATGCCACATAGAATTGGTGTATATTGTCTAAAAGCTGGGGATCTGAAGATTAATTTGAGATGCACCTCAGCACTTTGTGTCAAGTGGTTCTGGTGATAGACCTTTAATAAAAATGACTTAATTAATCAATTAAGCAAACCTTTTAAAGTGTATAATAGTTCAGAACATCAATGTTTGGCTTTCTGAAGTCCATTTTCCTGCTCAACTATGTCCCATAAGTTGTTGCAGCAATTTATGGGTTGATAACATTTGTTACACACATTTGTTGCTGAATTAGACTTATTTTAAATTCAAGAATGGATAAAAATTAATCAAAAAACCCTCTAGAATAGTATGTCAATACACCAAAACCTTTGGAACAACTTAGAAAAATCCATGCTGTAATTTGTTTTAAAAAACTTTGGATATTTGGAAATATTCTGCGATTGGATGCGCACTTCTGCTCAACATACCTAGGGAAGCTATACATCCTCTGGATGCTCTAGGTCTCTAGATTGTGGTTGTAATGTTTCACGAGGGAGTGATTATCCTGGAGGTCACAGCAGCTCATTTTATATAGTGAGGTCAAGATTCAAGAAATACTCCCACTGCAATGAAATAGCTAGTTGATTAACATCATCACACATAAATTAATGTGGGCTCATTGAATCCACAAGAGTCTCAGCTTTCCAGTGATATCCAATTTATGCAATTCACAGGCTGTTTAGTGACCCCAGTATGCAGAAATATTCATATGCAGTAGTATTGACATGTTGCTCCTCTCACCCATAAGTTAGGATAGCTGCATCCAGCAGCCTGCAGCTGACACGATGCACCCTGCGGCCATGACCGTACAGAAATCCATGAGAAATGTACAACACTGGCAGGTAAATCTATCCTGGAAATATCTGACCTGCTTACCAGGTTGCTGTTGGTGAAAAGAGAGGGCCGGGTTACCATAGAAACGGCCAATTTGCTGAGTGACAGAACTTCGCCTGAGAGACTTCGAGACTCACCTCACCTCCACAGGTCCCGAACAAAAAAACACTCTACTGCTGCTGTTTCTATGTGCCTATAAAGGTTTATCCAGGGATTTGTTTTAAAGAGAAAATTGGAACTCAAGAATTAGCAGTGAGCTGATTGGTGCAAATTCCACACTCATTGTACAGTTATAATGATATTTGATCAACCCAATTATTCACAGATGATTGAAAAATAGAATAAAATTATTTGCTAAAATTGCTTTGCTAAAAATGCTAAAATTAATTTAGCTCAAAGTTCAGTTGGAAAAGATTAAAATGAACTACTTCATGTTCAGTGGTGGAAGAAGTATTCAGATCCTTTACTGAAGTAAAACTAGTCATACCACACTGTGAAATTACTCCACTACAAGTCCTGCATTCAAAGCTTACTGAAGTAAAAGTACAAAAGCATCAGCATCAAAATGTACATAAGGTACCAAAAGCATTTATGTAAGCAGCATTTTACTGTCTAGGTAGGACTCTTTTTAATTGTTTAATGTGTTTTTATGTGGTTTCATTTTTAAACATGCACAATCATTTCAAATGAATATTTTTTTATGTTAAATCTCAACCTGAGAAGTAACTAAAGCTGTCAGCTAATTGTAGTGGAGTAAAAAGTACAATATTTGCCTCTAAAATGTAGTGAAATAGAAGTATAAACTACGTCGAAATACTCAAGTAAAGTACAAGTACCACAAAACCTCCCTCTCCCTCTCCCTCTCACGGCCCATAAGAGCTAGTTCCTCCTCTGTGTACTCGGGTTCAAACAGATATGGCTCTGGGTCAGCTACTAACCAGTCGTCATCGTCTACAAAGTCCGTCATTGCAAATGATCGCTTGCAGCTTGCTAGTATAGTAGCTAGTAGTGAAGTTGTTCTGTTGACGGAAGTGAGAGGGAGCGGAAGTGAGAGGGAGAGGGAGAGGGAGGGGGAGAAGATTTTTCAGGAGTGATTATATTACTGCGCCGAGTCGAAGTGCTCCCAAGTGCTATTCCGCCATACATTATAGTTATCCTTTTTATCCGCTTAGAAAAGCACCACGTTTTATTTTGTGTCGCCATACTTGGTCGTTTAACTACTCGTGTAGCTGTATTTAAATAGTGAAAACGTGGAGGAGTTTGGTCGCTTCTAACTGTCCATCTGTTTGGATCCTAATGAATGAACTGGGCTAAGCTAAGTGCTAGCCAAGTAGCTCCGCGCGCCAGGGCGATTGAGTGCACGCATTGAGACGCAAGAGGTCTGTATCAACTCGTCTTACTTGACCGAATAACATGTTTTAATATGAAAAAACGGTGGAGTGTTCCTTTAAGTACAGTACTTGAGTAAATGTACTTAGTTACATTACACCACTGTTCACGTTCATAGTTCACGATTTTAATTTCTGTACTCCTATCATCCACCCCCAGCCCCCAATCAGTGCCCACTTCCCAAACTAAACGGATTACTGCATGCTGCTACAGAATCACAGGTAGAGTTTACTTTTAACAACCAAAAAAACACCCAATGCTAGTATATGTTTGACCACTTAAACAATGCTTCATATTCAGCAGAAAGATGGGAAAAAGAGCTGCAGTAAAGATACACTGTATATATGCAAGGGGAATTTTATTCAGCCTGCCTGAACCAAATTATGCAGCAGTTTAGAGGCATAAAAAAGATTCATATGCTTCCGAACGAGCTGGTACAGACCTCCCCCCACTGGCTTCATTACAGTCGCTATAGCTGAAAGAAGTGCTAAGATTTCAGTTCTGCAGGGCACACAGTTTTAGAGAAAAAGAATAATACTAAAGGCCAGCCATGCCAGTGTTGTGTCAAAGTCTCTTTCCCTGTTTATGTGTTTCCCCACTACCTAAATCTGAACCAAGCCTTTTTCCCTGACACTAACCACGGAGGGAGCACTACAGGAAATATCATTTACCAAAAGGGAAACACTATTGGACAGGAGAGCAGATTTTGGCACCGGCATGCTGGGTGCACTAAATCCTTAGATGCTGTGAAACACTGCGCTCAGTTCACGTTCGTTCGTTGCAAAATGATACATCTGGTAGAGTAAAAAGTCACATTTTCATCACCTTTTTACTCATCTTAAGCAGACGCATGCACACACACTCGCACACACATGCACACACACCCCAAGCTGTTTCAGCTCACTGTGGCCATGGTATTTTACTGACAATGCAATATATATTTTATATATAATATGTAAGTCCTACAGCTCTGTAGAATCAGCACAATCATGGTTAGAATTGGCTTAACAATTGTAACAATTACTTCCTATGCAGCGCACACATGCTCAAAATGAAGCTAATCTTTTTTTTTACTTGCAGCGAATATTTGTCATGTGACCGTTCGTCTCAGCACAATCAATCATGGCTTCACAGTTTTGCTAAGGGACGCAGAATTTATTGTTTTTAACAGGATCTAGTTATTCCAAATGGTTTATTTTTAGCCAAGTTTTAATGAGACATGTAGAATAAAGTGATTTTGACAGAAATATCACAATTTTAAGCTTGGTTTTGGTTACTTCTCAAGGGCTGGCTTAAAGTTCAAATTCCAATGATAATACCTGGTTTTTCTATCATTTCTAGTATTTTTGGCGATCTTCTAAAGAAGTTTTAATCAGACTTCAGGGTTCAGAGGGTTAAACAAATGCTGCAGTTCACTGTAGTTTTTAATTGAATGAAATTAGAAAAAGGAGTTAAAGAGCAGCAGATAGGGTTCGGGCAGGGGGTGACAGCAGGGGCTTATGGGTGTGATAACTGGCAGCAGGTGTCGTCGTCGGTGTCGGCCTGCCGGTGAGTGATGAATACTCAGGTTAATGAGTTAGCAGGGGGGGATCAGGAAACATGTCGTCAAACAGGGCAAATCGTGGCAACGATAGGTGCCATCTGGAGATCAAATTTACTCACAACTTCTGCTCTATTGTGGTATTCGCCCACATTATATCCAACATTTACTCCCTGCACACACACGGTCTCATTCCTCCAGCATGCAGACATGTTTTATGCAGATCTCTGCTCCTTCCTGACCTCAGTTGGATTGTGACAACAGTGTAAAATGGAGAATGCGCGACCACTGCGCTGCCACAAACGCACTCTGTGGTCCGGGTGGCGGGCAGGGCTTTGAGAGGACTCAGATACAGAAAGGGGACTGATAAGCGACAGCAGTGCTGACTGATTAGGAAATAAGACAGACAGAAACTAAAGGCAATGCCTGGGGTGTTGCCACTGGCAACTGGAGCTGGCCATATGCTGTATAGACTTATTGTGCTGCTGCACTCCCTATTAGTGACACTTTTCCAGAGACGGCACAGCTACCAGAATAACCCAACCCAATCAGAAGAATGCACACAATTATCAAGGAAGATAAAACAGTAGTGGAGATATCCAGGTTTCATCTTGTGCCTCATTCCCTTTTTAAACATCCTATTAAATGAAAACTAAATTGACTGAAGAGAATGGCAGGCATCCAATCAACCTGATTACCAGGAAAACAGGTCATTAAAAGCCTCTTCCTACTTATTGGATTTTACAGACTAAATGAAGGAATCCTATATAGAATCTTAAAGAATCTGCATGCTTTTATATGTGCATTATTGTCCACTTCTCTGAGAACTCCTGCATGAACAGCTGTCCTTGTCAAGCTGAAGCTCTAATCCATCAAGGTGAATTGAATCAGAGAAACAGAATTACTTTCCTTTTTTTGTTGCTGTTTATCTAGTACATTATGACTCAGACCTGGTGTGTGCAACAATGATTTTCTGTGCATAAGATCCCCAGCGGCAGCACTGTTTTATGAAAATTAAATGCTTTTCCAGGAAAAGGTGAGGGACCTAGGGTGATTTTAGCATGGCTGTTATTGGAGGCAGGCTTTTTATTAATCAGTGGTGAAGAGCAAGAGGCCAGGGTGAAATCTGCATAAAACACCTATGGCAGATTCTCCTATGTGCATTGCGTCTGCTATATTGTGATAACAATACGGCTGTTCAGTATGGATTATATAAGCACTTTTAAATCCACCAGTGCTAGCGTTTTTTAAGTGTTAATGTCATCTTTTATGATGTCAGTAAAATCACTGCTGTGTGTGCACTCAGGTGCTTTTCATCTTCGCTAATGGGTCTGTAGGCAGCCGGCACAGAATGTTACAGGATGCATGTTGGTGACAATTCAACTAACCCTTAAATTCTCCTCACATCTCGAGAAAGGGATGTGGAAGAAATCAGGGACAGAGCTGGTTAAAATCACCTGCCACCTCGTCACGTGGCAGAGGATTTCTGGGTGTGATAATCTAGTAGCTGTGGGATAATCTGGAGGTCAGAAGGCTGTGATAATCACAGTGAAATGGAAACTAATGTGGATTAACCCTCAACCCCCTGAGGCGAATGATCCCCATACTCACCTGTACTTCATACTGGTGTGGCGCCCGATGGCCTCCTTCATGTGGGCATGGCCCTGTGGAGTCTGACGGGACCCGGGCCCCTCCCTGGTCTTGACGGAGCCTTGAGACATGTAGTTGCCATTACTCCCTTGTCCACTTCCTCCTCCACCACTTCCTCCTCCACTACCACCTCCACCGCCACCGCCACCTCCTCCTCCTCCTCCACCGCCGCCTCCCCCTACTCCTCCACTGCTTCCTCCAGGAGGTGGAGCGGTACGAAGGCCACAAAGCCGGTCCTCACTGCGACTCTTGAGGTTGTGCTCGGTGCAGGCGAAAGACACCTGCATCCTGACCCTGGTTTCCGGGGGGCTTTTATTTTGATAGAATAGGGTGGGATAGTCACACAAACAAACTGTTGGAGCTGCTTGACACTGTTTCCCGTTGTGCTGTTGTGATGCTCATACAAAACAAAAAGGGCTCAGACAGGGCAGGTCAGAGATTTTGGCTGAGAGCTGGAGGGAGCAGGCAAGAGTCCAGCCTCTAACATGACACACACAGAGTTACCGTCTGCTCCTGTCTGGTGATGCAAACCTGGCAAAAGGGCTCTTTGAGTTTTCACACTCACAAGATGCATCGGGGCTGCCCTCCAAAAATCATCAGGAAGCTTGTAAGCTCACAGCAGTCCTCAGACGGATTTGGGGATGTGGCAGTTCTTGGGAAGCTCCCAAACCTCAGTGCAACAGAAGTCTCCCTGGAGAGTGTCAGCAGCTCGGCCTTCTCCCACATACATGCACGGGCTCGTATGGCTTATGTTGGGTGGTAAAGCACTTGGTAGCTGGCTGTCTTCTCTTCAGCTGAGGTTAGTTGTGTCTGTCTTGAGCCGAGGAGCTCCGGAGTGTGCCGCAGCAATGACACAATCACAGCTACAGGCATCCTCGCACCTCGCGTCGAAATAAGGCATATTTTTCTGTCGCAAGGTGGGTCGGGAAGAAACAAAAAAAAAAAGACTTAATTGCTCGAATTTACATCGCCGAGGCGAACAGTCCGAGCAGAGTAAATAGACTTGATATGAAGCGAATTCATACAGTCAAACCACACCGATGCATCATCGCCCAGCAGCCTCACGCAGCATCAAATTGATGCAAGAGAGAAAAAGAGAGAGGGAGAGGAAACAGAAGCAAATAACACCGAGCCGGGTTTTTATTATTATTGTTATTACTATTATTTTTATTACCTTCAGTGTGTGAAGTCGCTCACATACCGGCAGCAGCTGTGCAGGTCTCCCGTTATTCGACACAATCTCACGGTGCACAGATTTGAAAAAAACGCCGGCACACTAGCCCAAAAATGAGGCATTTCAATCGCTCGGTGCCCCCTCCCTCAGCATCATCCTGTCACTTCACACACAGTCCCACTTTTTTTCCCCTCTTTCTTCTTCTTTCCTTTTTCCAGAGGCTCCAAAAATGTTCACGACACACAAGCAATGTGGGGGTTTTCAAGATGCTCTCTCTCTCTCTCTCTCTCTCTCTCTCTCTCTCTCTCGGGTGTGATCTCTACATTTTTCATCACACTGATGTACACACATTTCATCACATTGTCATATTATGTTAGCGGGGCTTACACACACACACACACGCACACACACACACACACACACACACACACACACACACACTTCTGTTTTGAATTGGGGGGGGGGGGGGGGGGGGGGGTAAATAACCCCCCATGGACCCAAACATTTTTATATTAGGCCTGATATGATATTAATGATAATATATCACTTTAATTTCCACTTAAGGCCGGCATTAACTCTCCAGAGCATCATTTTTCTTTCCTTTCTCATATGCTGGGGTCTCCTTCTCTCTACCACACCCATTTTTTCACCTTCCAACCAGTCTTATTTCATCACATCTGCTCCATAAAACCATGCTTTTTCACTTAATTTGGTCTCATAAAACAAAACAACACAATTCAACCAAATGTTCAAATGTATTGCAACTAATGCTGTGCAATATGGAGAAAATCAAATATTGCATTTTTTTTAACCAAATACCTCAATATCGATATTACAACATATTGTTAAGTTCCCTATTGGCAGTGGTGAAAGAAGTATTCAGATCCCTTACTTGAGTAAAATTTCTAGTACCAGACTGCAAAATTACTCCCCTACAAGTAAAAGTCCTGCATTATAAATCTTATTAAGTACAAAAGTAAAAGTACTTTTAATGTTAACACAATATAACATTTTAACATTGTATATATATATATATATATATATATATATATATATATATATATATATATATATTCCAAATATAGTATTGGAATATTATTATTATTATTATTATTATTATTATTATTGATGCATTTATGTAAGAAGCATTTTAATATTGTAGGTAAAGCTAATTTTAACTACCTAATATACTGCAATGTATATGATTAAATTTATAAAAATGCATAATCATTTTAAATATATCATGTTTTTTATGTTGAATCTTGACCTGAAATGTGACTAAAGCTGGCAGCTAAATGTAGTGCAGCAGAAGTATAAAGCTACATAAATGGAAATACTCAAGTGCAAGTACCTCAAAATTGTACTTAAGTACAGTCCTTCAGTAAATGTAATACGTTACATTCCACTACTGCCTATTGGTGCTTTTACAACATATTTGAACAGTGAGATTTATGAAAAAGAATCATCAGTAATGTGGATATAAGGACATGGTGGGTAAAGGCAAATGATAGTGACAGTGAACTAGTGGTAAGTTCAGATGATTACATAACTTTACTGTAATGCAGCTTTTAAAAGCAGGAAAAGACAATACTGACAATATCTAGTTTCGTATATATCACAATATAAAATCAGTATATTACCCAGCCCTGAGGGCAAGTTGTGTTGGAAAACTAGTTGAGTTTGCTTTATAGAACCAAATTAACCCTCTGAACCCCAACAAGCTGTTTCAGGGCATTTTTTTTGCTCTTTTGAAATTTTACTCACTGTGGCCTTGTTTTCACTGCAATATATAAAATGTGTAATAGTGCAGCTCTATAGAATCAATACAATCATGGATAGCAGTGTGAATAACTCAAGATTTTTTTTTCAGAGTAACAGTTATAATGACATGAATCATTAAAAATATATATATTTTTTAAAAAAGAATAAAATTTAATTTATGTACACAACACTTTTCCAACTGCCCACAATTGTCATGAATATTGGAAAAATTGGGTTTCCACATGCTTTACATATTTAACTATTTGCATTTTACAACCTTTCCTGTCCTCTCCTCTCTGCTCTGTGTAAACAGATTTTCAGTGAATATTGGTCACATGGCCGTTCGCCTCAGCAGAATCAATCATGGCTTCACAGTGTCTCTGAAGAGTGCAGAATTTAATATTTTAACAGGATTTAGTTAACAAACAGTTTATTGCGACTTTTTAAATGAGACATGTATAATAAAGTGATTTTTACAGAAATATCACAATTCTCAGCTTTGTTTTGGTGACTTTTGTAACTTCCAAACTTGTAACCTTTTTCAAGGAGTGTCAACTCAGACGATAACGCCTGTTTTTACAGTTCCTTTCTATGATAAAAGGTGCATTTTTAAACAAAACATACTTATCAGAGTTGCTGAAAACAGGCCAGACTAACCAAAATAAGAATGGCTTATCTGTTAAACTTGCTTTAAAGAGCAGGCCCCTGCTCTGTTTTTATACATCCAATCCCCCAAAATCATACTGCAACAGTGTATCTTCATCATCTCACAACAAAGAGCAGATACATGGCTTCTAAGTCGCCTCACATCACATCAGGACATAGCAGAGAATAGCGTGGCATATCATATCCTATTGCCTCACATCACATCATGTTAAAATAAAACTGATGTGTCATTTGGTGGCCAGGCAATGATAATAGTTCCTGCAAGGCTGTGTTTACAATCTAAACTATGCTGCCATATCCTTAGAGAAGACTGTCAATCCAGAAAGTTTCAGTCAGCGCTCTCTGTGTGTGTTTGCTCTCTCTGCTTCACACAGCGGGACAAGCTGCAAAAAGTACTTTACTCGTGCAAATAAAAAATGCAGACACACACACACACACACACATACAAACATTCATCATTTCTGTCAATTTGTTCTCAGGAGTCGTGTCTGATGAAATCTTGCTTAAGAGCAATCTGCAGTCCCAGGATGATCCCGGAGCAGATTGTGTGGCAGTCAGCTGCCAGCAGTATGTAACTTGGAGCTGGCAATCAGCTCTTTTTAAAGAGCTATTCATTGCATGTTGGGACGGGGAAGTTTCCAGCTGCACAGGCGGAAAGAAAATGTGATTGCCACCCACTGTGACATTTTAAAAGAGACGATGGTTTAATGATCTCCTGTCCTGTTAAAGCACAGTGAGCGCCCACACGGATACATGGATGAAGCAGCCACAAGTTCTCCAAGAATGACTTTATTCTGTGTTCCAGACATGTTCCAGACAAATCTACATAATGACTAAATCCTCATTTAAGCTTAGGCTTAACCCTCACCTTCACTTCAAACTATGTCCACCATCATCATCACTTTAATGCACTCATTCTGCTTCCAGCACTTAGTAGGAGTTCTGTAATGATAGAAATCAAAAATGAACGTGTTTTTAAGATGCATCTATTCACTTTCCTGCAACAAGGAAGGCTGCATGAAATTGCAGTCTCAGGAAATAGATAAATAACCATCTTTCTTATGGAGGTGCGTTATATAACAGATTGTATAATGAGAATGTCTTCCAAACTGTAGATATTCTATACAACTCTGCCATCAGATTGGCACCAAAGCTTTTTTCTCTTTTAACGGCGATCCTCTATAAGCTGCCAAGTCTCCATCCTTGATTTTTTTTTTTTAAATGCTCAAGATAATTTACATAATGATATTTCTTATGCAGCAAATGTTTTTATTTTCTGCAAATCAATATAGGCCCAATAACTGATTTTAAATATTGATTATGTCATGATTTGGGGCAGTTTTAGGTGATTGCTCACTTGTTATAGATATGTATCATCAAGGTTTGTGTTGGTGTTTTTTTATTTAAGTGCACAATATGTAGTTTTCTGCTGCTAGGCGTCTCTCAATCAAAGAGTTTAAGTGCAACACCTGCAGTGTCATAACATCATTCAGGAGTTGACCAGGTGATGAAAACGGTCAAAAAGCCGCTTCACATGAAAAATGTGTTTCTGTGATGGTGTTTGGGACAGAGGGGTTGTGAGCTGTTTGATCGGTGTGTTTATCTAATAACTTTAGAATCAGACATCTGAGGACTGAAATACTGAAAATATATAGTTAAAAACGAACAAGGTCTTAACAGTGTATCATAAAAATTGGCCTCAGAACTGGAAAAAAGGTCTATTTATGACATTTTCTTGCAGATTACCGCAGTGCTGACACATACACGAAGGGGATATGACGCCACTGATAGGTGACCAAACAGACTGTTATCTTGATTAAAATTATGATTTACAGGTTTGAAAATTGTAGGAAATATTTAGGATAATGTTACATATATCATCAACATAACAAAAACAACATATATCATAAGACTTGTCTTTTTTTCAACACAGAGAAGTTACATATTATACCTTTAAAACTTGACAATTTTACGTAACAATTGGTGAAATAAAATGACATAACACATAAAAAATTGATCGGTTTTACATGCACAGATGTTGCCCTGGAGGAAACGTAGATGGAGTGTCATTTTTCTGGTGGTTGCAGAGATGCTAACAGCTGGTTTTAACTTCCTCAAATTGGAGGAGAAATAAAGCATGCAGAGATTTGTTTGAGTTTGTTGGGCGCCTTTCTATGAAATGTGCATGTAGTTTAGCAAAGCTGAGGGCATTCATCCTCGCTGAAACTGTAACTTTGAAGTATTCCCTCAGACATGTTGTTTTTCTTGTGGTTTTGGTTCGTCTTAAAACGAAAGTTTGTCACAAAGAGGCCAGTCAGAGGATGGTTATCAAATGCTTTTAGAAGGATTGCTTTTCACTTAAATCCATCAAAATTCTGAATCCATCCGACAAAGTGTAATTTGTTTAAATATGTCTAACCTTTAAGCTTTATTTTTGTGAAAAGGCAAGATTATGCTTTTAGTCCTCATAATCTGTTTGTCAAAATTGAAGTGTCTGCCTCACTTTTCCCCAAATTCGCTCTGCACTCAGGAGATCAGCAGATGTAGAAAATTGTTGTTTCCGGCAAAAACCGGCAAATTAGACAGCACGCCGGGTAGATCGTTAGCTGTTGTGTTGATTACAAGTAATGATTTTCAGTCACAAGGGAGATCAAATCTGATGCATCATTACACATGAACCCAGCATATCACACAAGGCTGTATAGACGCTGCTGACATGAAGTGTAAGAGCAAAGTCACAGCTCCAGTGATGGAAGCTGAGCTGTCAGTGTGTTACACTCTGTCATGTCACTCATTTCTATCAGTTATCAAATGCATGCTGATAGAAAACACAGCAAATAGATTTGGGAGTAAATGAGGCATGTTCTCTGAGATTGTAAGTGTCACTTGTTCATACCAATGATGCTCTTTAAGCTGCAGATTTTGTTCCTTCTCTGGTTTTGAGTCATTGAGCCACAGGGGCTAACTTGTCTTCACACCAGAGTGACGCTGCCACCTAGAGGCAACTTTACTATGGTCTTAATAAATGTGTGAGTCTATTTGAGACATACATTATCAAACAAAATGCCAAATTGTGTCACGGAAATGTTGTTTTACAAAGAGATTTATGTACTTTTATATGTAAAAGCCAAGAAACGACAGATATTCAATACACATGCATCTGCAATGATGAAACGTGCAAGAAATATGCTGTTTATCTTCTATGTTTATGCTCTCTAGTTTCATTCTGCACCTTTTTTATGTGAAAATACCTTTATGGCCTCCCAAAAAAGCTCCACTGAGCACTTTAAACAAGCACAGTAACAACCAACTGCCTGTCCCCTGCTGTCTAATCACGCATCATTAACCCTAAATTTATGCCCTACTGATGTTGACCCTAGCAAGCTGTCTTTTAGATAAAAATTAGACAATGGTTGACATACAAGTCCCATGTAAGTTACTGTATTAACATTAGTGATCCTGAACAACCAGATGTTCCCGCAGTCCAGCCACATTTATTCAGCACTGCTGTGCTTTGAAATCTCATCAAACGCGTGATATTTCTTTCTAGGTCACTGGTGGAAAAAAAACTGCAATATATTTCTTTTTTTCCCACCCATGAATGATGTCTCCACTCACTGCATTCAATTGCAGCCTTCTTCAAACATTCAACCACATTCATGCATTAGTAATATATTAGAAGAAATATTAATCATGTTATTTAAATGGATCATGCACAGATGGTTTAAGATGGTCTGACATTCATCCTGCAGTCTCTGAAGTCTCTCCGTCTTGGAAGCTTTTATTAGTTCTTATTCAATATGTAAGTATGGCAGCTTTATGTGTATAATCAGTGCCTTAATAATCACTGTTTATGAATGCCACAGAAAGGTTCAATTTTAAGGTGTTTTACATGCATCTATCGGTCATTTTTTTATTCCTGAAAATCTAATTGCATTGTGGTTTCATGTTATATTTTTGCAGTATTTCTATTTTTCCCTCCTCTTACCTGTATGGCATTGCAGAGCGCCCGGCCTCGCACTCGGCCAGGGAGAGGCCACATTCTCTCAGGTACAGCTCCAGTCGGCGTCGCTCCACCAGCCTGTGAGCCGCCTCCAGAATCTGAGAGGCCAGGGCCTCCGACTCGGTCCTCTGGTCCGAGGTCTTGCTGCTCCGGGCTCCAGCTTTGGCCACAATACTCGTCGAGGAGGACGACGCCTTGGGCTTCTTACTGATGCCATAGAGGTCTTCCACTGAGTATTTCCCCCCTTTACCTCCTCCAGAACCACCACGGCTGGCAAACATGGCTATCTGTAAATCAAGTGCTGCAAACTGATGAAAATCGCTCCTCTCTTTTGCTCGGTTTTGCCAGCTACATCTACTTTAGGCAAAAGCTGCTTCTGAGTTAGAAACAAAACAACAAGGCAGAGCTATTTTGATAGAGATTCATGGAGATTTGAAACATCCGGCCCGGGGATGTCAGACATCAAACCGCTGGAAACAAGAACTTAAAGCACCTGTAAAATATCAAAAAGTCTTGATTGCTCCTTTGTGGAGTCTAAATCTGAAATAAAACAAAGCCAGTCCCAACATGTCAGCAGCAACACCCAGTCACAAATAATGACTCGTACTGATGTGAGGTGCTTCTTTGAGCAAAAATGGATAGGAAAAGCAATCAGCATCTTTCCCTCTTTATCTCTTAAAAGAGGGATTTGTGTTGAAGCCCCACCAGCTTACATTTGTTCAGATTAAGAGAGCGCCCGGATGAATTATCTGTACTTCTGTGGCTTCCACATAATCTGATATAGCAGAGGCAGTGGGAGTTCACTTCCCTGACCTTTTCTTCAGATACTGAGTAGTAATCATCTTTCTAATTTTTTTTTACCTACATGGAAAGTTGATCAGTTCATCTTCAGGGGCAGTGTCATCATAACTAAGAGCCTCAGCGCCTTTCAGCTCCTGTTGGCGCAAACAAAAAAGAAAGTGGCATCCTTGCAAAAGCCTGGCACCGGCTTCAGGCCAGAGCTGAGTGTTACTGTCGGGTCTGGGTTAATGTGCAAACCCCTAGCGCCTGATTTTCACACAAAGCACAAAGCAGCAAAAAATGTGTGAAGCTCTTTGCACTAAAGGGGGAAAATAAAATCTCTTCCACTGATGTCCTGTTCATAAAAGCAGCTTGGACATCATCTGGGTGCTAAAATGAAATGTAAAGAGAATACCAACTGCCAGAAATCATATGTAAACACATGAGGGTGCACTTTATAGATAGTCGATGTTGATCGAGAGGATTATTTTATCATCTCAACGGTGCATGCAAAGAAATCCACCTTCTAATCTCCTACATGCATGCCTGTTAAATCCCAGTTTAAAGACCAACACCGGAAACCAAAATTGCATTAAAAAAATATGTAATTCATGCTCCGTGAAACAGCTGCAGGATTTTATTTTGATGGATTTCTTTTTAAATTTAAAAGAAAACAATCTGATGAGTCAGGAGTAAAAATGCTCATCACACGTGCAGCTCTAAAGGTTTGTAAACATAAGATTAAATGAGTGACGTAATAGATGAATGGGCCAGTAAGTGAAAGTTCATTGACTGGCCGAGAATCCATTCATGCATCTGTCTATCCCTTTCTCTTCCTGCTTCTTTCAGCTGTCATGGCGGCCAGGCGCTATTCCTCAACTGCAGTCCCTTCTGACTTTGCTGCAGTGACTTTTAAAGCAGAGATCATCTGGGATTAAGCTCCCAGATAATCGCTCTTTCGATTGACCACAGTCCTGCAGGCAGCTGCTGGAGGTCAGCCTTGATCTTCGGTATAAATTGCAGCCCTGAGTGTTTCCGGGGTGCACGGCGGCCTCCACCAGCACTCAGTGTTGGGATTATCATAGGAGAAAAATATATGTTTGCATTTGTGTGAGTAATCCTGGTCTCCATATTGTATAACTGTCAGATATCTGGGTTAGAACAGTTTGTTTTTAGTAAACTGTTGCATAACTGTGCAAAGATAGATTTAGTCAGACTGACAGTATAGTAACTCAGGAATATAAAGTCATGCTATTTTTTGCCATCTTGTACTGTACAGCGATGTAGGGGTGGCAAGCTCAACTGTTCGGGAGAGAAGAACTGCTGATGGAGGCAGAAATAAACCAAACTCTTTATCAGAAATCATGTCACCGCTGTTCAGGATTCTTACACAGTATTTCTCTGACACCTTTATATTCTGTCACACTGATGATGCCTGTCAGATTCATTTTATTAATAAAATGATGGTTTAAACTGAGCTGCTGTGACATCCAGGATAAAACTAGCCCCATTAACTTTACAACACAGTGTGTATGACTATTTTATAACTACTTCTACTATGATCCTGTACTGTAGTCCTGCTAGACACCCACTACTATTATCTCATCAGTATTAGTTAGATCGTTTGTTATCATTTCTCCTGCTACAGACACTTCTGCTGTCATTTTATATCCACTGCAACCACTAAAGTCGATTTTGAAATGTTGCATTAAAGGGTCGTTTCCATCAACTGGAATAAACAAAGCTGCATAAATGTACTACTGTAAACAGTAGGAGAAAACCCACGAGAGAAAATGGAGGGAAGTCTTCAGGAATTGGATTCAATTGGGCAACTTATAATTATTCTTTCATGTCAGCTCGGAAATGTTCTCAGTCAGAACGTATCCAGAAAAAGTGTTTCTATCTCCCGTTTAGCGCATTAAGTATTTTACTAAAATGACAAAAACCACCTCAAGCAAGCGTGAGTTTTTTTGCACAGTTTTATCAGATTTTTGTGTTTCCATCAAGCTTTTTCAAGAAATTAGTTGATTTCATAGAACCAGTGGGTGGCTGTGGGGAGTTTTATTCTCATATCACCTTTTAGAACCCAAAGGGCCCATTTTACAACCTGTGACCCCTGTCCAGGTTCAGGCTTTGTTGCTGAGGAAATAAATACATGCAGCATATATAGGGTTTTTTCCAGAAACATCCATTTATGGTTAACGGCTACCACAAAAAAAATATGTAAATCTCCAAATGTTCCAAAGTTTTTGAAACCAAATCACAGCATGGATGTGTCCATGTTGTTCCAAAGATTTTGGTGTGTTGATGTAATATTCTGGAGGGAGTTTTGACCATTTTTATCCATTGTTGATATTAAAAAAATACCATCCAAGCATGAATTTATATATTTATATCATAATGTTCTGAACCCATAAACACCTTAATATGTTAAATTGATTTAAGTAATGTTTTTTTTTTTTTTTTTTTTTACAGATTTATGAAAACAACTTGACACACAGTGCTGGGCTGCATCTCAAATTAAACGTCAGATTCGAGCTTGATGATGTACACCACTTCTATGTGACATCAACTGTTGACCTGCTATCTCCCCCTAAAAATCCACTGCCCGCAACCACCAATTCTCTATAAAAATGGGCCTGAACGCCAAGAGGATACACTTATACAAAAAATATTTCCTGCCACATGCCATCACACTGTACAATAACAAATAGCTTGGTTCATTACATACCGTCGTTATGCACTTTATGTGTTTTTTATGCACGCTGTTCATTGCACCTTATTTGCTTCATAGCACCCACATTTTTATACTGCATATTCATATTTATTCTGCACTGGAATTCTACTCCTTAATACATACTCCTTCTTTAGACACTTTATTTTTATTTTTACATTACATTTTATTGTATTTTTATATTTTATTGCTTGAAGTATGCCTAGGTTGTTCTTTTTATTTAATTATTTAATTGTGTTGTTATTGTCTCTGTGTGTAATGCTGCTGCTACACTGTAATTTCCCAGCTTGGGATAAATAAAGTATATCTATCTATCTATCTATTATACATGAGAACAATATTTGACAGAATAAACTAATGAGAAGAGCTCTAAGGTCGAACGTGTTTTGTGCTTTAGAGCAAATCAAGTCATTAAAATGTGGACCAGGACCGTGTGTGTGTGTGTGTGTGTGTGTGTGTGTGTGTGCGCGCGCGTGCGCGCGTGCGTGCGCGCGTGTGTGTCCACCTGTGTTCGGCCACGCGAATCATGACTCTCCTTTTCCCTTAATAGTGTCGCATCCTGCCTTCGCCGCTAGGGGGCGACAGAGCAGCGCGGCTAAATCAGACAGAGTCAAAGTTAACGTGGAGGAAACATGTAAAAGCTACATTTCAGTTCATTTAGAGACCGTGCACGACTCCTCCCTGTGAGACAGACATTGTCGCCAACAGTTAAAACGCTGTTTAGCGCCCCACCTTTTAAAACTCAGTAATAAAACACCCGGGAGGTGCAGCACGTGTATCTGACATGAGCTCCTGATCATTTCACACATGCTGCTCCCTCTCGTCTGATTTTACCCCTGAATCCAGGCATGTGGAGGCAATGGCGCAGGCTGCACGCTGTGTTGTAGTTTTAAGAGAGCACACTGTAGGGAAAGAAAATAATCAAGCATTCACCAAACACGCCCTGATGTCTGCGTGACACGAGGTTTATCGACCCAGACAGCAGCAGGTTCTTCTAATTGTGAAGTTGGACTGATGTCTCGGATTAAAAAATACGCCGAGACACTGAATGGACGGAGCATGCACTCGTTTCTGTACAGACAGCAGCTCATATGTGTGAATGTCTGATGTGCAGAAAGTGTATTTCATACTCCAATAACTTATATTCCTCCCACAACCCTGCCAACCTGAATGTATGAGGATTTATTAAAAGGAGGCGTAAAAGGAATGATTCTTTTCTCTTTGTATTAGAAAATAATAGTTTCTGCACACTAGAGGGAGCTCATAGCACAATAAATGCCTTCTTTTTTTGGGAGTAAATGTGTATCCTGGACATGTGTGTTTGAGAGGGGTGGTGGTCTTGTTGTGTTAAATTATAGGGTTTGTAACAGTTTATTTATGTAATCTAAATACAATCAAACAAGGGCATAGGGTTCCCTCCAGCCATTTTGGAGGCCAATTTCATTTTTTATAGTCCAAAACCACAGATTTGCCAGAGGGCTTTACTGTACAGCATACAACACCCTCTGTCCTTTGACCCTCACTTTGGATAAGGGGAAACAACTAAAAACAATGGTAACACTACAATAACCAACTAAATAATGTTTATAGATGGTTTATGCTATACATATTTAATTTTTAAATGTTTCCAACCAATTTCTTAAAGGTTTATGAATCGTTTCAAAATCATTAACATACTTAATATGGTGTTAAAAATGTTAAAATGAGTGCAACTAAAACTATTAATAAACTATTCATTATAATTGAATTGTTTTTTAATGGTAAAGTAACCATAAACTTACATTAATATACCATCTATTAGCCTTTTATAAATTATTTAGTTAGTTAAACATTAATAAATTATGTATTTACCATTCTTAAAGGCCTACATACGGTTTATAAATCATGATTCAACATTAATAAACTATCTGTTTACCATTTATAAATGATGGTTATTGTAAAGTGTCACCAAAACAATTCATCTCCAGCATGCATTTTTTTGGGTGACCACTTCTCATGATCAGATCTAATTTTTCTGCTTAATATGCAAATAAACACGGATAAACACATGACTGACAGAGCACTTGCTGCAACATAAAGGAACTGACAGGCTTTATGCTTCTTTTTCTTTTTCTTTTTACAGTGTGCTTGTGTAGCGCTACACACAGTTGGAAGAATGTGGCCAAATTCGGCCCAGATGACCTCTGAATGTGGTCTCAGCAACTGGATTGTAAATGCGTCCTCAATGCGTCCTGAGTGTGTTTACACCTGTACTAAGAGTTGTCCACTTGTGATCAGATCACCCAGTTCGACAGGTTAATTCCGGGTGTGAACGGGGCTGAAGCCTATAGCGGCAATACTAGGGGCAAGCCTGAGTACTAACTATATGCTTTATCAAAGAGGAAAGCCTACTCTTAAATGTGAAGAGGGTATCTGCCTCCTGGAAGATGGTTTCACAGGAGAGGAGCTTGAAAACTCCTATTCAATTTTTTGGAGGCTCTCCGAACAAGTAGAACTGCATTCTGGGAGCGCAGTTAAGATACGATGTTGTCCATAAAGGGCTTTGTAAGTGAGGTGAAGGAGGCAAATGCATGTGTTCTAAATACTGAGGGAGACTTGTCCTTTTTGCCCCCGACGCCCCACAAAAAATCTACATCTATGTATTCAGTACGCATTCACTCACATACACACTTCATACTTTGTAAACCTGGTTGTATTGAATCCAGATGCTGATTAAATCATAACCATATGCTCCTTGCTCAGATTTCTAAGTGGGCTCTGCACATGGTGAACAAAGGTGACACACACACACACACACACACACACACACACACACACACACAGACACACACACACACACACACAAACACGCACACGGAGACCGCCCTGCAGACCGTCACAATGCGAGCCCAGAGAACACAGTTTATTCAGGGGGTCACTATTGAACGTGAGTGGTCATGTTTTTACAGTATAATCAACAGTTGTGATGGACTGCCATTTATCCGAACCACGATTGAGCAGCGGGTGTAGGTTTGGGGGGCCTCGGGGGAACAGAAGGGGGTGCTTTAATCTGTCGGCCTGCTGTGTCAGGAGCTGCATTCACGCAGCCCCCAAAAAGTGAGTTCAGACTTCACATTTAAGAGCAAAATCAGTTCCGCAGTGCAGCAACTCACATGTTTATTTGAATTTTCGTTTTTTTCTGCTCGTTTGCTTTGTAAACATCTATGAGAATAGCTCATTTAGGAAATTGGTTGCCAAACTACATAATTTAAAGCTAGAAACAGCAGGGGAAACATCCAGTTAAGGTAAACATCTACGGCCACAACACAAATAGAAAGACCAAGCTTCGCTGTAATCATGTAAAACAGAGGAAACAGACAAAATGGAGGGCTCTACTGCAGCACAAATAAACTTAAATGATTTAACCTATGTATGCATGTAACTGAAATGTTTTTTTCCCATCAGTGGAAGTGTTTACTGGGAAGAAAGATTCAGAATCTGTTTAGTTGAAAAGTGTTTTTTTTTTCTTTTTTATTGAATTCTATACTTAGTCTTTGACCACATGAGATGACAGCTTCCATTATATTTAAGTAAAAATAGTTGTCCCATGTGCCCAAAAACTAAATATAGTATGATAAGAGCACAATATTTGGTATTTTTGATCTCATAACAAGTTCAATATCAAAGATATGCACACATATGGATAACATTTTATCAACCCAATGTTGTTTTATTCCCTCTCTTTTCATAAATCCTGACTTTGACAACTGATAAAAGTTTGATTCTTTATGTGATCTAAA
The DNA here is from genome assembly GCF_030273125.1 of Centropristis striata. NCBI lineage: Eukaryota > Metazoa > Chordata > Actinopteri > Perciformes > Serranidae > Centropristis > Centropristis striata. The sequence continues at coordinate 32,470,786 of NC_081531.1, read as the reverse complement.
ACTATTTATACTGTAAGATACTTGCCCAAAGTACATCTGTGCCAGATTTCAAGCTGTTAGACCAATCAGAAGAATTGTTGAGGCATTTTTTTCTTTTGCCTTTGGGCACAAATAGGTTAAACTGATGTAATCTGGTAGTTTCTCCAAATCCTGAAAGTTCTTACAAACTGTGCCTGATGAAACCTCAAAACATGTCTCGTGGAAAGAAAAGGCTGTTTGTCAGGTTGTGAGGAGGTGACTTTCAGCCTGAGATGCATTTTTCAGCTGATGTGAAAGATTTATACCTGTGGGGTTCAGGGGTGTGGGGGAGTTAAGTTGAGTTAGGACATGAAGGTGAGTCCTGAGTGAGAGGTTAAGCACAACACTGAACAGTAAACACATCAATCTGAGTTCAATAAGCCAAGTTCAAACCAGGATGTCGGTCACACTGATCAGAAACATGTTTAAGATGAGATGCTGGTCTTTTCTGAACACACAATCCTTCTTGTCACACAACACCTCGCTGTTTCTTCTGACTTTTCGAGCAATTTGATAGTTTTTCCCTACTTTTAATTCCCCCCTTTCGGCGTCGTGGTCCTCGTGGATTGAGTTTCGGAATAGCGGGTGATTCGCACAGTGAGGATAAGAAGCAGGGAAGGTCACACTCCCAACGAGCACATCTTGGCGGAGTGGAAAACAAAAGGCAGCCACAGGGGAGATGGATGGCTGCTGTGTGTGTACTGAAAGCTGAGACAGAGCAGGAACCTACAAACACCTTTGGAGGGGCCAGTCGCTCGTCCTGAAGGTGCTCCTGTTTGCATTCTTCATCCCACTAACACCTCCATCTGCCCCTCAAGTTTGGTGAAGGAGCGGTGGGATACCAGCTGTATGTGTTATGACTGTTTTGGAGTCGTAATATGTAATGGAAAACCATTTGGCTTTACGAATAATCAATTTTTATGAGCAAACAGACACAGACGTGGATCTATAACTGTAAAAAAGGAAGAAAAAAGCGCAGAATATTCAAATACATTGAGATTACAACAAAATAAATTCATTCTGGAGTTGACAGCCTGGAAGGACATAACTATTTGAATACTCTGCTACAACAAATAATAACAATAATGACAGTGAGGGGACAGCAGGGGGCTGTAATCTGACGGTTTATGTTGATTAGCTGGATTAAGTGCATGATGAAGAGTACAAGACTAATTCCTCATCAAACTGTACTGCAGCATGAAAGTATAATTAAATTCTGACAACCTTTATTTGACCAGGTGGGTCAGTGAAGAACAAACTCTTATTTACAGCGATGTCCTGGCAGAAGCTGCAGAAAAGTCAACAGAAATGCTGTAGAACAGCGGGGAGGGACAACTTTCCCAGTGATCAGATTTAATACGAAACAGAGTGGAGGCGCTCAGCCGCGCAATGTGCCTCCCATCTTTCAGCACAATCACGCTGCGTACACAGGTGAAAAATAATCTTAGCTGGCTGCTCGGTGGATTTGCTCAGAAATATTGGGCCATTTCGATCAAATTGTCTGCAAGTCATCTTGGGGAGGAAATCTGGCAGCTGAAGCGGAGGGAGAGGAATGACAATCTCAAATCCTCAAACTTTTCATCTTCAAACTTCTGCTCAAAGCAGTGCTGCAGATCCAAAAAGAAGAGTGATCGGACATGAAGTTCAGCAGTAGTTTTCAAAACCAGATCTAGTTTTCATCTTAACGGGGCATTCCATTAAATTGTCACAACAAGTCCTCTAAACTATTTGTCCACATAGGCTGTCAAACCTTCAGGTCTGATAAGTGAAGCCAATGCACAAGTGCCTTAAACCAGCATTCTTTCTAAAGGCCAGCAGGAGGCGACACCACCGCTGTAAAAATAAGTCTGTTTTTATATAAGCCAATAGGAAACTGATTCTACTTCTCACTTGATATATTACCTCAGTAAGCATTCCCATAATGAATTCATGGTCACAATCACTAGTTTAATGTCTTCTTTCATAGAGCATGATGTTCATTTCGTAAATTATGGTCCCATTTAGATGGTTAAAGTTGTGAAACCGTCTCAGTTTTGTTACCTAAACCTAATCAAACAACTTGCTTAGGTTTAGAAAAAGGTAATGGTTTAAATGGTTTAAAATAAACACCTTTGCTACATCACATAGTTGTGTACGTACTGTACCATAACATTGTGTAAGATAGTCACATATATCTAATTTATTTATTTTACCTTTATTTTACCAGGAAGTCCCATTAAGATCAAAAATCTCTTTTGCATGAGAGACCTGGCCAAGTTAACATATTAACATATTAGAAATACAATATACACAACATGATATGCAAAAATTATATAACTTAAAATATATAACTTAACTTGTATGTGAACTTATTTGTGTTAAAGTAAATCATTGCTGAATTTGTCTTTCATATGGAATACAAACCACAGTCTCCTGGGTCTAAGTCCTGTGTTTGTCTGACCCGTCTATGCTCCCGACCTCCTTCTTACTCTGCCCGCTGGAGGTCAACACCTCAATGAACGTAAATATTGGTCGTAATAAGCTGCAGTCTCAAACTATATGTTGGTGTGCACAAAGCAGTTTGTACGATGTGTAGTTTGACCTCGTTGGAAAGCAAATGTATTCTTTGCTGTTTCGAATGGCGACAGTCGAATGCAGGGTTAACAGTTATGTAATGAAAGGGAAAGTTTAACCCATAATCCAAAAATTAAATATTTATTCTCTTACCTGAAGGGCTTTTCATCAATCTAGACTGTATGGGTGTAAAGTTGCTGAATGTTGGAGATATTGGCAAATATCTCTTTCCAGAAATCCTGACCTGGTTACTGAGTATAATCTAAAGATCTTCTGATAAGTAGTTCCATGCAGGAACTTTTCTCCGTCAAGTATAATTAGCATAAATCATTCCATGGGTACTATGTGCAGTGAAAATAACATAAAGAACAAGATCTGAAACAAAGTGTGTCAAGTCAAGTCAAGCAGAGTTGCAGTGGAAACATGGCATTAGTGAGGGTCTAATGAAAAACATTCTTAAATGGGAATAGTCTGTTTCTTTTAGCTTGATTTGACTAGAAGCTAAAATTCAGGATATTTTGGTTTCAGCTGTTTTAAATTTGGCTCTTTGAAAACCGAGAGTCTGAAGACTTTTATGAAAGTGCAACAGTAAATCATTGCAATACACCTTTAACAACACACTTTGATTTTGATCAAACTTCTTCGTGACGTCATGACATAAAAATGAAGCAGTGTGGAGTCCTGCTGTCAACTTCCCTCCAAAGTTCTAGCTTTAAGCTATATGCCAGTTTTTGTGTGATGATGATCGTTCAAGTAAAACTGGAGATAAGGCAAAATATATTTCAAAATGAAATATAGAACAGGATGTTATCCTCATTTTATCTCTAATATATTATATGTATAACCTGTGTTCACATTTGCAACATTTAAAACTGTTCATTGAGCATGATTGTGCTATGAAAGGAAAAAACATGTATGTTTTTTGTTCGGCTTCAAAATGTTGATCCAGAAAGTCAAAGTGAAAAATGCTTCATCAGGTCATATAGGTGAGAAATCCTACCAACATGGCATGGTAAACTTTTTTGAATGGTATATACAGGCAGAATTAAAAGTCCAAAAGCCCCAAACTCCAAAGCTTTAATGCCACAGACGGGGCGAAACCATTTCAGATTGTCTCTCCCTCCCTGCCCCCCTTTGCTCGCAAACACAAATGTACCTGTCCCACTGGCTAACCCCCACCCACCCTGCCTTTCACCCACACACACTCCACACTTGAATGCACACAGGAATGCGAGGGGAATGACACAATCCGCCATACGCTGAAACCTGGTCTGCTCTTTGCTCGACAGCAGACCTAATGAATGGCCATTCAGATACACAGACAAAGCTGAGGCTAGATTTCTACTATATGTTGAGGTCAGAGGTCACTCAAAGCACTGACAGAAGTAGAAACCAGAGATGAATGCCTGTCTCTCTCTTTCAAACACTGAATCACCCCGACACAGAGATTCACGCACACACAAAAAAAAGCATGCTTACAAGAAAACATATTTATCTCGACTACATTGAAGCTCCACTTGTGCAGGTTGTATTTTGTGGGCCACATGAGAGCAGTAGAACAAGAGGAATGAGTCAGTAACACAGAGATAATCAAAGAACATTAATCAATGAACCTAAACACTTCTTGAAGCCCTGGCAGCTTCGCCTGGTGATGGTAGCTTTGGAGATGGGAGAAGAGAGAGAGAGAGAGAGAAAAATGTGTGTGTGTGTGTTTGAGAGAGAGAGAGAGAGAGAGTTTAAGCTTATGCTGCGCTCTAAGCTGCTCTCAGCCCGAGGCGCAGGAGAAGAAAAGAACATCTCTTCATGATTAAAAGGGCTGAGGACCAGGAAGGGAAACATAGGAGAGGACAAGCTTCCAGCCCTCGAGGGGTAAAGGCTCTCTGGAGAAACAGAAGGCAAAGTGGGGAAATATAGGAGGAGTGAGACTCAATTCTCGCTCTCGCAGTCTCCTGTTCCTCTCTCATTATTAAAAACAGCTCGGCGGGGTAGATGAGAGGCATGTTTGCAACAAGAGTAACAAAGAAGACAGAAAAAACACAACCCATTAGACGTTTTACTACACATTTCTATCATCGGAGACAGTTCAGACGAAAAACATTATCCAACGAAAGATAAAAACAGAGAACAATTTATTTTCTTCACATGTGTGAGCACCGGGATACAACTCAATTAGAGAATAGAAAGGGTAAAGCCAGAAGCAGCAGTGTGTTTTGTGTTTAAAGGTGCAGCTGCTTTGCTTTGAGTTTCAGCTGGGTCACAGGGACACAGGCAGGTAAATTATGTGGATTTTCACTTTCAGAAGAATCCTTTGGCATATTTACAATAACATCCACTTATGTTTGTGCAATACTCATGCTCCACTTAAAGTCACAGTCACTTTAATTTTCTACCGAGATCGCCAGACACGTTAACAGGAGTGGAATATAACTTTACATTTACTCAAGTGCTGCACTTCGCCTTTCAGGCACCCTACATTTCAGAGTTGAATATTAATATAATTGCACACCAACCATATGAACAGTTTTTAAAACATGATGGGTTCGTACAGCTTTATAACAGTGACATTCAAGCACTTGTGAAATATTGAAATATGAAATATTTCCTCTCTCTTGACTCTTGAGGCCTTTATCTTCACATCCAGGTTGTTACTATGAATGCAAACATTTGTTTATACCCAGATGTGATACTTTGTTTTTTTTAACCAGCATTTCATGGTGACTTTGATTTATTTTTTTGGTGATGGAGATGAAAAGATTTAACACCAGATTATATTAAGAATCAAGTATTTTTTTCAAGGAGTATATACATACATACATATCCCTCATCTTGAAAACATTCTGATTAAAATAAAGCATTTTCCAAATTTTTAAGGCTTTTTTTTTTTACTCCTGTGTGATAGATTAAACTACCCTTCATTATATAGGTTTACAAGCACAGCTGAAATTATTAGCCGATTCATCAAATAGTTGATTATTAACAGAATTATTTTGATTAAGTAATTTTTCCATTTTTCATGAGCGAGTACTTTTACTTACTTTACTTTAAGTATATTATCCCCATTAAAGTTAAACCTAAATTATATTTCAAAAGCAGAACTTTTCTGTTCAGAATTCCGTAAAATTTTACATTTACCATGGTTATAGTACAGTATGTTGAAAAATGTCAAAAACAGTCATAGTGTAGTTTGTCCAAAAGATCCAAAAAATATCATAGAATTGTAAGTTGATCGTTGTCATAGTATTGTATGTCCAAAAATATCAAAATAACAGCATGTTATAGGATGGCCCAAGAAAAAACAGACAAACCCTGCCATACTATAGTATGTCGAACAATGTAAAAAAAAAAGGTTTGGGAAAAAAGAAAAGCTTTAGAATATGTTGATGATGATAACTGTCATATGTCCAAAAACAAAACAAAAAACCCCACTACATAATAAAATGTCTAAAAACCGTCAAACTGTAGTTTGACCAAAAATGCTTAAAAATGCCATAGAATAGTATGTTGATGGTAATAGTATGTCCAAAAAATACAATAAATCACCGTATCATAGTATGTCCAAAAATGGAGAAAACGCCATACTGACTAAAAAAACTTTTGAAAATAGGACGTTATTGTATAGTATTATTTTTATTAAGTAGAAAAATGAGTCGGTACTTGTTGGTAAACACTGGTGTGCATCTTTATTATGAATACTGAATACAGATTAGCCTACACACAGGACAGTAATCAAAACATACTTTATCTATTCATTATTTCAAAGTTTGATTTTATTGAGATCTTCAATATGAAGACCACACTTCCCATAATCCTTAAAGGGTCTCTCAGACTCTTGCATGACAATACCAGTGTTTCTGATTAGGGCCGAAGATAAATGCAGGTTAAATAAAAGCGAGGAAGTCTAGTTTTCTCTCAGACTGCTTCAATTACAATGTGCTGACAGGTTATTATATTTTTGCCCAGTGACACCACATATTAAAGTCTCTACCTCACTTTTAATCATCACATTTGAATGGACTTTGAATGCGTATGAATTACACTTTAAACCTCTTGAAACAATAATTATCACATATTTAAAAAACGCCATGTTAATGTCCAAAAAGGAGGAAACTGCCAATTGAGAAAAAAAATAAATTTAACAAAAATGAATACAGAAAAAAAACTTTCATAAATGGGCTCTATGGCACGAAGGCATTAAGAAAAAGCAATCATAGCATTTTGCATTCAACACAATATGTTTAAGTAGCTGTTTAAACTTCATTTCACTGATTCACTGAAGGGATATTATGCACGACCTAAATGTCAAAAAGACTGGCATTATCCTTCGTGAGATGCAAAGTCTTTGAGCAAATACTTTGACATTTTGAACTCCAGTCTGTTATTGTTCTTCAACAACCACTTGTAATAATGTGTGAGGGGATACTCAGCTCATCAACCACCAGCTCGACAATATTATCACCCTGAAACCAGAGAATACTGCTGGCTGCAAGCTAGCACGTTAGCTCCGTATGGTTTCCTATGTAAAGTGATAAGAATTTTTTAAGCTTTGGGGCAAAATCTACAGAAGATGATTGGGGAATGGTAGGAGGAAAAAAAATAATGAGGATTTTTCATTATATAGTTTGAGAATAAGGTCAACTTTTTATGTTCGGTAAAGTTGGAGAGTATTCACAGATTGGTTGATTCCTGTGTCAATAAGTCAGAGGAACATTGTTTCAGAGAAACACTGCAACACGGTAGACTGCAAGCTACAACCTGATTTTCATCAATGTAAAAAATGAGCTACAACCACGATATTTAAGGGTGGAGTAGTACTAAAATCCCCTGACACATAAATATAGATATTCTTGGTAGTAGCTACCACAACTATTGTTTTGGGAAAATCTGCTTTTATGTCATTCATGTGAATATATTAGACATATTGAGGAATATCAGGTTGTAGCTTACAGTCTGCTTTACCAAACTAAAAAAGTTGGCATTATTCTAAACTATTTAAAAAAAAATCTCTTATTGCATAATTATTTTTTTTCCTCCTGGCCCTAATCCTCTTCCGTAAAAAACAGCAACCAGAATCTGAAAGAAAATAATTAACTTTGCTAATCGAGCAGCAGCTTAGCAGTGTTAGCATTCCACCCTGAAACCAGAAGATAATGTATGCTAGCATGTTAGCTCTACATGGTTTTTCGATGCAAAATGTTGATATTTTTTAAGCTTTGGGGGGAAAAAGAGCAACCAGGATCTTAAAGGAAATAATTCACTATGCCAATCAAACAGCAGCTTAGATCCCACCCTGAAACCTGTGGATACTTTATGCTAGCGTGTTAGCTTAGCTGGAAGCTGTACGTTTTCAGTGCTATTATTATGAATTTATGTGTAGCTTTCATTTAAAGGCAGAAACCATTTTGCACACTGCACAACCAGCATGAAGGAACATAATACACTCAACTTCAAAATGTCAAAGTAACCCTTTGAGGTACATTTTAATGAGACAAGATCACTCATGAGATATTTCTGCTTTTATAAAATTGGCATTTTAGTCCACATAGACGACTGAATGGCACTGGAAGATGGAGAATACAGCATAAGAGAATTAAAAATGCATCAGTAATATCAAGAAAAACAAGTTTCAGGCCAGATAGCTTCCTTGGTGAATTTTCTAAAAAGAAATTCTACAGTGTTCTCTGGTCTCTCAGTCCACTTGGTCCTTGTTTAGTCTGCTTATGAAAAAAAGAAAAACTGAGCTGCCAGGAGGAACAGAGGCAGTAGAAACAACCAACAGCGTCTCAAGAGCAACACATGGAGTTACTGCGGATTACAATTCACTCTGAAATGACAAAAGTGCTGATATGTCTCTGCGTGTCTCTTCTCACGGAGCCGGCGAGCAGAGAGAGACTTGAAAAAAATGAAAAATGTCTGATTAGGATGAGTACAGCGCTCTCCAAAGTTTGCATTACACATCACACCTGAGTAAAGAGGAGGTAATGTTGAACTCAAACAGAAAAAGTAAAATCCAACAGTTAAAATGCTCAGTCTTGATGTGAAAAATGTCTTTGCAGTAATGTAATCCAGATAGATTTAGGGTGAAAGCAGTTCTCATTCATAATTACACAACAATATGAAACTTGGATTGGCACCGGATTTCGTCTCTTTTGGTGGCTTTTTTTTTTTTTTTTTTTTTACTGGGATAACAAACCAGCTTCCAAAATGTAAATTCTGATCCGTCTCTCCTCCTGGTTTTAGCACATTAATTGGGTCCTAACTTCAGTTAGATATAAAAAACAATGAGCACAAACTGTAAAAATGAGGCAGAATCCACACAAACGCCATCCTCTGGTCTCTGCGGGCGACAGGGACTCGTCTGTCTCTGGACGACTCTCTCATCCCGATGGGGAAAGTCATCATTAGTTGTTTATTTTCCTTTTTTTCTGGTCATTAGTATATTCTGCCAATCTCCGTTGGAGTCCGTGTTTAAAATGGGTCACAGGAGAGGATCCGGAGAGCTCTCAGTACATCTGCTGCACTTGTGTGCTGGTGTTTTCACGTCCAGGTTAGCAGACAGGTGAGCTAGAAGGTCACAGTTGCCGTGCTCTTGTTCCGAAAGGTCATAGTCTGGATGCTGGAGAGGATTTTCCTCTGGTGCCCGGCCAAAGTCACTCCCATGTGCAGCAGATCCCTGAACATAGACGAGAAAAATCCCTAATTAGATAAGAATATTAATTGTCTTTGGTCCCACCAAAGAAAAAGAAAAACACAAAACATGTCCACAGATAAAAATATCACATTAACAGAACAGAAATATCTCAACTGAACAACAGTCGCTGTATTCATACCCAAATTATTCTAATGAATGAGTTCGTATGGTGTTTTTATGAAAACTTTTGTGAAACAGTTCGTATAATATCCTATGAAATAATGTAAATAATAGAACATGGGGTGTTTTGTTTTAGAAGAGGATAAAAATATAAAAATCTAACATGTAGACATACCCATACATATATACTACTAGACCTGCATTCATATGGAAAAATATTTAAACAAAACAAGGGCGTTTTGGGGAAATATATACTTTGCATTTCTGCAATATTTTCTTAAATTTATTTAGTTTAAGCTTGGAAAAAGTGACTATTTCAATGATCGCTGTATTAAACATGTTGATGCAGCAGTACTTCAAGTTAGTCAACAAAAACACTTGTTTAAGGCAAGTAAAGAGTTAACAGGTAAGGCTTAAAATCAAATTGTGTCAAAGCCCTGCGTTTGTGCATCCACCTCCCCTCCCACAATGGTCCAAATGCAACAACATTTTGTGTGAAACTTATTAAAAATCGCCTCCTTAATTAAAAGTACTAATACCACACTGCAGAATTAGTCCCCTACAAGTAAAAGTCCAGCATTTAAAACTTACTGAACTAAAAGTACAGAAGTATCAGCATCAAAATGTACTAGAAGTATCAAAAGTAAAAGTACTATTAACGGTAACTGAAAAGTAAATAAAGCTAGCAGCTAAACGTAGTGTAGAGTAGAAGAATAAAGTCACAATATTCTAAAAAAAAAATGTGAAATTGTAAAAACAGTACTTGCGTAAATGTAGTTAGTTACATTCCACCACTGATTTTGTGGGATAACTTACCAACAAACTTAGCCTACGCGCTCATATTTATTGTAGCTTGTTGTCCAGATTTATTACATTTAGGATAAAATAAAGCTTGTAGATCATTTTCTTTACCAGGAGATTTCTGTTGCGTTACCATGAGGGGGTCAACTCAAACTCAGGGTGAAGGGGATGTGTTTTGTCATTGATGATTGACAGCACCTTCCTGTGTACAGCTGATCTGTGGAGGTCATGTAAGGGCTTCTGTTGGCAGCCGACTATCTCCCCTGCTGTCTTGTAACAATCCTGCTCAGCTTAGGGCCCATACCGTACAGTCTTTAAAAACAAGGAAGCTCTCCATCAGGCTGATATATACTTTCTCTAAAAACGTCAAGACTGAGTTAGACCCCTGTCTGTGACTAGCTTTCTTACAAATAAAATCAACAATGTCTGTACAAACTCTGTTGACTGTTTTAAGTATATGGGAGCACACATTGATGCCAAACTGTCTCCAGAGTCTGGTCACCCAGTATCAGTGATGAAAGTGGATCTACTTTATTTAGAATGAGATCCTTTATTTTTTTTACAACATTAATTATCAATGATCTGGAATGACAATGATCAGACATCATCATTTTTGTGAAAAAACAACAACAACGAAAAACAGGATGGATAGAAATAAAAAAAGAGGCACAGACGTCATGGAGATTAAGAAAATGTTTCAGTCATGAAAATCTTGCTCACTTAAATAAAAAAAAAACTTTAAGTAACTATAAGAAATGCTTTTTTCTTGTCTTCTCCACTATTATTATTATTTATGTATCTCTTTCCCCTGTCTTATTTATTCATATGTGTACTTTATTTCTATTATTTCTATATTTATTATTATTTGTGTTTAGTTTAGTTTTTTTATTTTTGCTTTGCTTTTCCCTGGCACTTTCCAGGTAAACACATTTTTTTGTCCATCATTTTTTTTTCTGTGATCATTTGTTTTCATCCAGGTAGTTACAATTATGACAATTAATGAAAAAAAGACCTTGGAAAGAAAGAGTTAAATTGTGGTCATAACTAAAAGCTACAAAGTTAACCTTGTAGCATGCATTTAAAAGTAAAAATGGGTCAGTTTAGATAAGAAAAGATGGAGATAGGAACTGACTGCGTGGTGATTTGGGCCAGCTGGTCCACGGAGTTGAAGCCGGCCTGCAGGAAGCTGTCTTCATAGCGCTCCATTTTGATGGCCCTCAGCCATTCCCCCACTGAAGCGCACGACGACAGGGATAAAGGTGCACGCTGGTCCAGCAGGGGGTAGGACGGCCTGCAGGACAGAGTGGAGAAACAACAGAAGAAGGAGCTTATAAATGTCCTGCAGCAACATTCCAGCCGACATGCAAAGGTATAATCTGAGGCCGAGTGACTGACAGGGACAAACAATGGGATTTGTCAGGGGTGGAGTGTCCGCGTCTGTATGGGACCAGCTGACAGGCAGAATGTGGAGGAAGGGAAATAGGCACAGCAAGTAGCTGACAGGCCACAGCAGGACATTCGGGTGGTGCATAAGATTGGGCAGGAGGAGGACAGTGACTGTCCTGTGACTGTTACAATGGACACTAAAAGAGAAATGCCTGACATGCTTCCTTTTCTCTCTTCATTCCTAAGCTGGTTATTTGCCGCCATTGTGACCTAATCAGGCAGTTTTTTTTCTGTCAATCACTTAAACACATCTTGCACTCACCCCGCTCCTTCTTGAGCCACTATTTTCAGCGAGGCGGGGTTGCGGATCAGTTTGTCCAGAGCGCTGACCAGGTCCGCGAATCGGGGGCGCGCCGAGCGGTCCTTCTGCCAGCAGTCCAGCATCAGCTGGTGCAGGTGGGTGGGGCAGTCAGGGGGCGGTGGCAGCCGGTAGTCCTGCTCTATGGCATTGATTACCTGAGAGGAGGAAAAATGTCAAACCAATGCATCAGCTTAATGATATTTCAATAAACTTTGAGCTGCTTGGAGGATGCAAACAGGAAGAAAAAAATGAATGATGCAGAGGAAAGAAGAAAAAGTTAGGAGATCCTGAACTTAAATTTGCTCTGTACAACAGTGCTGCTTGGCAGTCTTATCGTTAAGCAACTAATCATACACACTCTATACACTTTATTGGTTATCTAAAAAGTTCAGACTGTTCTTTTTTTCAGAGAGCAAAGGTTACATCTATTTTTTTTTTTAGCTTGGTTTGCACTGTCCCAAAGAAAACCTTAGTCATTGTCCGGAATGGTCCTCAAACTTACATCCTGGTTGCTCATGTCCCAGTATGGTCTCTCTCCAAAAGACATGACTTCCCACATGACAATGCCATAGCTCCACACATCTGAGGCTGAGGTAAACTTTCTGAAGGCTATCGCCTCCGGTGCTGTCCAGCGGATTGGGATCTTACCTCCCTGTACAGAAAAGAAACAGTCAGCAGTGCAAAACTTCAAATAAACACGGTCAGACAGGGCTCTGACAAGGAAAGTTAAGAAGCAACTTCCAACTTGTAGAGGCAAAAATAAACTTTTGCAATGCAAACAATGCATGCATCAGTATGGCGGATTTGAGGTAAAACAATAATAAAAAAAAAATTGTCAAATCATTGTCCCAAACATGCATTCACCTGCTGAAGCCTCAATATGACTGTTTTTGGATTATTGCAGTGATTTTTAGTTTAGAATTAATATTATGAATATGATTATATTCTAGAAATGTAGCAGTATAAATACCATATGACAGGCAGATGTCTGGGTTCAACTACCTTTGTCTGCATCAGCTTTCGTGTGCCAAAAATGTGTAGTTCACTTACAGTATATTTCCAGTAATTAAGTGGAAGGTGGAAAAAGTATTCAGATTTAACTTAATTTTACTTAAGTAAAAGTACTAATAGCACACTGTGAAATTACTCCACTACAAGTAATAGTCCTGATTTCAAAACTTACTTAAGTAAAAGTACAAAAGCATCAGCATCAAAGTACATTACTTCATTAAATGTACTGTTAAATGTTACATTTCACCACCGTTTACAGTTAAAACAAACTTTTGTCCCCACAGTCCACCAACTTAATTATTTCCCCCATTGTCTCTTAAAACAGAAGCCTGCGCACATGTGTTATCTGCTTCTGGCAATATTTAAATATCACAAATGCAACTAATATTAAATTAAATGTATTTTGGGGTGCATGCTTCGCTGTTTGCTGTCCTTATTTTTATATGGTAAAACTGGTTGCCAAAGACCAAAAAATGGCTGCCAATTTCTCCAAATGTTCAGATCCAATTTAATGAAAGAGATTTTTTTGAGCATCATGTGAAGAGGAGCGTCATCTCACCAGAGAGCTGGTGTAGGTCGGGTCAGAGGAGTTCTCCTGCAGGAAGCGCGACAAGCCGAAGTCGGACACCTTGCACACAAGGTTGCTGTTGATCAGGATATTGCGGGCAGCCAGGTCTCGGTGGACGTAGCTCATCTCTGCCAGGTACTTCATGCCGGAGGCGATGCCGCGCAGCATCCCCACCAGCTGGATGGGAGTGAACTGGCTGTCGTTCAGCTACGGAGGAGAAAAACAGTTCAGCTGGAGAACGATTGAAGTGTTCCAGTGTGTGTTTCAGTGTGTATTTTCCTTACTCGTAGAAAAGAGTCCAGAGCTCCGTTCTCCATGAACTCTGTGAGGATCATGACTGGACAGCTGGCAGTGATGATCCCCTCCAGGTGGATGATGTTGGGGTGCTGGAATTGACCCATGATTGACGCTTCGGACAGGAAGTCCCGTCTCTGCTTGTCAGTGTAGCCTCCCTTTAGTGTCTTAATTGCTACGTAGTTTTCTTTTTTCCCCGGGATCTTCAGCCGGCCTCGACACACCTCCCCAAACTCTCCTGCAGACACATAAACACACATTAGGGCTGTTTTTTCCCACCATATTAGGAAGAAGACTAACCTACAGCTTGCCTGCAGCTAGCGGTGCCCTCGGATTGAATAAGGGCTGGTAATAAAACTAACATATTTATCAGTTAATTGCTTTATTGACGCAGCAATATTGAATTTTGTCAGATAAAGGGAATACAGACAATGGTTTTAAAAATCAATTTAACTTGGTAAATTGGATATATTCTTAATAATGTCATGTCGAATGAGGACACTTAGAAAAGTCTGTGAGTGCAGGGAAAATAAAGTACAAATAACGAGAGCTGGGGCTTACCGGCACCGATAACCTCCTCGATCTTGACAAAGGAAACATCAATTTCCTTGGCAAATTCTCGCACGGCCTCATTAGGGTCCTCATAGGTGAAGGGGTCGATATAAACCTTGACCCCTGCCAAAGAAAGACAAACAGAGTCGTGGGAAAGGAAAAGAAGAAATGTTGAGCCAGGTCACATTCAAAATGATTTTCTTGATATGCATGACTTTTCAATAACAACCGAGGTTTGTTTGTGTGTGTGTGTGTGTGTGTGTGTGCGTGTGTGTCTTTGATCCGTTACCTTGGCCGACAAGGTACTGGCTGTTTTTGTCGCCTATCTCTGGATCCTTCACTCGGCTGTGTCTGCTGCAGGTTGAAAGACATCAGGATGAATAAAATAAGATTAGGATTGGCAGCCCAGTTATCTGACGAATAGAGTTTTATCTGGCAAGCATTCCTAATGTGTTATCAGCCCTTATGTTCTGCAAACACCTGGTCCTACACTGTGACTGTTCACACGCAATGACAGGAATAAGATGCCTCTGTGACTAAAAGAAAAAAAGAAAAAATGAGCCAAACAAAAATCCCACATCCCACATAATTTTTATTGATGTTGAAAATTTCTAGCATGCAAGCAAGCATAACAAAATATGATAATTTATTGATCCTAACTGGGAATATTCTACATCTATAGAGAGGTCAGAGGTCAGTTCAGCTATAGGCCAAAACCCTCCAGCCAGCAGAGATACAGAGTCTCTCTGGTCCAAAAACACCTCCATCATTTCTCATCTTGGCTCGGCTTTGTTTTACGGCTTTTTGTCGACCGTAAAACGAACCTCAACCATCTCAAGCGGTGGTTTGTGGTAACGGTGGATACCTGAGCCAACTCTCTTATGGTTTCGCTCTTTGACACAAGCAGCTCCATTATAATTCTGCTGCTGCAAACTCATCCCTGCAAGACTGTAACAGCCCTGTAGCTACTGGATCCCTGCCTTCCTCCATTCCTCTCCTGCTCCCACCTCATAAGCCTAAAATAGCAATAATGCACCACCCTCGGTTAGTGGCAGATCTGGGCCTCAGCCACTGGTTTGTGTGTGTGTAAGTGTGTGTGTGTGTGTCACAAGGTCACAGCTATTGTTCTCCTGTCCTGTGGAAACAGGGTTGGGACGCCTGCATCCTGTCTCTCCCTGCCCTCTACCTCTATCGTCATCTCTCTCTCTCTCTCTCTCTCTCTCTCTCTCTCTCTCTCACTCTCACACACACACACGTACACACACTTTCTCCCTGTGATGGCATCCAACACTATTTACTCAAACAATGAAGCCTAAGGAAAACGTTCTAATGAGCAGGATAACTTTTAGCTGGGTAAGCAAAAGACTTCATGAGCATTGCTTTGTGTGTGAACTGCCTCACGCAGAAAAAATGGTGTGGGTAACAGAGTGCAAATCCACTGTTGATAAGATATGATTTATATAAACAGAAGAACAAAGTGGTGCAAAACTGTAAAATTGGGGTCATGGTTGTTATTGGATTTCGATCTGCCACTTTTTCCCCCGTTTCCTGTTATTCTGTCAGCTTTTTTCCCATCCAAATCTGTCTTTTTCGCTGCCTTCTTCCCCTCTCCGTTGTTCTCACCGTATGCAGTAGGCGGCCACTAAGACAAAAGTGACAAGCAGCAGCATCCCAACAGCAATAAGGATGCCAGGTACTAAGAACTGGGCGGCAGAGTCGTGACCTGAGAGAGAAGACAGAATGACAGAGTGTAATGTAATGACAGAAGCCATGACAGGAGGTTGAAGAAAAGTATGAGAAGGAAAGAAAGAACATGACAGGAATTTATAATATTAAAGAGGCTCAATACAAGGACACTAACTCGATGCAAGGGCACAGGCAAGGCATCCATTCAACAAGAAATTGTGCAGCGACTTAAAAGAATCTGAAAAACCTTCCCGATGGAAATGAAAAAAATGTGTGAAAGAAGAAAAAAAATGTGTGTGAAACTCCCTCTTCAGGGGCAAAATTACCATCAGGCAGCGTGCGGAAGAGGGCTGCAGGACTGAAGCTGCCAAAACCGGCCATGGTGCGCGCCCGAACCTGCACCTCGTACTGAGTGGCCCTGCGGAGGTCCGTCAGCACCGCCTGGTTTTTGTCACTTTCTGTGTAGTGGCACTGATCTTCACTGCGTCGTTCCTAAAGGTTGAAAAGTGAGCATAAAGCAGGAATAAGTTAGAAAACGAAGGAGATGAATGTGGGAATTTAAAAAAAAAGATTGCTAAAAAAAAGCTTAAAAGGGTCATCTGTAGGAATTCAAGTTGATGAAAAAAGTCAAATTACACCATTTATCATCGACAAAAAC
This sequence comes from Centropristis striata, assembly GCF_030273125.1. Taxonomy (NCBI): domain Eukaryota; kingdom Metazoa; phylum Chordata; class Actinopteri; order Perciformes; family Serranidae; genus Centropristis; species Centropristis striata. The sequence goes on along the minus strand of NC_081531.1, from coordinate 32,454,090 downwards.
TGAATAATGTTAGACTTTAACCTTTCTGATGAGTCATGTGTGATGATCACAAAAACAAAGCTTAAAATTGTGATATTTCTGTCAAAATCACTTTATTCCACATGTCTCATTTAAAACGTTGCCAAAAATAAACGGTTTGTAATAACTAGATCCTGTTAGAAACATTAAATTCTGCTCCTCTGTGACACTGTGAAGTCATGATTGATTCTGACAAACGGTCACGTGACAAATATTCACTGAAAATCTGTTTACACAGATCAGAGAGGAGAGGACAGGAGAGGTTGTAAGTAGAGGTTGAAAAAATTCTAATAATTCAATATGTACGGTAAATAATATTATTTTTCCCCCAACATTTATGACACCTGTGGGCACATGGAAAAATGTTGTATATATAAAATCCATTTTATTCCAGATTTAAAAACATTATTTCCCAGAGAAATTCTTCTTTTTGTGTGTGTGTGTGTGTGTGTGTGTGTGTGTGTGTGTGTTACTCTGTACGAAAGACATTTTTGACTTGTTCACCCTGCTGCAGGATTTAGACTATATTACAAGGCCACAGTGAGTAAAATGTAAAATGAGCAAATAAAAAGACAGCTTGAGGGTTAGAGGGGTTAAAGTTGTGTAGTGTGAAGCAGACATAAGCCACTGTGCCACCCTGTGAACATTCCTTTGAAAATATTGCATGTCTTTTTTTAATCCTGAGGTGAATTCGCCTGAAAATAAAACCATAAAACCTGAATAGAGTGTGACCTTTAAGCCAGACAGTTGAGAGCTGCTGCCAGGGGGCTCTCACCTTCTCACAGTAGCGTAGCTGATACTGCAGGATGGTGTAGTGGGGCTGAGCGGGGACTGACCAGTGCAGAGTCAGGCTGCTCTCTGTGGAGTCACTCTTCCGAATCACAGACACCAGCGATGGCACTGCACAGATGGCAGAAGAATTATAAATACCACACGGATTTCTGACTATTTTTACCTTCCTAACTCTTCCCCGTCACCTCTCTTACCGTCATGGTTTGTGGTGATATTGACACTCTCGCTGGCGGGGTCTTTGCCGCTGACATCAGACACCCCGTTGAGGGACTGGATGGTGAAAGTGTAAGTGGTGTGAGGCAGCAGGCCCCACACCTCCACCCTACGACCCAGCAGGCCGTGCTGCGCGGGCCGGTAGCTGACGCTGTCCCCGCAGGAGAGGCACTGGCCTTTGGGCGGCCTGCAGACGAAGCACCTGACGGCGTAGCTCTGGTCTAGTCTGCCGCCGTTGTCCAGGGGCTCGTTCCACTCCAGACTGATCGTGGTGTAGTTGATCTGGGTGACGATGCTGCGTGGAGCCGAGGGAGGTCCTACAGTGAGAAAAAAATTACACAAATTTCCATTTTTACACTCATTTTTCCATGGGGATTAAACAAATGAGATATAGCATGTTCATAAGTGAGCTTCAGAGGTGAAGGTAGGTGGATTTTCTTTTTAGCTTTAGACGAAACCAGGCAAGCTCTGTCCCCATTTCCAGGATATTTTATATTTTTTTTCACATGCATGACAGAGGTATTGATTCCTAGGCATACTAAAGAAATCTTCCAGAAATGTCAAACTATTTATTTAAATGCTGGTCTGAAGCTGGTCTCTTCTTGTGACTCTTCAGAAAGCACCAGCAGTCATCCAACATATATTATCACATTGTAATAAATTGTATTGGTTAGCCCTGAGGCAGTCATAGTGTATAAAAATCATATCAGACTAATCTCTTCTGCGTCACTTTACTGCCGCCTTACCTTTCCATGACCCACACAGACCATTTGTTACGTTTTTCCCCTATGCGCTGAACACATTTTATTCAGTCTGCACATGTAGTCACGAAGCAGAACAATGCTCCTGCAGTGGCTTTGCGTCACAGCGGGAGCATATGTGTTGCAGAATTTAACTGATGCAATTACGTTTGTCTAAAACTGGATGGTAATGATCGCAGTCTGAAAATTGTAAGAAGATAGCTGTTGCCTCAAGCCAAGCATAACTAAACAGCAGTACCACTCAGCCACTGTGAATGAGTCTCTGCTCCTGCCAAGGAGACAAAGCTTTGTCACTGAGCCTGCAGCTAACCTAAGTGCTAATAGTGTTCTCACTGGGAGCCCAAGTGGGGCAGCAACATAGGCAACCTTGGTGCGAATGAATCCTGAACTTTGAGAATATTTCAGAGGTGATCCGTTTTTAACGACCAAACAATCAGAATCCAATTTATTAAAATCACCAAAGCTGTCACCATAACGTAAAAACACTTATTTTCAGGGGAAAGGTCGGCGTGATATACAGATGGCACAGTTCGTTTGCAATTTTGCATACAAATTGAAAAAATTAAGTGATATGCTGAATTGCACGAGCACTCCCGAACACATTAAAGGAATGGCCTAATTAGGTGATGAATAATTAAGATAAATCCTTTGTAATTAAAATAATCAGTAATAGTAGAAATTGGATGTTAATTCTGGTCGGTATTGATATCACACCTGCAGAGGACAGGAACCGTCAACATCCAGACTGTGTTTCACATTAGTTCACATCCTCTTTATGGCCCCAAAAGACTGCACCTAATTAAAAAGTCCCTCCCATTCACACATCTAACATGTGGCTGAATTGAAATTCCTGAATCCGCATGGAGGTGTCACTTGAGACCATCAATGCCTACTCCTCTTTGGAGTGGGAAGCCCTACCCCCCCAACAACCTGTCACAAAGGATGTGCATGTGAATGGGCAGCAGGGGGACAAAGGACACAAAGCAGATTAAGAGGAGTTCTGGCTAAATGACACCGGGGGAAAAGAGAAACAGCAGCAGAGATGGAGTGAAACAAAGAAGATGTATGTGGCCTGCATACAGTCCCGTTTTCTGTTTACTTACTCGTGCACGGGGTGTCGGCAGAGTCCGAGTCTGCACGCAAGTATCCGGAGCGACACGCACACTCCGACGCTCCTCCGGTGGTGGCGTGGCTGAACCCTGGACAGCCTCTGCACTGTCCGTCCGAGGACGACTTGAACTGACCCACAGGACAAGCTGCGGAGGACAAATGAAGGCAAATTAATTATCTTGATTCAGGACATGACCTGTCGTGAATCTTCCGCCGCAGGCTGAAGACCTATCTCTTCCAACAATACCTCGGTTAAGTCATGGTCACCTAACAGATATACTAAAAAAAAAAAAAAAAAACTCTTATTCTTTTCTCTTCTTTTCTTCTTTAACATATAGCACTCCTTAGTAATGACAGTTGGCTCTTAAAGTTGTGTACTTACTTGATTCCTGTGGTCTATGTCTAGTACCATCAGGTTGAATGCACTTATTGTAAGTCGCTTTGGACAAAAGCGTCAGCTAAATGACATGTAATGTAATGTAAATGTAATGTGAATACTTCAGGAAATCTTCTGCCTACTGTGTTCCAGACAAACTCGGGTCAGACTGAATTTGCAAACACATTGCCGGGTTTTTTTTCAGGGTGCTTAGGTGCCAGATGGTTGCAGATTGACAGACAGAACCATGTAATGAGGGCCATAAACTGAAGACAATCACAGTGACGGAGCCAATAGAAATAGTCAATTATTGTACAAACCTGATTGACATTAACCTGCTACTTATCATTGACTCAACCTGATTATATCTGAATAACAACACTAAAAAACCCAACTCTTTTCTCTTTGTACTCGCATGTCGGAAACCAAAAGCAGCACTGTGAAATTTGAGGTGTAAAAACAGTAACATTAGCTTTTTTATTTGTTAGAGCACGGCCATTAGTGAAGAACTTCCTAAGAGTTAAAACATTATACAGGGGTTCTCACAGGCTCAGAGAAAGGCTTTGCAAATCATTACATTCTGTTTTTTTTGTGTGTGGGTTTAAAAGTTCAAAGTTAACACAGGTTTTTTTTTTTAAAGCTTTTAAAGAGTAAAATTCAACTTTCAAGGTACCTAAACCAAACATTCGCAGAATGGGCTGCAGATTGACAGACTGAAGCATGTAATGAGGGCCATAAACTTTCTTTGTACTCTTAACCAAAAACAGAACTGTGAAATTTCAGTTGTAAAGAAACTGTGAAATGAGCCTAAACTAGTATTGATTAGTTGACTGACAGAAAAAGCAACTGCCAAACAGTTAAAAAATGCCAATTCATTGGTTTTAGCTTCTCAAATGTGTGAATTGACCATCTTTCTCTGTTTCGTGTCACTGAAAATGGATCACTATCACATTTCAAAACTGACTTATCAATCAAATAAAAATAGAAGTAAAGAAACATAATATTCGCTAGTCTAAGTACATTTACCTACTTTACGTACTGTACTTAAGTACAATTTGAGGTACTTGTACTTTACAACTTTATACTTTTACGCCACTACACTTTTGAGGCAAAAATTTTACTTTTTACTTCACTACATTTAGCTGGCAGTTACTTTTCAGGTCAAGATTTGACATAAAAACATTAAAATTTTAAATGATACACATGTTTTTAAATCAAACAACATAACAGCATATCAAGTAGTTAAAATCAGTGCTACCTGGACAACAGTGAAATTATGCTTACATAAATGCATCAATAATAATAATAATACAATAATATATTAGGAATATATAAAATAATCTGAGTGGGGTCATTATGCATTTTACTTTTGATACTTTAAGTACATTTTGATGCTTTTGTACCTTCACCTCAGTAAGTTTTGAATGCAGGACTTTTACTTATAGTGGAGTCATTTCACAGTGTGGTATTAGTACTTTTACTGAAGTAAGATATCTGAATACCCCTTCTTCTTTCAGATTCACACTTCTCCTACACGTGAATGTGTAATGACGTGTCGTCTTATAACAGCTCATACAGTCATCAAAATGTTTACAATAAGCGTCCAGCTCCACCTGCTGAATGAGAGGAATAAAACAATAAACTTTCACACCGACTGCAGCATTGTTAAAGGGTCAACACGCTCCTGCCGATCCCTCCCGACATTTTGCCTGTAGGGGATTTCCCCACATGTGAGAAAAAAACGTATTGGTGTGAGAGTGGTGCTGCTGCATGTCTCGCCTGTGAAAGGTTCTTCAAATGTCTGAAACGAACCTGGGAGCTTTTGAGCTCCCCACAAATGACACTTTGTGATTCACAGCAACAGCCTGTTACTATTGTTCACCACACAGTGTTTTTCAATGACTTCAGCTGAATATTTAGCAGCCCAATGCTCATTTGAGTGACTTTTTTGTTCTGGACCTTTTCTTCTATCTAAAAACGATCTGGGATAAATAATAAAGATATTCTTTTGGCTGTGGCTTTCAAGCATGAACACTGATATTAATAATTTCTGGAGCTTGTTGACAGCTGCTCACATTTTGTCTCAACTTCAAATCTATTTGGGAATACTGAGGGCGTAAACTTGTACCCTTTTGTGTTATATAACAGTGGTAGAGCACCGGCACATGGGGAAATACACCCCTCCCATGTAGCAGTATTTATAGCCTGCTGGAGCTTTACTTCAAAGACGTGTTTAAATATTCTAATGAAGCTCTCCTATAACACTAAATCAGCTTGACAGCATTCATAAGTTTTACGTTAAAGAGTTGTGCTTGACCCAGAAAATATATGTATTGTCTACGGGAGATAATGGCGTTATAGCCGAAGTAATTTCATTTTAAACATAGACGTCAATTTGGTTTTCTGAAGTGACCGGCCTATGAAGCAAATTAACTGTTCAATCTTGCTATAAAAGGCAATTTCCCTTTATGGTCTGGTGAGTGTTTTTTCCCCTCACAGCTCTGTTCAGTGACAGAACGCTGGAAATGCCAACCCTCACTTCACCAGCAGCAAAATGTCGGAAATTATTTTTTTGTTATGAAAAGTCATTATACCTCCCACAGAGATCAAACTGAATCATACCTTCAAACATACACGGATGCAAGCAGACATTATTTAAAGAAAATGTTGCATTTCCTTTTGCGTCTCTGTGTTTTTAGCGCTCAACATTTATCCGTGTTGATGCGGTGTGTGTGTGTGTGTGTGTGCTCGTGTCGGGTGTTCACGCACGCCGCTTGTTAATTGGACTCATTAAACTGAGCTGCTGCACAGCTCCTGAGAGAATCATCCTGCTTCTTGCTTCTTTTTTTCGTCTGCTTTGCTTTGATGTTCTCAAAGTGATATGATCTTTACCCCGAGCGTTCCCCCTCCTTGCACCTCTCCCGTCCCCCTGTGCTCCTTGAAACTTAGCTGAACCGTGAGCTGTCGCAGCGGTGCGCCTGTGACCCCGCTCTTCCTCTCTGAGATAAGTGCTGCTCCACCTGACCTCTCTCTGTCCGCTCCGTGTTACAGCCGTCCCCTGCCTCATTAACTCCCTCCGTCTCTCTGCTCCAGTGTATCCTCACTGCACCCCACCCTCATCTTATTGTTTTCTTGTTTAGTCTGCCTGCTCTGCTGTCTATGAGGGCGTAGTCAATATCCATACTAGTGATGTAAATTTGCGGGTTTCATCACGACACGATATATATCGATTCATTGGACAAAGCGGTGCGACTTCTACAGGTGCATCTCAATAAATTACAATATCATAGAAAATTTTACTTATGTCAGTAATTAAATTCAAAAAATGGAATTAACACATTACATCGAGCCATTACACACAGAATGGAACATTTAATGTCTTAATTCATTTAATTTATCTAATTATAATGATTATGGCTTGCGTTTAATGAAGACACAAAATTCAGTGTCTCAAAAAAATGTAATATTACAAAAGACCAATTTTAAAAAGTATGTTTAATATGGAAATGTTGGCCTCTGAAAAGTATGTCCATCTATATGACTCAATACTTGGTTGGGGCTATTTGACTTGAACTGCTGGAAATTGACTTTTCCATCATATTCTAATGTATTGAGATGCACCTGTATACAGTTTCAGATTCAGGAGCTATGAGATAATATCATATGCCCATTTATCACAACACATAAAAATCAACTAAAATCTGATTTGATTATTATATTTCTGAGCTCTTCCTGATCTTTAAATGAAAAGAAATCCATTCATTTTTAATACTAAGAATAAAAATAGACCTTCTGTTCACTATAAAGTGCCACAGTGCATTTAAGTGCAAATGTTTTTTATGGCTTAACTTAAAGAGCCCGAGAGGATCTTTCAATTATAAATATATTCCCAAGATTGGTTCTGTCTGTGTGCTCAGTTTTCTTCTCAAAACAAAACAGGGAGATTGTCAAAATAAAAGCATATATTAAAGATATGCATTGATGTTTGGGCATTGCGTAGATGCAGTCTGTTCAGCGATGAATCGATACATCATATATCGTTATGATTATTTGTTTTTATTGTATTCATGCATATTTTATTTTGTGCGGGCAGTACATTTTACATTTTATTTTAATCCCATTTTTAATTTATTTTATCTTATTGCATCTTACTGATCTATTGTTTACTACATCTCTTTGTATTGTGTTATGTATTTATTGTTTGTGCAGCACTTTGGAAACCTTGTGTTTGCTAAAATTGTGCTATATGAATAAAGTGGATTGGATTGGATTGGATGACCCTAATACATACTTGTGCTTATGTCCTCACCTGTGCATCTGGTGTGTCCTTCAGCGGGTTCATATCCTTTCATGCAGGCGCAGGAGGTGGTCGGCTGGCCCACCCACTGGCCATCTTCCCCGCAGAAGAGCTTAGGTGGCCGAGGTCGGGGCCCCTGCAGTTCAGCGTGCTCCACACACACACCCTGCGCCTCTTGCACCAGCGTGCGGGGCACGGTCTCGGGGAAAGAGGACAGGACACTGACCAGTGGGGGACACTTTTTGAAAAACACCCTGACGGACAGCAGGGCCATGCAGGCGCCCTGAGCATGAAAAGCCAAGTAGAAGCCTCTCTTAGACAGGGGGCCAAGCCTTAAGGTCTTCACATTGAATTTCCGCTCCCCGCCCTTCCTCAGGAGAAAGTCTGCAGCCACTGTGTCCACCTAAGACAGGAAGAAAGAGAAAAGATCTTATGTAATGGCTTGAGTCCAACACACAGGATTCACTCTTCAAAGGGACCAGACTTGTGCGGTTGTGCATGTTTTATCCGTTCCAGCCCATTAAGTAGACATCACATATGCTTTACATTATTGAGCATTTTCCAAAGCGTACCACTGTGAGATCAGATTGATTTCCTAACTTCCTGGCAGCCATTGTTTCTCAATTGCTACAGTACGATTTGAACCTCAACTTTAAAACACGCTCAGGAGTAAGGTAATTAATCATAGCGAACGTTTCATCACTTTTATTTTTCTGTCAAAGTTACGTTATTTAGTGGTAATGAAGTTGTTGAGCAGGCTTTATTTTCAACCCCTCTCTTTTTGGCAGCACATTCAAGGACGCCGCAACATCTGAGGTTTGACACTGAAATGCAGAAAAAAAAGCACTTCACTCACAAGCTTTGCGTTTGGAAAATGAAAGCAAGACGATAAACAAAAAGCAAACATGCAGGTTGTGAAACAGATTGAATGCAGCGATGAGGAGAGTTTCTCGCTCCCGTGGGACTATAACATGACTCAGATGAGAAATAAAAGTGATCAAATGTGTCTAATAAATACACAACTAACGCAACGTTTTTGAGATGCAAAACAACCAGTAAAGTCCATTAATGAAACTTAAAGATCCTCTTCTAGTTTTGGACTAATTTTGCCAAAGGGAAAGACAAGAACTTTGATCATTAATGGAGATTTCTTTGTAACAAAGTCACACTTCTTAGTGAGATGGAAATTATGCACTGCTGTTCTTTTTTTCTTGAATGCATTAAAAGGGTGCTTCAGTGATTTAATAATGCACTTCCATGAAGTTGATGGACTCGCAGGAGATCCATTATTTAAGTCCCAGTATGAAGAAAACTGGATTGTACACTTCCTATAATGCAATTCAATAACTCAATTTTATTGTTCCCTCCTTGCCTGGTAAACCTTTTTAATCTTTTAAGCTGCAGACCTGCAGTTTGTAACGTTAAAAATGGTGCTTGGTGCTACAAGATGACATCAGTGTTGTCTTGAAATTAAACTATGAATTAGAGCAATCAGTTGATCAATTAATTAGTCAAGCGGCAACAAGTCCTCACATTTCAGAAGCTGGAACCACAATATGTTTTTCTCATATAGAGAAGTCAATTATTTAGGTTCTGGACTGTTCAGATGAGGAAAAGCTCATTCAAGGCATCACTGTGTACTTTAAAGAAATTAAGAATACATTTTTTTAAACAGAACTAAACTCTTAATTAATTAATCTAGAAAATAAACTGCATTAACTTCTGACAGTATCATTATTTTTTATTAGTTTTAGAGCCCTGTAATTTGTGAAAAAAAGTGCCTAAAAGTTCTTACCAAGCATTTCCAGACTCTCAAAGCCTTTACATCTAAATCTAAACTAATCAATGTTTACCGTTACTTTATATTTTATTTTACCATCTGTGTTGTGGCATTTTTCAGCTTTATTATTATGATTATGACAGTGACAGAGGGAATGGAAGGGGAAGATCTCGGGCCGGATTCAAACCTGCGTCCAAAGTGGCCTTAGTGGCCCCTGTTTATATTAACTTAACCCTAGTTAACATGAGATTGTATGTTTTGATCATTATTATTTAATGCTTTCTAATTTCCTGAGTAAGGGATCAACAGACGACTCATCTAGCTATTATACTAATTAGCTGAGCTCGTGTGGTGTGAGGAGACAACAAACAATATGATGACGTGACTGTTTTAGAACAAATATTACATGAGGGAATTTGTACATTAAACACCAGATAAAGTTGAAAATCAAGCTTTTTTTTAAGGAGCATATTCAAATTCAGGCAAGGAAACATAATGGCTAAAAATCAAGAAATAACTTGATTTAAGCAAACCGCAGAGAGAAAAAGTGTCTTTTTGAATACAATACTGACAATGAATAATGATCAAGGGTGTGGACCAGTGGTGGAATGGAACTACATTAACTAATAACTACACTAACTAAGTACTAAGTACATTTACTCAAGTACGGTACTAAAGTTCCATTTTTTAAGGAGTATTTCCATTTTATATATCTTTATACTTCTAATTCACTACATTTTAGAGGGAAATATTATACTTTTTACTCTACCACATTTTAGCTGACACTTTTCAGGTTGAGATTTAACATGAAAAACATGAAAAATTTAAAGTACTATACTAAGTAATTGAGTAAATGAGCCCTAGCTTGAGATAATCAAAAATGGTGATCAATACAAATAATCCAATATTATATTTAGAATATATAAAAATGATTTTAGTTGGGCCATTCTGAATAATGAGTACTTTTACTTTGGATACTTTAAGTACATTTTGATGCTGATACTTGAATGACTTTGAATGCAGGACTTTTGCTTGTAGTGGAGTCATTTCAAAGTGTGGTATTAGTACTTTTTACGAATACGAATACTTTATTTTTGGATAGGGACAGTGCACATTAATGAACATCGATAAACATCTTTGTAAATATGCCGGATTATAGCAAGGCTGCTAGTTTGCATCCGTAGTCCCTAAAAAATTAAAAATAAATACAAGTATAAAAGACAGCAAGTACATAGGTAAGATACAAATAGAGGAGACAACACACACATAGCAGACCCAGACAGGATATAACTGCAATAAAAAGTCATGTTCAAGTCGTCTCAAGTCCAGTTTGTGGTCACACCTTTGATGTGATTTGAGCCATTGTTTCAGATTTCCTTTAAAAGAAGAGTAAGTTGGACATTCCCTTATTGTGGAGGGAAGACTGTTCCAAATGCCCCCCCCCACAACAAATAACTAATTCCTCCCGAACGTAGTGCGCCTGTGGGGAATCTCCCAGTCTCCTCTAACACGGGCCCTGGTGCTAACACCTCCCAGAGTCCTTTTCTTTATACATTCATTCAGCGGCGGTGGAGCTAGACCATGGAGACTCTTGTATACAAAACAAGCAAATCGGAAAGTTTGAAAATGATGGAAACTTAAAAAATTATGTTTTTTAAGGGTCTTGCAGATATGGAAGGAGAAGGGTTTTTTTATCCAGGAAAAACTTTAACTTAAATTAGGGATCTGAATACTTTTTCTACCACTGATGAAATGAACTTTCATTTTTTCTTTCTTTTTGTAAATTCTGGTGATATAACTGAGATATTTTGCACATTAGACAACTTTGAGTAGTCCACACTTGATTGTGGTGATTCCATAGAGGTTCAGGAATTATTATATTATATGTATATTTTATATATATTGCAGTTGAAAACAAGGCGACAGTGAGCAAAATGTAACAGGAGCAAAAAACAAAAAAAATTATGTTTTTTAAGGGTCTTGCAGATATGGAAGGAGAAGGTTTTTTTATCCAGAAAAAACTTTAACTTAAATTAGGGATCTGAATACTTTTTCTACCACTGATGCGGGCGTACCTTGGTGTACGGGTTCTCCATCCAGGGCGGGTAAGAGGACGTGGCCTCGTTGGAGTCGGCCTGGTAGTAGTACAGGTTGAAGGTCTCCTTGCAGCTGCGGTGGTGGGTGCTCCTGGACGAGCACTCCATCATGGTGAAGCGCAGCTCCACGTAAACCTGCGACGCTCCTCTCCGCTGGATGAAGCCGCTGCGCAGCCAATGGCTGGACGCGCTGCCGGTCTGACAGATCTGATAGGTCCTCACGCTGTTGTTCTCCTCATCCAGACCGCTTACTTCCTCCCACTGAGAGCAAAGAGGAGAACAAAGAGCTGTCAAAGGTTGAAAACGACATCTGACCCAGAAAACTTTTTTAATTCTCCTGTAAAGAAATATTGGTCACATTAAGAGTCCAATTCATCATAATAATGTTGCGATTCTTTGATGGCCCTCTGCTGCTCCGCACCTGTCAGAGCCCCGTGGGACAGATCTGGCCTGCTGTGGATTTAGATCCAGCCCAAATTTGAATCTGGGTTGTTAAATCATTCCTCCTGCTGCGCTGCAGCCCAGCTAGTGGGAATACAAGTCTCACTTGTCAAACAGAGCACACTGCTGCACACAGCATCCGAGACAGACACAGATTTCACCCTTCAAACACACTTTTAGACTAAAATACAGAGAGGGATATCACAAATATGTATGAAGCGAAAACCCTCCGCAGAAATCTACATTTGTTGGGGAGCCAAATGCAACAAAAAAGGCTTTAATGTTTGACTTCTGAGTCAACAGCAAACATGTTCACCATCACTATGTTCCCAAGAGCGGGAAACAAGCAAGAAATTAACATACTTGGGGCAGAATTTAGCAGATTTGCTGAACTTGAGGCTCAGAAATTCAGTTATGTAAATATGTAAATCTTTAAAAATCCATTTGCAGATGATGTGTTGAGTGAGGCAGAATACTGGTCTGAATGAATTACAGTGCAGCAGAGCACTGAGAGCCAGGTTTGGATTTCTCCGAGGGGAGAATTTCTCTTTTAATCCCAAAAAATAAATACTATGGACTTTGGCAGAACACATTTCTCCGAACAAAATGTTTTCTGTGATGAAGATGCACAGAATAAGCCACAGGGCTCATCGGAATTTGACAGAAATCATTGAAAGAAAATGTTTAAAAATGGGTTTCTGGAAGCAAATCAGAGAGATGTGTTAACATACAGATGGAGATACAGTGAGACTGATGGAGTTACATGGACCTGACTGAAGCAAATGACACGAATTTCACACACAAACTATGTTTTATGCAGACAGATGCATTCACCCTATGAACCAAAATTACACCATTTATCATAGTCAGGAACTCTTAACAGCAAAAGTTATCATCAGATTTTCAAATTTCTAACTGTACTTTAACAAATTATGTGTGAGGAAGGCTTTTTTTTAAGGAAAATTACCTAAATGTATTTAATTTATTCATTTTATTCTACATGTCTCATTTAAAATGTTGCCAAACATAATCTGTTTGCAATAAGCAGATCCTGCAAAAACAAATTATGTGTAAGGAATGCTTCTATCAGGAAAAATCACTAAATTTATTCAAATGATTCACATTCAACATGTCTGATTTAAAAAAAAATGAAAATAAAAAATAAGCTATTTGCAGTAACCAGATCCTGCAAAAGAACATAAAATTATGTGCCCCTCAGCAAAAATTCTGTGAAACTTCGGCTGAACTGCATATTTTTTTACACAGAGCAGAGTAGAGCGGACAAGAGAGGTTGTAAGTAAAAGTTATAAAAATGAAAATAGTTCAATATGTATAGTGTGTGGCCCCCATTTTCCAACCAATATTGGAAAGACTTGTGTTCACTTGAAAAATGTTGTGTTTTTTCCCCCCAGTGTTCGTAAATATCAATCGAACTTGCATTTTTTCTTTCTTTTTGTAAATTCTGGTGATATAACTGAGATATTTTGCACATTAGACAACTTTGAGTAGTCCACACTTGATTGTGGTGATTCCATAGAGGGTCAGGAACTATTATATTATATGTATATTTTATATATATTGCAGTTGAAAACAAGGCCACAGTGAGCAAAATGTAACAGGAGCAAAAAACAAAAAAAGCCCTAAAACTGCTTGGGGCTCAGACGTTTAATTGATATCAAACATGGTTAATCTTAGTGGGTATTCCAACTGATATTTAATACACATCACTGTTAAAAAAAATAAAATCATTAAAGTTGTATTACGCTGGGGGTTTAAGACAAAATATTAGCTTTATTTTTTGTCCTCATAATAAATTGATGCTACATTTAACATTGAACAATGATGTGAAAAGTATTTTTGAAAGGAAGAAGCCAGAATGTCTTTGACAGAAGTTCTCTCGAACATCTACAATGGAGTGTATCATAATCCTTTAATGCTAAAAATAAATAACCATATATTAAGTGTTTTATAACTGTGACACAGACAGCTTGTGGCACCTCCACACTGCTGCCTGTCATTACTGACTAAATCACACTTTTATACTCTTTAGTGTTAGTGATATTAAACACAATCCTGACATTTTTTCTGACAACGTGAAGCTTTTTGATGAGCTGCTTCAAATGAAAATACCTGTGCAGACTATTTACAGGACTGTCGGCCTGTTTTTTACTTTGCATCTTAATCAAAAGACGCATTTGTTGAGCATTCTCATTCTAGAAAACTCCTCGCCAGCATCACTGCAACCATTTTCCTTCAGAGGAATCAGCCAGTTGAGCAGTATTTTTGGTCACTGACGCTGTTGGCAAAAATACCCAAGCAGCCATTCCTCAGTTGATCAAATTACAAATATGTCTCTTTCTGGCAGCCGTATTCAAAATTGTGGGCAGCCAGAAACTTCAACTCCAAGGTTGATGGGATATATCAAAGCATCTGCTTTCAATGTACTTTGAAACCCACATTCACTCCGGCGTTTTCCTTTATTCTGTCAGTTACCTGCCATATAAGGAGCTTTTTTTATAGCCAAAGTAACAAAGGCACAGCTGGAAGCCAAAAATCCCCCCGTCACCACAAGGTCTGTGTTAGTAATACAGATAACATGGAGCAGGGGTTACATACCTCAGGTTTGGCATGTGAAAAGATTGTCCATTTGAGATCAGAAGTCTCTGTCTTAGTGTTCATCAGGACCTCTGTGGAAGAAGAAAAACAAGATAAAAAAATGTAATATCACTCACAGCAGGAACTATAAAAATGACACACATAAGACTCATTTACATTCAGAGGAACACACGAGTGAACTTAAAATCAAAGAGTGAACATATTTCGAGTCCCAAGCTGTCTGCCAAGTATCAGCTATGGCTTACACTGGGATTACGGTAGAAGATGGAGTTTCACCAGTCAATTACGTCCACAGAAACATCCCCACTACCCTAAAATTGTCTTTCTTCTCATGTTTGTTTTTATTCCCCCCACGTCCCTTGTGTTCCCAGAGACACACCATGCCTGTGGTCACACTAAACCTGCTGAAGAGCCCGCCTTGGTCCAGAGAGAGAGAAGGGACGAGCAGTTGGAACAAGAGAACAGAGCAGACTTACATAAATACACACTCAAACACACACAAATAAAAAGATTTAAGCCCTTCCAGTCACGATCTGTGATTACAATAGAATTGATTTTTTGTAATCTTTTGAGGGGCAGGCTGCCAGCTCACAAACAATCTGAGCAGTTCTGCTATGATTCAGTATCCCAATAAAATCTGGGAACCCGAACTGCATGCAACTTGGTGCAGAGTTAGGTGAGGGTGAAGGGACTTCTTTTCATGTGAGGACATCCTTCTCCCCCCCAGCTGTCTCGGCAGATTGTCTTTGCTGAATTGTGACTAGTGTTCATAGTGATGGGATGAGGTTTGTGTCACAGACCGGTTTTTAGAGCCCTACGTGTTCCCCACAGAAGCTCATCTCAAGGGTGAGGCAGTTTGGTTTTACCAATAAACAGGATTTAATGCGGCTCTCCTGTGTGCCATGATCAAGGAGAGCACTTGCATGAAAATAGATGCCGGAGGAAATGGGCGTTTCACTGTGAGTTTATCATTGAGGTTATTAAGATGTTTTGTTGAATTAGGCTCCCAATATAAGGCTCAACAGTAAAGTCTGGCATCCCACACACACACACACACACACACACACACACACACACACACACACACACACACACACACACACACACACACACACACACACACACACACACACACACACACACACACACACACACACACACACACACACACACACACACACACACACACACACACACACACACACAGTGCATTAAAAAAACATCTTCTCTTACTTTTTCATTTTTATCCAATTTAGGTTTCATCATTAATATAAATAGTATAGTATAGTAGTATATTTTTTCCCATCACATTATTGGTTTTGGTGATAATGCTTCATTTTCAGGGTAAATATTACGTTTTTACCACAATACAATATTGATTCTATATTATGACGTTGACAATAAAATCAATTTCAGTTTCACTGAAAAAAAATATGATTTAACAATGTTATTACTGAGGTCTTCCAGACATTTAGATGAAAAAGAATAAAAATAAAGTGAGATTTATAATGCATATCCATATTTTCCTTTTGCATTGATAATATTTGGTGATTGGATCGATATATTAATCCAGATGCATGTATCGTCACACCCATATAGGGTTGGAAACTTTCCTTGGGAATTAATGGGAATTTATGGGAATAAACCGCAATAATTTGTAAAGAATTTACAAAATTGAAGTTTGGCCCTTAACAGGGAACTTAAATATTGTTGTTGTTCAATGAAAGAAATGTTCAATAAAATAATTAAAATGATAAAGTTCTACTTACAAATAAATATATTGAAACGTTTAGATATGATATAGTTTCTTTAAATGACCCCCAATTTCCAGTTAATTCCCCTTAATTCCCATACATTTCCCATAAATTCCCATAATTAACATTTTTCAATATTTTCAAAATTCCCCAGCTGAACTTCCCATGCAAAGTTTCTGGAGATTTACTGGAAATTTTCCATCCCTCTGCAACCCTTCACCCATACTTCATATAAATAATAAAACCATGCCAAAACTGCACTGGAATCATAATTCACTTTCTTTGTTTCTTTCTCTCTTTTTTAAAAATGTTTCCTGGGCATGTTTGCCTTTTATGGACACTTTGACAGTTAAAACAGAGACAGGAAGTGTGTATAGTACAACATGCAACAAAGGTCGCCCCGCTGGAATCAAACCAGCCACGCTGCACTGACATGACATGCACTGCAACCACTCTGCTACCAATGTAAATGACATTTTAACCCATAAAACATGTTAAATCTTCTATTTTTTGTTACTAGGCTAAGTTTAAACCCATTTAACAATTCTAATCCGTTAATAGGGTGTCCAGTATTGCATTTAACTTGTTTTGACCATATTTCCTGAACAAATTAAAGTCACAATTTTGATAAACAAAAAGACACATGGTTATTTGTATTTATTTATTATCGATTTATTATTATTATGCTACTTAAAAACAAATCTAAAAAAATAATTTGTTGTTAAACAGAACTAATAATGTCACAATTTTGATAGATGTTGTGGAGATGCAGAGAAAAAGGCAAATTTGTGTCTATTTTAAAAAAAAATTTAAATGCTAAATATTATAAACATAAATACTATAAGCGCCCAATGTAATGTTTATGTCACATCACAGATCTTTGACATTTAGGGATAGTGTTATAGTGGTATATCCCCCATAACTTTCCTTTAAGGACAATTGGGTCTGGGTTCTTATGGGTTAACATTCATAAAATAAATATCTGACAAATGCTTCCCTCTGAATCCTGAATGAGGCCAGAGTGTTGCTTTTCTCAGCTGTTTGATATGTGTCGTCTCCACCTCCTACATCAACATGTTGCTTTGTCGTCCGAAACATCTGCTCTGAATACGTGCCCGCCAGAATCAAGTGTCTCATTTTACACACAGATTCCATCTGTATTCATTCAGATGTGGAGATTACAGAGCCCCGTTCTTCTTCTATTGGTTTAATAACAGAGACAACACTGCTATCAAGTCATTTCCTTTGAAATGTACATTACACCGAATGAAATCTAAGGCTGCAGACTGGCAGCTTATGTTTGTTTCATGTGATTCAGATCAGCAGCTACGTAACGTGGAAGCATGAGAAAGAAAAAAAAAAGATGCTTCATTTCAGCTTCCAAACAATCAGGCTGTAAAGTTGAGATGCTCAACACAAAGTCAGCCACAGGGAAGGTTAGTATCCTTTGTGATGTTCTGTGCTGCAGTGGTGGGGGGCTTGGCTGTGCAGCCAGAGGTGTTGTAGTGCCTCCACACGGCGCGACAGGTGGCATGTCAGTTCTTGAATGCACCGGGTGACGTTGAGCTGCTCTGTGCTGGACCCAAAGACCCTTTCAAACCTGATTTGAGCGACCAGAGTCTCAGGACTATTGCATTTTTTTCTTTCTTTCGTAAATTTCAATTAAATAAATAAATTAGAATTAATTAATAATTAATTCCCATATATTTCCCATAAATTCCCATAATTAACATTTTTCAATATTTCCAAAATTCCCCAGCTGAACTTCCCATGGAAAGTTTCTGGAGATTTACTGGAAATTTTCCATCCCTCTGCAACCCTTCACCCATACTTCATATAAATAATAAAACCATGCCAAAACTGCACTGGAATCATAATTCACTTTCTTTGTTTCTTTCTCTCTTTTTTTAAAAATGTTTAATTAAATTTAATTAATTTAATTAAAAATTTCTTTCTTTCGTAAATTATAGAAATTCTGTGTTAGTCTGTGTTATTCTGCACGTAAGACATTTTTGATCACATTTAATATGTCAATGTTTTTGCACTTCAGACCTGCCCATAAAAAACTAATAAAGCCCTAAAACTGCTTGGGGCTCAGACGTTTAATTGATATCAAACATGGTTAATCTTAGTGTGTATTGCAACTGATGTTTAATACACATCACTGTTAAAAAAAAAAAAAAAAAAAATTAAAGTTGTATGACGCTGGGGGTTTAAGACAAAATATTAGCTTTATTTTTTGTCCTCATAATAAATTGATGCTACATTTAACATTGAACAATGATGTGAAAAGTATTTTTGAAAGGAAGAAGCCAGAATGTCTTTGACAGAAGTTCTCTTGAACATCTACAATGGAGTGTATCATAATCCTTTAATGCTAAAAATAAACAACCATATATTAAGTGTATAAAAAAATGGATGTGGCCAGTCAGTCTAAAAAAACAAACATCTTAAATTATAAATATATGTGCCTAATTATCTGGCACTTCAGTTAAGAGGTGGTGACATAATTAAACCCTTAACTGATTAGTTCAAACATTTCAAATGTGAGAAGTTCCTCATTTTTTCCAGTTTTATATTGTTATGATTTGAACGTCGTTGGGGTTCTGATTTATTTTATTTATTAATTTATTTTTCACTCCCTCAGACCACCTAGGGAAATAGTTGTCATTGTTAGTGGGTTGGTATTTGTTTTTTGTTTATATTTATCAGTTTTTTTCATACCTTACAGTTGTGTTACTGTCTTTTTTGCACTGTGTTGTCATTGATGTAATCTGTATTGTTCTGATGTTTATAAAAATAAAAATAAATGATGCCTCTTGTCATGTTTCCCATGTGGTATTGAAAATGGTATGCTAATAGTATATTTTTTTCTGGGTGTCAGTATCAAGTTTGAAATTGGTGAAAACCCTAATGTAAAGACAAATCCATGCATCTCATGTAGTTTTTCTTACCATATCTGCAATTGTTTGACGCCTACCGGTGTCAATGTGAGAAATTATACAACCAGAATCATGAAGATTATGAAACAAAAATTAAATGATATGGCCTGGCAGTCTAAAAAAACAACACTTCAATTATAAATGTATGTGCCCAATCATCTGGCACTTCAGTTAGAAGTGGTGACATAATTAAATCATGAGCTGATTAGCTGAAAAACAAAAAAGAACACCAACAAATTTCTACTTCCTCATTTATTCTGTTTTATATTGTTGTTAATTGAACATATTTATGAAACACTGTGGAAACAAAATGGGTTCTGGGAAATTGCGTTGGGTTTTTATGAGAAAAAAAATCAATAAAATGGAGTTTTTCAACATATTTCCAATCATTTGACGCCTACCAGTGTCCATGTGAGAAATTATACCACCAGAACCATGAAAATGAATCATTATCGTAACACACATGTCAATGATTTCCTGTGAAACACTCTAAACAGGAGAAAAGGATGTTAGGAAACATCTTTTACACAGAACATTATGAAGCTCTGAAAGCTTCCAGGGACTCCTTGTAGTCTATGAATATATTTCAACACCAACACTTGTAGTATTTTACAAAAATAACCACAACGCCTACAGTTACTAATCTCTGTGATCCTGTGTAAAGTGAGAGGCAATCACATTTACCACTTAGCAGCCCACATCCCAATGAAATACACATGAAGGCACAAAGAAATAAAGCAGAGTCTGAGTCCTGCTTCCTGCTGAGACAAATGTTACTGCTGACACTTTTGTTAAACACTAATGAATGTTAAATTTAGGTTATCAGATACGACGGGCAAGCTCAGTCCACTTGGGATGGGCTGTTTGAATATCATTACATGCTTAAAACTAAATATAAAGGGAAATATGTGCATGTTCTAAGCATATAGTTCATGGTTAAATCAGTTTGTTGTTGCAGTGTGGTTCATGGAGGTCATAACTTTTTTATTGTCCTTACTTTTTTAATTAATTATGCTACATTCCACAGTGTAATTACTATAAAAAAATATACCGCAGCACGGCAATTCATCTCATAGATGAAAAAAAACATGTTAAACTGCATTATAATGCAAATAATTAGCAGCAAAAGAACAAGTGGGAAACATCTAGTGCCATCTATAAATATGAGTCTTTATATCCTCGTTTTTCCCATAATAATTTCCAATGATCACTCGATCACGCCCACCGCTGCTCTCATCTTCTGCTAATCTAATACTCTTCCTCTGTTAACAACCCACACACACACACACACACACACACACACACACTCAGTAATAATCCCTTTCTCAACCCCACTTTCACTCCCGTACAGCCAAATAATTTCAATCTTTCTCGTAGCGTTTCCTCGTTCCCATCATGTGGATGACCTGTCTCCTGCTCGGCTCATGAAAGCAACGATTTGATATCAGGGTTTCTGCAGATTCGTCATGATATCACACTGAAAAGTGACTTTAATCAATAGCTTGTCTGTAGTGACGTCAATATGACAAGTGAAACTCTGATGGAAGGCAGATAAATCCATATTTACTGAATTAGAAATAGAGGAAAGCGACTACATGACTAGAGCCAGACAGATACATCAGTTGACTGATATTATCGGCCGATATCAAAGGCCTATCAGAGTCAGTGTATATGCTGTCTAATATGTCCTTTTTTATACATTATATAATGCAGAAAATGTTGCTTGCCGTGATTTAGAAATTGTGCTAGCTATGGATTCTATGGATCATTTTTTAATAGTCAACAATTGACCTAAACTTAGTAACTAATTTATTTTATTCCTATTTATTCTTTATTCTCTTAGCTATCATTTAAAAAATGGCTTTCATTTGAATGCATTGTTTGTATAAAACACAAGTGTTTTTGTTTGAGACAGTAGCTCTGAAAATTAGTGCACAATCCACATAAAAAAGATCTATTTTCATTCTATCTCAAGAAAATTACTACATCGGCCGCCTTATCGGTTATCAATGAATATTCCCGCTCTAAAATCAGTATCGGTATCGGGCTCAAACATTGAATAGGGTATTGAATAAGGTCGCTCTATACATGACAGGGTTGGATGAGCCGGCATGCAGCAGCTATCATCAGAAAGTGATTTTTCCCACAATTTACGGTACAATAATATTTGGACGTTAAATGGCAAGCCAGATGAAAGTGTGCAAGAGTAGAAAGAATTATAAATATTTGGTGTGCAGCTGCATCCACGACAACAGAACCACAGTAGTCTTGGTTGGTGTGTTAAGGAGCCTGGATTAACAGTCTTCTTACAGTGCTATTTCACCTCAATTAAGGATGCTTCAGAAGCAAACTTCAGCTGTTATTTTTTACCTGAACTTCTCCCTGAGGCCTGGTTAAACACTGGTTGTGTCTTAAAACAAAAGAGAAGTCACAGCACATTATAATTGCAACACAGATGTGTTTAATGCAATACTTGAACTTAATGTTAGTTGACTCCACTCCTCCAGACTTAACATTACAGGTTTCTGAGCCACATCTGCTGCTGTTCCTGCCAGAGTTTTTTTCCCCCTCCTTCTCTCCTTTATGTACTACTATTTAAGGGACTTAAATGAGCCCTTTTGTCACCTGATTTGACGGATTTAAACAGCCATAAACAGCATAAATCATAAACATTTGGCTGGTATCGTTGACGTATGAGATTATATGCAAAGAACGTATTATTTATTAGGAGTCTCTCTTATACAATGTACTCCTTAAGGTCCTCTCTGTGCCAGGGCTGGGTATTTGTACTTTTACCTTTAAGGGCACTTTCACAACCAAAAGTTCAGTCCATTTTAACCCATTGAGGCCTGAAAAACCGCTGGGCGATTTTAAAATAAGCCTCAAATTTTCTGGAAATTCTGGAAAAATTCTGGAAAAAAAAGTGTGAACTCTTCTACTAAATAATAGATTTTTCAGCCTCTGTAGCAGATAGAAATGAAATTCAAAAAGTATTTGAGAGCTTATACAAAATACTACAAAACGATGTAAACGATTTCCAGGCTTCAATGGGTTAATCGAACTCTGGTGCAGGTAAATCCTAAAATCAAAAACGAACCAAAAGTATCTGTTTCACTCTGATTCAGACTCACCAAACGCACCAAAACGGCATAAGTTATGAACCAAAATAACCCAGTACCAAGTAGTATTGTATTCTCCAAAAATGATTATTTGTATGTCTTTTTTTGCATTGTATACAGAGTTTGTTGCTGTGAAGTCAAGCGTGGTGTATTTGAGGGAATTGGCAGTTCAGTGCTTAATGTATTTGTGTTAAATAATTTGTTTGGGGAGTGGTGGTGGCATTTGATGCAGCTGAATGCTTCCATTCACATGACGGGTATCAAATGAAGTACTCTACTGGTATCAGTATCACTTTGGTATTACATACTGGTATTGTAGTTATTTAGACGATACCTGGCCCTACTCTGTGCAAACTCCTAGTAAAGAAACATACATGCCTCTCTCTCCCCTTCTTCCTCAAAAACCAGCCCACCGGCTTTTTAACAACAATCTGAGGCGATAAAGAGGAAGAAAGGAGTCGCAGAGAGAATGAGAGAGAGAGAAAGAGAGCACAGAGGTGGATGAGGAGGATAATTGGATGACAAAGTTCAGGCTGGTGCTTTCTCCACATTTAGTCTACCTCGGGTTCACTGCAGCATAATAAGAAAAAAAACCCTTCATAATGCTCAGGGTGCAATGTTCCCACCCATCATATACAAACCTGCCTCTGTTTCATATTCCGATTTACTTGCATGAAGGGAAGAAACACCAGCCCCCCGGCATGATAATCACTGTTTATCGCTGCTCTATCATTAAGGTTTACGAGACAGGATGTGTGTGAGCGTGAGTGTTTTTGATGACATGGTGAGTGTTTCTATTATGTGCATGCACGGCCTTGCCTTTCACTCAAGTAGGTTCAGACTTAAGCCCCGTTAGAGGAAGCTGGCGTTTCCCCTGCATTCTTACAGCAGCGGCGGGCCACCCACCGCCGGAAAATTGCCCTAAGCGCAAGAAAAATGGAGGAACAATGAAAACTCGTCATCCGGCCATATTTAACACCCAAAACAAACAATTGTACAGTAATTACAGTACAATCATCCACATTAGGAGACAGAGGAGAAGTCTAAACTGATACTGGAGCTGGCAACAAGACCTGATCTGAGCCTTGGAATTACATTTTAAAACATATTGTTAATAAGACATTTCCCCCCCGAGGTAAAGACACAGTTTTTATTTTAATAATCTAACCATGTCGGAGAAACACAGCCGAGGCGAAGGTATTTCGTTTTCTGTATGAAAGGCAGACAACAATAGAGGGTGTTGTTACACCGTTTTCTTTTGAAATGTAAAACCCGACCCTGTATTTTTCACAAAGGGGGCACTATATGGCGAATATTACACCCTCATTTTCTACAGAGCCATCTCCAGGCTTTAAACAACCCACCTCAAATTCGAGAACAGGACCCATTTGCACTGAATCTTGTTCACTTTTGTGTTAATTTCTCTGCCTGTGTGCCCTTTCCCTCCCTTTTTACACTTTCTCCGTGGCTCTGGAGTGTGATAGGGAAATTATAGGCCTATGAACATTTGCCCTGCTTCGGCTACAATTAGACCTCATTTTAATTAAAGAAACAGAGTGCCAATTACCCTCATACACCTAGAGAAAAGGAGACAGAGGGGAAGAACAGGGATAATGAAAAAGGGGAATGTGCGACAGGGAAGAGACGTTAGAAGGATTCACAGATGACAAATGAATAAAAACTGGATGGGCTTGTCAGTGTGTTTGCCAATATTACAACTACGTTCATCAAGCTACTTGCTCTCAATGTCATCTTTCATCTCAATTTCTCTCTTTTTTTGTCAGCCAGGACAGGCCCATGCCAACTTGTTATGCATTTCAGAGGGCTAAATACTTTCCTAACATACAATATGAAACACGAACCACATTTATTATTTCAACATAAAAATAAACATTGATATTATTCTTGTTTCAGTAAGTACATGTTTTCTTGTAATTTGGGCCAAATAATATGTAACACTTAAATAAAATCGATCATGATATCTGCTTGCCTAACGCGTGTGTTGGTTGGGACTTAAAGCTGCTCCATATATCATGGAAGAGTAATTCTCCTTCAGGTTTAACTCAGACCCTTGTGTGTTTCGGGTAAAACTGCTAGCACATGTTTTAAGATTCCAAAGCCAATACTCTGAAATCAGACATGCTTATGGGCTGCTCCGGTGCCTCGGGCAATTGAATACCTACATGCTCTGCATTATAATGGAAGAAATAGTTCAACATGTTGGGAAGAGTGGGATGAGAATATTGATGCCACTCTCGTGTCTGTATTGTTAGCTTAGCTCAACGACTGGAAACAGCTAGCCTGGGTCTGTTCCAGACTTGATGCTAAGCTAAGCTAACAGGAAATAACTTCACATGGTTGTGTCAAAATGGGAGGCAAATCCTGCTTTGTTTGTATCCTAACAATGATTGGTATATCCACAGTCCTAGCTCTTCCCGCCTCCCTTTTTGAATCACAAACAGACTAAAGCCACCTGCTGCTATGGATATTATGTCATCTCACACTGCTGCAGAATGTACATGCTAGGCGGTTGTTAGAATAATTTGAATATTATACTTGTTGAAAATGAAATGTTACTGTCTTCCTCTCTTTTTCCTCTTTGTGATTTTTCTCCCAACAGTCATCACAGGTCACTATTCACTAAACCTTGATAATGTCTATCTCTATGCATTTATATTAATCAGGTAATATGATTTTGATACATTGATTGTGTTTGTGTTAATATTGATGTAGAAAACTATGATTACTTTAATTACATATATTCCATTGGCTTAAACTAATTAAGATTCTATAATCACAAAAATAGCATTGTCTGTCTTATATTTTTAAACTTTAAAAGAACATGTAGATATTGAAGAATAGTTGGGCTCTTGTTATATTTCTGTAGGACATAACAAGGCAGTATGTTCGTCATAACAAGTTTGTTAGCAGGCCACATGGCCTTGTCCTGGGCAGCAGTGATTGAGTTGCCCAGGTGGCCTGACGTGTGACGGAATGAAAGAAGACTGGCGAATCAGCGGAGGGTGTAAGCTTTGTTAGTGTAAAACTGGGGTTTTTTGCAGGAGTAGAGACGAGGTTTTCAGACTTCATGACCTGAAACCTGTCTGTGTGTATCAGGGACAGTTAAACTGATTCCTAAAGTGAATCCCAGAGCTCTGTAATTCACATTTCTTGACATATTGTAATAAAACTATGTTAAACTGAGAACTCAGACGTCTCCAGCTCATCCTTTCCCCATCAAAGACTGCGCAGAAATAATTGGTGAGGTATTTTCCTGTTGGTGTCAGATAATTCCATTTTCAAGGTTTACTCATGCAATTTTTCTAACACGGTGTTCAAGTGCAACTTTTTCGCCCAACAGTCTGCCTTCGTCACCACTAGGTCTTTATTGTCAGTTTTTGGTGCTTGTTAAGCCTCTGAAGCTGTTTATAAGACCTGCAGCTCTATGTGATCAGCACAATTATGTCTAGGAACAACTCAGAAAATGTATTTTGTGCAGAATAACAGTTATAATTATGTACATGATAACAATTGGAATAAAATGTACATATACAACACTTTTCCAAGAATCATGAATACTGGGGAGAACAAATTGGCTCTCCACATGGTATACATAGTGAACTTTCTGCATTTTTTCAACCTCTCCTGTCCTCTCCTCTCCGCTTTGTGTAAACAGATTTTCAGTGAGTATTTATCACGTTACCGTTCTCCTCAGCAGATTTAATTATGGCTTCACAGTGTCGCTGAGGAGCAGAATTTAATGTTCCAAACTGTTTATTTTCATAATATTTCAAATATGACATGTAGTATTTAGTGATGTTGACAGAAATATCACCATTTTAAGCTTTGTTTTGCTTACTTTCATAACCTATGATCCCTTCAAGGAGCGTCAGAAAGTTCAAATTCCGTCTATAATGCCTGTTTTCACAGTTTCTTTCTAGGATAAACAGTGATTTGGCCGTCTTTTAAAGAAAACATGTTTCAGCAGTGGAATGGTGTGGTTTCTCTCCAAAATTACCATTAGCAGATGTTTCTAAGTGAGGCCAACACTCATACAAGGCTCGCAAACGAGGTTGCCTGTGTCAACATTAGCTGGATGGATTACAGCTGCTTCTTGAAAAGTGAGTGAAGTTCATTTTGTTTGTATTCAAATAATTCCTTTGCGAGATTATCGTATTCATTATATGATAGGAGTGATTGTCCTGCAGGTATTAGTGAGCATGATACAAAATAATATGGTTAATCTTTAAAAATGCTAATTTTGGACGTCCTTGGCACTCAGGTTATCTAGTGCACGTGAAGAATGCAAATGAAAAACTGAAGCTTCCCGGCGTTGTTTCTGTGAGCGTCTGTTGGTGTGTGTATGTGAATGACAAGCTTCTGTTTGTATGTCTTGACAGAGTTATGTCTACTGAGATTAGAGTGTAGCTTCCTGTAGTTCCCGTCCCCTTCCTGTCTCCTGGTCTGGTTTGAGGAGGGGACGGCTGCCACCATGTGCATCACTCACACGCTCACTGTTTCTAACCCCTCGTCTACTGCAGCTATTCTCAACCTTGGGGTCCTGACCCCAATTGGGGTCGCGAGAGGATTTCTGGGGGTCGCCAAATCATTTTGGAAGTCAGCTCTGTCTCCACTGTGTTAAAGTGTTCATGTGTTTTAGTCTTTTTGGTCATTTTGTGTCTTCTTTGGTCATTTTGTGGTCATTTTGTTTCCTTTTTTTGGTCATTTTGTGTCTTTTTTTGGTCATTTTGTGTCTTGTTTTGGTCATTTTGTGTCTCTTTTTTGGTCATTTTGTGTCTTTTTTGGTCATTTTGTGTCTTTTCGGTAATTTTGTGTCTTTTTTTGGTCATTTTGTGTCTTTTCTTGTCATTTTGTGTCTTTTCTTGTCATTTTGTGTCTTTTTTGGGTGATCTGAACTGTGCGTGTGAGATTCTGTTCAGTGAGCGGGGGTCGCGGACAACATGCATATTAAATTTGGGGTCGCGACTCAAAAAGGTTGAGAACTACTGGTCTACTGTATAACAAAAGCCTCCACGTGAGGATGAGCTCATCTTTAACTGGAGAAGTGAGATGAAGGAGGGGGAAGGTGAGAAAAGGAAAAGGTGTTAATGTTTGACACTTTTCTGTGAGGACGCACAACAATACGTGTTGTGGTTGGTCTCTGTCCCGGGACAGGATGTGACCTAGTTAAAGAGGGAGCTTCATGCTGGACAGAAACCAAAGATGTAACACTGCTGTGAATGAAACTGACTGACCCAAAGCACTGAGGATTAAGTACAAGTCATTAGAGACTCAGCAAACAGAAACATTTCCAGTGAAACGTGTGTTTTCCCCCTATCAATCTCACAGTTCCTCTAATAATAAATTCACCACAACACTGAAACTCTTTTGATTTCGAGCCGTTTCCACACAAACATATGTTCTGTTCCCCGGGCGAATCACCTTTTGTAATTGTTGCACACTATTAAATATGAATACATCTGTGTTTCATAACAGAGGAAAGCATTTCACACAAACACAAAAAAAAGCTTCTCTGTGGTGTTGGAACACAAAACAAATGTTGATTAATACAGGCACCCACCCAGAGGTACATCTATGATTCATCGCCATTGCCTTTTAATTAAATGTGGCAAAGTGGAGGGGAGAAACTGTTGCATTATTCAAGTAGCGCAAGCTCAAAGCGAATATTTACTTTAATCACGGTGGTATAAAAGTTTTGACCCTCACATAAAATAAGAGGTTGAGGTTAAGAGGATATGGGAAGCTGACTTTTTATAACGCTGCCTACGAGTAATGAGTCTTGACCCGCGGTGTCGGCTGCTGAACAGCACTTGTGCATCTTGGACTCAAACAGACTTTCTCCCTCAGACAAACAGGCCAAAGATACTCCCAAAGAGACTATAGCAAATGAAAAAAGAACATTATCCACAGAGAAGTGGCATATTTGACTGTTTGCCAATAGATTAGAGTGCTATGATAGAAAGTGTTTACTGTCTGTACAACAGGAACTGACTAATACTGGAGAAGAAGAAGAAGAAGTGAAGGCAATAGATTTTAACATTTAATCCAACAACAGGGAAAAAGGAAAGAGATTGTGCTTCTTTTTTTCCGGTTAAATTGTTAATCATTCAGTTCTAAGTAGACACATTTAAAAACGCCGCAGCTTTAAACACATAATTTGCTGCACTATCTCTCATACAGTGTGATTGATTACATTTCTGTGCTCTACAGCATATTTTGAGCTACTTTGGAATATTGATCTGCCACTGAGAGAATTCACCTCCCGCTACTTCCAATTATGGGCACCGCTTTCTCAATCCCTCTTCAAAAATAACCCGACTCTGTGAAAAACTGAAAGGCTTCTTGAGAACATTGTTGCAGGCTACACCAACTCCCTGGTGGCTTCCTGATACAGAATCCTATAAGAGGAGGAATGAATTACAAAGGAAAAGTTAAAAAGACTTTTTATCAACTCAGAATATTTTGGGAGGGTATATTGCACTTTTTAAGACCTCTGCATTTCCACAAGCCATGCTGTCTTTAAATTAAGAAAACCATGATGTAGAAAGTGGTGTGTGTGACCAAGCCTATTAGTCATTTAAACTGTAAACTGAAGACTCATTAAACTATAAAACTGTCTTTTTTTGTCAGACTAGAATACCCAAACCCAAAGATATTCAATTTGCTATCATGTAAGACAAAAAAAAAACATAATTTCCACACATTTGAGAGTCTGGAACCAGGAGATGTTTGGCTTTTGTGCTTGAAAAATGACAATCAAAATTGCTTCATATTTTTTTTAAATAGACTTTCAATCATCTTCTCTTATTAGCCGGGCTCCCATTCACCTATTTCTATGCACATTTTGAAGTATCACATAAGAGAAAAAGCTGAATGAAAACGGCAAAATTTGGAAAAACTTCCTCATTATGCTTATTTGAGGTGTTGTTTTTTTTGTTGCCTTTTTTTGAAAAAGAGTTGATGCGATAATGGGAAACGGTAGCGCCTGTGCTGAAAGAAGGTCTGAGCAGCAAACACTGAACTGAAATAACTAATCAAGTGTTCCTGCTGTCACCATCCTCCTGGATAATAAAGTGATTTGTCTTCTCTGGACAGCAGTAAACTGACGTGAAACACAAATTCTCTCTTGGGTAAAATGGCGACGGCAGAGGCAACTCTGTTTATACTAAAATAATTCTTAAAATAATCTATAAATAGTGCCTCATTTACACAAGGTGCAGTTTTCATTATTGTAGTCCTACTCTACTACTGGTGGATTATACTTTTGCAACATATCAAAAATTTGCTTTAAATTTTCTCTTTTCATTCTATTATTATTATCCATTATTTCTTCATTTCTAAAATTCCTGTCTGAGGACAATTATAAGAATCTATGCTTCTGAACTATATCAACTAAATGCTTTAAATGTGAAACTATATAAATATACAAAGTTTCCCAACCAATATTAAACATTTCATTGTATTTCTGTAGTTATAGCTCTACTTTAATCCCCTACACTGCTGTAAACAGGAGGAGGAAAATTCCTAGAAATATGGGTCACATGTATTGATTAATGTGCCAGACACATTTATATTCATCTTCATGTGAAGTTATCTGCTGCTATCTAGAGTGTGACTGAAGTGACTTAATGTCAATACACCGGAATTCTACAATATTATTCTCTATTATTTAATCAAAAACATGCATCAAGTGTAAACACAGAGAGAACAGGAATGCCTTGTTTTTATGAGCATGTTCCATCTTGTCTTCTTTAAAACCTGTGCTGAAACTACCACAGAGTTTTAAAAAAAATCTTTCTATTCTTTTCAGAGACCTCGATTCTCCAAGAATGAAAGCCAAGTGCTTTAGTAAACAGATGTGGGCTGCACAGCACATTTCAGCACTTTGGTCTTTTTAAAAGACAATTTCTGTGATGACGGTCTTCATAGGCATGCTTTTGGTAAAAGGTTTGACTTTGTTAGATGTTGTCAAAGGCTGTAATCTGTGCAGCTGCAGAGTAGAAGAGAAAAGGAGCTAAACACAAACTCAAAGCCACACTCATCTACTTGGAAACAATGTTTAGATTGAGAAAAGTGGCTCATTCAGTAATAAAATACAAAGATCTACTATCATCCTGGAAGGAAAAGAACATGCACTGAGACAGAAAGCTGCCAATATGTCTGAGTTTATTCTACCACAGCACCAAAACCCTCGTGAACTAAATTCAAGTCTGACAACTTTATACAGACACTCTCCTGCTCTCTAGCTGCGAGCCATCATACATCAACACGTCGTGGTCAGAGCTGCCCTCTACAAACCAACCCGCCTCGAGTTGCAATCTCCTTTATAGAAGGCTTGAAGGCAGCTGATCGTCTGTGAAGCAGGAGAGCCGAGCGGTGTCATCACACCATGAGAAAGTGCAGATTATGTGCTTGTTTTCCAAACACTTTCTCTCGAATCCCTTCAAAAGGATATTCATCGTCTTGTCTTCTCCTGTCCACAGGGAGGCCTAAAGGTCGGGGTCAGCCATAGATTTTGGCGCCCCTGCAGGGCGAACACTTTGGAGACACACAGAGCTGAAATCTGGGATGATCTTCCTTACCAGCAGGAGACTCTGCCCACCCCTGTGTTGGCTGTGCCTTCCAATAACTGGACCAGATAGTTTGCCAGATAGATAACTACTGGTAGATTAATAATTAGCATGTTTGTCTTTCATCATGAACAGAAAAGACTGGGATCCAATTATATTCTATAGAGTTGCAGCAGCAAACTATGCTCCCATTTAAAAGCTAAAGAAGGCATGGAAATGTCAGCTTTTATAAACTAATATATGACAGGTGACCTATCTTATTTCAAATCTGGCAAGATGAAAAACCCACATAGCTCCATCTACTGCTGTGATGCATCTAACGAACTCTCAATGAGCCCTAAAAATGTCGACTGCTGTACTTATAACAGGGTTGTTATCAAAGCCTTTACTAAAGCAGAATCTACAATTCATTTTTTTTTGAGGGAGGGGGGATCTTGCCGAAGAAAAACGCACACACACAGCTTTCAGTGACTAATCTGCAGTGGGAGGTGGACAGCTTGAAGCTAACAGTGCAGACTCCAGCTAAATAAACCATCTAAGGATTGACACATCTAAGTAGAGATACAAGGAAACAGACTCTCTGCGAGAATTTCCTCTTTTATTCTGACACATCGTGCTTTTTCATATTCAAACATCAACACTGGAAGCTAATTCTCTTCATCATCCTATGCATTGAGTATGCAACTGTGTGTTTGTGTGGCGGTGGCTGATATCTAAAATACAGCTAGATTCCTCTTTTTGAATGTGAAACCATTTGTTAGAGTACAAAGAGCATCATTTTCCCATCATCGGCCGGTTGCATTATGTTTTCAGCGAGGGGTGAATTCAGTCGTTTACAAGCTGAATTTCAAAACCACACTTTTGTCCAATCTCTGAAAAATGGACTGGGTTTAATAATACAATGACTCTTCTTCAAATGATTGGATAGGGTTGAGCGGAGAAAGCAATCCGTTATCATTGAAGCAATGGTGATATGTAAGAGCATGAGGGAAAGAACATTTTGTGTGCCGCACTTCTTAAAAATAAGATACCAAGCTGCCAAAAAAAGGTGTTCAATGCTTCTTTAACTGAACTGACCCACTCCTATTTAGAGCATGACTCCCTCTTAAAGCTCTTAGCTGTGTGCAGGCTGTAGGAGGGCAGCTAGCTCGCAGGAATGTCTCTGTTATGCTGTTGGTTCAGTGCGGTATATGAAAGCAGGCCCTGGGAGACATGCTGAAGCCGTGTGCATGCATGAAGGTGGAGGCGAAATATGCATGTGAGTCTCCAGGTTGATGTCAAACCAAGTGAATTGCAATTTAACTTAAAACGGGTATATCAAACGCAGGATGTAGGTCAACCCATGACGCAGGGAAGAAAATATCCCAGACTCAAATCGAATCAAGCCTACTGATGGTGCATGCTTCAAGCTGGGAATTTTTTTTTACATCAAGGTTGCCTTTTTTTAATCAATTCTTGCACAACAAGCCTCAGACGTCTCTCCAAGATTTCTTTCTATTTTTGAAGGTAACGACAAAAACACCGCAAGGCACGAGACAACAATGACACGTAGAAATGCGCCGCAAAAAAAGATTTGTCTGCCACACAATGCTCCGTGTGCCTCGCATAACAGCCATGATTAGTGCGCGAGATAAATGAGAACGATGGACCTGAGATAAACAGCTCCTTCTCAGCTGTTGTCTCCTAATTAAAGGCCTTTTTAATCCCTTTGTTATAATCACATATATCTCACATATCTGGCCCCAGGTGTGTGTGATTACAGAATGCAAATATACATACTTTGCTCATTATGCTGTGTGCAAACGTGCACCCTCCTCGCCCTCTCTGCACTTGCTCTTTCTGTTTCGTCGACTCATGCCGGTCTCCCCATCTCTCCTTGACTCACTTCAAAGAGAACCCCCCATCCCTCTAAAAGTGCCATTCTCCTTGGTGCTTATGGCTGATAGGCTGTGGCCTCATTCCCTCTCTGCTGCAGCCTGTCCCCATTGTGTCCCACTCTCAGAGAGTAGCGTGTGGGTGGAGGACAGGCTGGCTCTCCAAAGTGAATGCCTGACATGGATGTATGGGCTGGGGGTGTATCCTCTCACCGAGCTAAACTATCATCCACCTGCAATTCCCGGCTGCCATATGCATCCTTCACAGCGAGAGGGGGAAAGGAGAGAGAGAGAGAGGGAGAAAGACACGGACTGAGAGTACTTGTGGCACTCGGATGCCTGTTTAACTCTTGAGGAAGCTAATCATCGGATTGAGGTACTGAGGATGATGGGCTACAGGCTTTCAGAGAGGGGGGAGGTTGCTTTAAATGCAAATCCCTTTCTTATAAAAATCGGTTCCGTTTAAAAGGATTTCTGGGAAACGATCCACATTTCCACGGCAGGGGAGACAGTCAGCAAGAGAAAACAGCATAGCACCAGTCAAACATCAAGGAGACAGAGGACGTGGAAAGAGTAGCAAAAGAAAAGGCTACATGTCTGTGAAAGAAGGGATTGAGGCTCAAGTAAGGCCCCGTAGATAAAAACATCCTTTCTGCATGTGAGACACTTAGTGAGTTTTAGTTTAGATTGAGAAGCATCATGCTATTCATGACGCTGGTTAAGTCACGGAGGAGTACAGATGTGTAGAAAATGCAAGAATATTTGATACTTTAGAGGCTTGATGTCAACCTTTTCCCTCCACCTTAAAGCGGTTTATCAGAAGATTGCATAAATATAAGTCTTGGATGATTCCATGCCAATAAGCCTGTAGATATAATCAACTGGTGAGTGTTTCAGTGAGAAACATACAGATGTGCATTGCTTCCGATCAACCATCACCAATCAGCTGCAATGCACAACATTCTCACTGAGCCAGCGCTTGTTTGTCAACCCACTCACATAAGAGCTTGGCGATAAATCAGCATTTATGATTTTTCACCTGCAGCAAATGCATATGGAGATATTGTTTTATGGTTTAACCCTTTGGAGTTTAAGCCGTTTTTGGCTTATTTTGACATTCTGCCTGCCTTTTGCATTCTACCACTGGGCCCCTCTCCAAGACTTTTGAATGTAACAACAAAAACACAGCAAGGCACAAGACAATGGCATGCCTTGCTCTGCAAAAAAAGATTTTTGGCCATTTTTGACTTATTTTGACATTCTGCCTGCCATTTGTATCCTGTCACTGGTTTACCATGACATGTTGGTGTTATTTTTTTTTACAGCATAACCTCACCTATATGCCCTGATAATATTTTTTTCACTTTGACTGACTGGATCAACATTTTGAACACAACCCCCCAACAAAAAAAACCCATAGAATTGTTTTTTTACTTTCAAAAACACAAGAATCTTCAATGAAGAATTTGAAATGTTGCAATATTTGACCTTATCTCTGGTTTCGACTCTGCCTATCATGATGAAACACAAACTGGCATGGAGTTTCAAGCCAGTATTTTAGAGAAAAGCACAGCAAGGGATAAGACAACAACGGCACATAGAAATGATCTGCAAAAAAAAAGATTTTTGGCCCTTTTGGACTTATTTTGACATTCTGCACTCCACCACTAGTTTACCATGCCATGTTGGGGTCATTTTTACAGCACAACCTCACCTATATGCCCTAATAATTATTTTTTCACTTTGACTGACTGGATCAACATTTTGAACACAACCCCCCAACAAAAAACCCCATAGAATTGTTTTTTTACTTTCACCAACCTAGAATTTGATTTTGAATGGATGTGTTTTACTTTCAAAAACACAATAATGCTCAATGATGAAATTTAAATGTTCCAATATCTTAGCATATCTCTGTTTTACCTGGCCTATCACCAATAAACACAAACTGGCAAGGAGTTTCAAGCCAGAACTTTAGAGGGAATTTGATGGTAGGGCTCTACTTTGCTTCGTTTTTAGGTCATGACGTCATGAAGAAGTCATGTGATTTGATTGGTGGCGACCCCAGAGGGTTCAAACCTGTAACTCTACGTGGAAATTGAATTTATCACTCCGTTATCTTTATTCCCACTTGGCCCCTATTGCATCTACGTGCTGTGTGAGCTCATTGTTTAGGGCGGAGGCAGCACGTGTCATTTCATGGTAGAACAAAAGATGTTAACTCTTTTGTATATGGTGGCTTTTGTTTGGGAGATATGGTGCGATATGGAACAAACCTCTGCTGTGTGTAAATTTCTGCCAGAGACAGGATGACACTTCACCCCTCGTTCCATCAGAGGAGGCTAAAAAGTGCTGTTGATGTTTTTTCAAACCCAACAACAAGTTGGTGCTTCTGCTAAACAAACCGCGCTGGCAGCTGCACTCTGTTGCTGCAAACTATGTGGAAAGATGATTTGTAAATGGAACGAGGTAACAGCTGCAGTAACGTGGCGTACTGCAGGAGCAGAAGATTGCAAGTCTATACAAAGATGGATTTACAACGCTGTAAAAACTATAAGCACTAAGTGCAAGCCTCCAGGCCAAAAATAATCAATTTTGCTAAAGAGACAGTGCCTTTATTTTATAGCAGTGTTCAGCAGACAGTCACACATCTACTGCACAGTCTCAGCTGTTTCTGCACCTTAACTGTTATACAGGCAACATGACAAGAGCCTCATGGTGCATTTTAAAGAATTATGTGCTATGCACATTTTAAATATCTGCAATAAATGCAGGAAAATTGAAAAACGAAAAGTGGAAATATTCCCAAAAAGTTTTTACGCTTGTACAGAAAAAATCCAGGATGGAATTTTAATGAGAAACTTTCCTGAAATAATGACTGAAATCTCAAAATAATGATGAGAAACTTTCTCAAATCAATTATTTTTTGGAAAGTTTCACATTATTCTGAGGAAGGAACAAGCTTATTTTATCCAAAACAATAGTTAGTATCTAGTAAGTCATTATTTTGAGATACTTAGTGATTATTTTGAGATCTTTTGTTTCCCAATCACAAGGCTTACTTTTTTCATTTGCTGCAGAAATGGGCAGCAAACCAATTCGATAGCTTCCACTCCACTGAAAAGACTTACAACTACGGCACATCAGTGTGAAGCAATCAGGAAACTGTAACCTTCCACAAATTAATATGAAAGAAAAATAAATGCTGTATTTCCATCACATTTTCCACTTTGTTATTGTTCATTTGAGCTTTGACTGGCGTTCTTTTAATTCTCTCGCCTTGTTGCGTCCTTTTCTTCTGAAATTATTCATGGCACTCCACTTGAGAATGCGCCACCAACTGTTTCTTGATGCAGACAGCTCCAATTATTTGCATAACAGTAATGGATGGAGAAGTGCATTTATTAGAATTTTTCCTTTTCAGATTCATTAGAAATTTGGTTAAAATTTGAGCTTCGTTTAGATGGAAACTTTGACTACTGATATTAAGTCACACTTCAGATGAGCACACAGGTAATTCGGCAGAACTAGCTCTCAAAAAATTGTCTTGGAGCCATGCAAATGAGACAGGACCGAACAGAATATGTCATCCACCAGGGTGTATAATTGTCCTTACAGTCTGGATGAGTGCCGACAAGTTTGCATCACAATATAATTTGAGATGTGGACCTGAGCAGGTGGAGATGACTGCAGTGCTTTTGTCACTGGCTGCATCTTGCCATTTGTGAGAGAGGGAAACTGTATGTGCAAGGAATAACGAGGGGCAGGGAGAAATACAAAATGGGTACTTTACAGGTTGAGCTTGTGTGTGGGAGGATAAGGAACATTTATAGCTTACGTTTATAATGTCAAATATGTTTTAGAAACGCAGCCCTGCTGCATTAGTGGTAATTATTAATACTGGATAAAAAGCTTATGCCTTCTCAGTTTAAGGTGGTTCTACTTTCTGTACATTTTTTATTTCCAAGGCGAGGCAGGGAAAAGGTGTTTCTGTGTGTATCCTCATAACTAATTTCCACCCATAGCTTGTCATTAATTTCTAGCCAAAGTAATTATCTGATCAAGAGGTCTGCGTTTTAATCTTCATGGAGACAGAAGGAAGAGGGATCCATTGCGCTGAACGAGCAAGTGGTGTGTGTAAGTGATTCATTTATCCTTTCGTTGGAAAAGGAGGAGAGATTTGGCAGCTGTGAGCTTCATCTACCCTCCCATCAGTTCATTACAGAATTCCCTACTAGGTGGAGAACAAGAGGGAGGATGATCCAGAGTGCGCTGGCAGAGGATCGGGCCATTACCCAAGACACGGAAACCAGACATCTTGTTCACACTTGGCGAGGCACAGATGTTCGGGATGTCAGTCGGCAAAGCGCTACGACCCCTCCGCTCGCGTCTACAATTCAGTCCTCCACATTGAGCCTGCGCTGCACCTGTTTGGATCCAGCATCTTGTAAACATCAGCGAGCAGGGAACCGGAGCCAAGTCGACTGAGACTATTTTCTAAAGGGACGTGTTTGATGATTCTGCCACTCGCTTCCCACACATAGATCTAAGGTTAAGCATCTCTTATGTCCCAGAGAGAAAGAAAGAAGAACAAAAACTCAGAGTTGAGTCAGAAGTGGGGTCACAGCTGTGAACCTTGCAGCCCCCTGCTGAAGAAGAAGCTCCTCTAATGGTCTGGCCCTGAGAAAACTCGGCCTTAATGTTAAATGCCTGGGAAAATCCCAAACCTCTCTCTTGAAATACAAAGTCAACAACGTTTCTCCCGCAAGAATTCAGCCTCCCAGTAGCTGCGGTAATTTAACATCTTTTGATGGGATTGTGTGCAAGCTGAAAGCTTCAAAACACGCCTAAGAAAAGCAAGGGTGCAGCCACACACTGTACCCTGCATGCATGTGTTTGTGCAAGTCACATTGTAAGACCACTCCTCCATGAAAGGACATTTAGAACCAGCGGATACATGACGTCCAGACTCCAACCAACAGCAGCTGACAGATTCATGTTCCTGCCACAGAGCATGTGAAGTCATGCATGTTCATGGTGTTCCTGTTTACAGCAACTATTGATTGCAATGAACAAACTTGGGGAAAAGTTTCATTGTTGAAGAGCCCATTGTTTTCATGGCAAATTTATTTTTTTTAGTCACAAAACACCTAGCTCATGTAGCAGTGCAAACTGGGAACCAGCCAGAGAAATGGCTGTTGTGTTAAGTTAATGTACATATGTTAAGGGTGTCAAGATTCTCAGAATTTGGGTTAAGTTGTTTTGTTTTTTTTAATGATTTTGATAGACAGTGTTCGGTCTAACCAACCCTAGATTATCTTGTCTAGTGTCATTTAATGCTAAATTATGTTTTTTATTTACTTCTCATTTTCAAAACATTTTCCTGATGAAGGTCTAGCACCCAAAACTTTGCAATAAATATATGTCTGGCATGTTAGACAGTTCTTTCCATCAACGGATTTCTGTGCGCATTTAGAAGAATCCCCACTTATTTTCCAAATAAGTTGTGAAGTAGCAAATATTTAACTCACATGACTGATCAGCTGTTTCCAAACTGACATGAAAGAATAATTATAAGTTGCCCAATTAATTCCAATTCCTGAAGACTTCTCTCCATTTTCTCTCGCGGGTTGTCCGTTTAGAACCTCTTTTTTGTTGTTGTATTTTTCTCTCTACTTCTTCTCCTGTTTACTGACGGATTAGCCTGCAGCAATACATTACACTGCCATCTTCTGACCAAAGTATGTTCATGCAGCTTTGTTTATTTGATCTAAACCAGTTGATGGAAACGTCCCTAATTTGCATGTTCTTTAATGCGACATTTCAAAATTTCGCTTCAAAATTTGCTTTGAATTTAATGGAAAAATGGCTAATGTGTGAGACTCTTCTAGGTTTTTTTATCCACTCAACCCTCTCATACATCAAATAGATGCACAAAGTTTCTCCTGTTTTGAATTACTGAAGCTGATACCATTGTTCGACAAGTCTTGATACACAAAGATCAACAGATTATCTGTTTTACACCATGACAACTGTCAATTTTATTTTCAAATTCTTCTTCTCCTTTTTTTAAAAAGATACACTATATATTGCCAATTGTAGTATTTACCATATTCTTCTG
Source organism: Centropristis striata (assembly GCF_030273125.1). Classification (NCBI taxonomy): domain Eukaryota; kingdom Metazoa; phylum Chordata; class Actinopteri; order Perciformes; family Serranidae; genus Centropristis; species Centropristis striata. The sequence continues at coordinate 32,415,189 of NC_081531.1, read as the reverse complement.
TAAAGTACCACACTAAACCCAGTTTTGATGAATGAAATCAAACACAATTACTGATACATTTTCGACTGAAACCCCTGCTATCTGTGTCCATTCTTCTTCACATCGTGACACTACCCAGTGAGGGGAATAGAGCTCTACAAAACATGCTTTTCACGCCACAAAGTCACCTTAGGCCGCTGTGTGGAAGCCGAAAACAGCACCAACCAAGAATAGCATGATGGAGAACGAAGAGTAGTTTTCACAGGAACACAACAGCATGCAGCCTACACAGCAGAAAGGTACTTTTAAAAACCCTGCAGTTCAACAGCTCTTAAAGAAACCCATACTTTGATCCTCTGTAAAAAAAATAAATAAAAAAAATACAGGCCTGAATATTGTCCAATTTTCATTATTTAATGAACTCTAAGTTTACTCCACAGACGTGAAATTTTCCCATTAATGTGACAAAAAGACATGACAGGCGACTGAGACTAAATAAACACCCCGGCCTTCTGCTTGATTCTGATTCATCAATTACGGCTGACTGAGGCTCAGTCTTCCACCCCTGCATTAAGCCAATTATCCAGACACTGGTTGTGTTGTTATGCTGATGATGCCGAGCTATACTCGCCTGTAAAAACCAGACATCATGAAAGCATCATTTTCTTTAACATTATGACAGCTAATTTCAGACTGTCTTATTTGTCCCTCCGGGGTTCACAAAGCTGATCCAGGAAAAAATTGCTTGTAAATGTCAAGTCTGCTGCCAGAAACTCATAGGAATAATGATACAGATTATATATTTGATGCAAAGTGTTTGATGTTTTTCCTCTAAGCGTAAAAAGCTGAAATGTGTCACATAGATCTCCTTACCATTACATGAGCATCAGCCCTGCATTAGCCTCAATTCACTGGATGTCTTATTATTGATTTTAAGGGTGAGCTGGTCCCTTGGGTGCAGCCGGGGACCCTTTTAAAGACTCTAAAGTGAAAACTGATAGTGATTAGGTCTTAGAAATTGACTTCCTGAAGATGTCAGGAGAGGGAACATATATTTTTGTTTTTTCTTTGGCAAATCTGTGGAAGGAATCCTTTCAAAATAAAATGAAAAAACTTAAATGGTGCCATTACTATTAGGATTAAAGCAACATATAGTACTTCTTTTGAATGATTAAGCTATTTTCTTGAGATCTGGGTAAAGTTCTTGAGCATCTTTGCATAGCATGTGTTTGTGTGGCTTTACTGCACTAAGGAACAGGATGCAATACTAATTGGAGATCTCACTCAGCCATGTAACCACAGAAAAAACAAGTCCAGGCAGAATTTAAGAAGAAAAACTCCAGACTCACCTTCCTCTGCAGAAGCCAGGAGAACCCAGTCCAGGATGATGCAGCCCAGCAGGATAATGCTCCCATATGTCACCTCCATAGTGATGTTACTAAAAGGTAAATAATGAAGCGACTTTTGTTTTGCCTTGAATTAACAATCAAGTGCCACTGGCAGCTCGGCTGTGCACTCACTGGCAGCAAACCAGTCCGCATTTAAAGTGGACTTCAGTTCAGAGAGCCTCACACTGTGGTCAAAACACTGCAGTAAAAATACACTTTGTCTAAGTGCGGTTTGGTTGGGAATATGAAAGCACCGGTTGGATGCAGCTCCTTTAAATAGCAAGGACAGGCTGGAAACTTCTTTGCATTGTCCAACTTTGTGTTGTGGTGAAAACAACAGACAGAAACAAGATGCAGCTTCTTCAACTCCTCTACCACATCAGTCCTCTGTCAGCACTGGGGGTGCATGCTCCAAACTTGTTGTATCCTCGGCTTTAAGACGCTCTTTGTGCTCCACACGACTTCTCCCAAATTCTCCCCCTCAGCTCGATGACCGAGCAGGCTCAATCCGCAACCAGGGCACCTCACTGCATATGTGTTAGTTGCAGAAATAATCCTCATTATCAGTCGCATCATACCTACTTCCACATCTTGTCGTCATGTTTGGTGAACAATCCACCGATTTTTTTTTCTCCCTTAAAGCACCAGACAATTTGGCTTCGGGGGTTAAAAAAAAAAAAAAGAGGAAAAAATCCACGAAAGGTGGTGGGGATATTGCGCGACACGTCTAGCCTGGCCTGGATTAAGAGGCAGGGATGAGACTGTAACTGTGGGGAAATGTCTGGCTTGTATTCTCGGGGTCTGTCAGCGGACCGGGCGGACAGCGGATCCTAAAAGTTGTCCGCTGAAGTCGCTCGTAAGGCTGACTGCTGTACGCTGGTCACCGAGGACTTCATCCCCGCATCAGACCCGGAGCCGACTGGCACCAGCAGGCTCCGCCCACTGGAGGCAAGAGCACGCGATGAGATACAGAGCATCCGGAGACCGCCTTCAAAATAAAACCAGTAGCAGCAAACATTGGAGACTAGTATATATATTGTCTATACTAGTATAGTATAGACAAAAAGTATTTTTCTTATTTTTTGTAAAGCACTTTGTGTTGCATTTTTATGTATGAAAAGCGCTATATAAATAAAGTTTGATTGATGATAGTATATATCCCAAAAATAAATAAAGAAACTGCTTATTATTTATTTTTCTCAAAGGGATCATTTCAATTTTGTGATCTATTAAACAGTCCCACTAGATCTGTTGATAACTGCTCCCTGTTATTGACAGCCCGCCACACGACCTATAATAATTTTGTTGTGGTATAGCTTGTTTTTGTTTTATTTTTATTCAATTTCATTTTATATGTTAATTCCATCTATCTGTTTTACTTATGTTCCTGTGCTCTGTTTATGCTGGTCTGTCTGTCTGTCTGTTGGTCTGCCTCTTGCACAAAAAAATAATAAACTTTATACATGCAGCACAATAAAATGTAAGTATTTATACAAGAACAACAAGCCAAATTAAAAGAAACACCCATCTGTACTATATTGATTACACATCGAAACACCCTTCATAGACACCATGCAAAATATCCCTAAGCTGGAGCTAAGCAATTAATCAGAATTGTATTGCAGTCACAATATGGACTTGTGCAATATCCAAATTGCAGGAGGAGCAGTATTTATTAAAGGCAAAATATGTATGAAAATACCATTCTGAATTAAATTATGTGATGATGCAGAGATGTCTGGGCCTGCAGAACGTATTCTACAGACCAAAGAAAAGGCCTTTGTTTATCATAGATCCTCTTTAAAAAAAATCACAACTTCAGAATTGTAAAGCGCTAGCCACAAGCGTGATTGTAACGATAGATATTATCTTAAAGATTAGGAGATGAGTGTGCATTATCCTCATCCGGATAAACCCTGTAGTCATATGACTTCAAGGTGGCTATTCATGCTAGCTCCACTGGTGTACATCTGCTTCTGATTCTTTCATGCATGCACTCATGCACACCACCATAGGAAAATCATTTATCCTGGAACCTGTTTTTATAAAACACCAGCAAGGTGTCTCTATATTTAGGTACTCTTCTGCAGTATGCTTTTGATACAGTTCCACTTTATTTTAGCCCAAGTGGGTTTCAAGTGGGTTATGCTCTTATTTTGACAACAGATTCACACAACTTCCGGTATTATTTAGACAATCACTGAGTGCCTTGACTCCAAAACAACCATTGGGTCTGTCTTATGCACAAGTACTGGCATGCTTTAAAGCTGTCTAGATGAAACCAGCAGGTGGGGGGTACAATCAGAACCAGCCACTCAGAGTTTGGTACATTATTTAGATGTTGACCCAATTCTAGCTCAAGCTTAGCCTGTTTCAAGACTAATTTGTATTAGATTGTGTACTAATTATTTGTGTTGACCAAGATCAAGTCCATCTTTACTAAAATATGTTTGGTAAAACATGCAATGAATCTCCAACTGGGAGCCACAGAGCAGTGAGGAATACAGGCCTTCAAGGACACCTCTGCAGGGCTGATAACTTCTGACACTGGGGGATTTCAACACATGTGGTCTACCGCTGAGGTGAAATAAGTTGAACTCTGCAAAATGCAGATAGACCAACTTAGTACATCATCGGACTCATGATGTAACCCTGCTGCCATAATGCCTTGAGCAGATAAGACTATCTGTTTTTTGCAGTCTAATGAAAAAATATAGATTTTGCATAATTACCTCGGCTAGCATTAGAAACAAGCTTTCATGTTAGTTCCACCTCACTGACCATTTTTCAAACTTGTATGTTTTATGACATCCCTCTTGAATGTGCATGTTTTCCTGCAACTAACCATCTGAACACGGCATATTTTAATGAGAGCCGTAACATTACAGATTCATTACATCAGTGTCACAGCGCAGCTCATTTTCTTATTTAATTAATGGCTGTTTTCCTCAAGGGGAACTCAATGGAATCACTTTTTGAAGACGATCTGGGAGAGACAGCAGCATAAATAAGAGGAAATGCTAATTTTAAGTCTAAATGACAAAATGTAAATAAGATATTAGCAATTCAAGCACACTAACAAGGCCGACCAATGTTTGATTTAGGCAATGCAAGGCCAGTATTTCTTCTTCTCTGGGTTCTGCTTGTGTTGTTTATTTTATTTTAATGTGTTTAAAGCAGAATAATACCCATTCAATTAACCTTTTGACATCACCACAGGCTAGCACATGGTGCAACACTGTATCTCACAGAAATTATGGAAAAAGGACTCTGAAAATGTCAGAATATGGTGAGATCTTGAGCTATATTGTGTTCTTGCAAGTAAAATACAGCTGCATCTCAATAAATTAGAATATCATAGACAGTTTATTTATGTCAGTAATTCAATTTTAAGAAAGTGGAAATAACACATTATATAGATCCATTACACACAGAATGACACATTTCATGTCTTAATTTATTTAAGTTCTCCTAATTATAATGAATATGGCTTACATTTAATGAAGACCTAAAATTCAAAAATGTAATATTACAGAAGATTAATTTTTAAAAGTATGTTTAAAATGGAAATGTTGGCCTTTGAAAAGTATGTCCATCTATATGCACTCAATACTTTGTTGGGGGTATTTGACTTGAACTACTGGAAACAGACTTTTCCATCATATTCTAATTTATTGAGATGCACCTGTAAGTAAGATCAGATTATAGAGTACTAATGCAGTGCCCGTAGGAAGTATGTGTTAATATAGTGGGAGATTAAGTAGATTTTTCAATTACGGCCAAATGAGGTTGTGTGTGAAAGTGATTGTATATTAACACTACGCAAGAGTATTCACTAAGTGTATATTGGGTAATACATGGATGTCCATTGAGATATAAAGAGACACAAATAGTTATTTTAAGAAAAATAAACTTAATTATTCAACATGGTTAGACATATATACAGACACAGATGTAGGAGGGAATAAGTTTACATGCAGCACAAACAGATGGATGTGAATAACAACTGTACTCAAGTGAGTTGAGATCTCTGCTTGCCTAAATACCAACAAAAGATGGTATGAGACTGAAAACACGAGGCTTTGGTTTAGCACTTTCCTAACATGATGTAGTACACAAATGCACTATGAAACTTGTTGATTCTGAGATGTTATGTGATGATCAAAATACATAAATGACTGTAATGACCAAAGTCAGTAATGATTTTTATTATGTGTAATGATATATTACGAAGTTGATGGGATTGAGTGATTTAACTGTTGAGTTAAACTACAATAATGATCAGTGGAAGAGTACGTGCGGTACGTGTGCTATGTGTGATAACTGAAGTGATCATTGTGGTCATGGTCATGTGATGACTATGATATTAATTCTGATAACTGTGTTGAACAGAAGGGAAGTCAGTTAGAAAAAAGGGGAATTAAAAGGAGAGCAGAGTTGAGCCGAGACATGTTGTAACTTGGTGTACGTTCCAAACTGAACGAAGTCGTGAAGTTGGGAGGAACGGACTAAAGGAAATCTGGCCAGCAACAGAAGAATCAGAGTTAGAAAGAGAATTAAACCAATGAGATGACTAGTCCAGAAGTCCCTATTTTCAGGGCATTCTCGGGGATCAAACACAACATTTGTACATTACATGCACACCACTACAACGTCTGCAACTCCATAAAACACTTACTTTTCATAAGGTACGCACACCATCCAGCACATAGACATTGAACAATGATATTCGCTGGAAACTATTTGAATATTGTTGGACAATCGAACCTTGTAGTGCACTTTAAAACTCCTAAAGATAGGTAGGCTAAATAGACTTCCAGATGAGATGAGTCAGGGTGGAAATCCAGAGTGAATTGTGTTACTGAGCAGGTGTAGGCTTATCACACAATGGGGCGGAGCTCCCCTAAAAGGGGGCGGAGCTCCCCTAAAAGGCGTCCAATCAGAAACAGTGCAATGCCGCAACACGTCCTACGTAAATAATGATATTTTGAAAAATGAGTTAAAAAATCTTCAAAATCGAGGATGCACACCTTCGTGCCATTTGCAAGCCACATACGAAATCTGAGGTCAGTCCGACTAACGGTCAGCAAGATATGCCCTAGACACACACACACACACACACACACGCTTCTTGCTTTTATAGATGGCACACATTTGTCTTTGACTTTTGTTTCTAAGATAACCTGTGTTTCTTTGGTTTTCCTATTGTATTTGGGTAATCAACAGCCCTGCAAATTGTAATGCGTTAAAGAAATCAGAATCAGAAATACTTTATTGATCCCTAGACGGAAACTTGGTAAGGTCTATGATTCATCCTGACTCTGTAACGATGCCGGTTGCTCACTCCTGCAACAGCTTCTATTCCTTTCTTTCCCTTTGTTAACACGTTTGTGCGTTATATAAGTGACTAGAAAGTAAAATCGGCAAGCATATTGCTGCTTAGAGGTGTTCAACTCACCAGAGCTGCCGCATTTACTATATGCAGTGCATAAAATTCTCCTTCATAAGCTTTAATCAGATTCTCACTTGCAGCACTGACGAGCTGCAGTGGGAGCTTCAGCAGGAAGTAATTGTGAAACAAACAAGACTGAGCAAAGTCCCCTGGAGGTTTCTTCTTCACACTAAGTCTATGATTTGTAGAATCTCTTGGGGTAAGAATTTGGGGATCAGAGTGACCTACCAAGGGGAGAAAACAAGTCTATTTGTCAGCCATGTGCAGAGCTTTTTGCAGAGGCTTTGTGATCAGAGATCTTCTAGTTTCTAGAACTGATATTAGATGAACTGACATGGCATGTGTTGACGAGTTGTGACTTTGGTGATGCCTCAGCATTTTCTCTGGCCCCATCATCAGGTCAAAATTTTAGTCTGTCCAGTACTTCAGTGTGTCCTTTATGATAATTTACAAAATGTGACATTGTAAAACAGTCACTCTGTCCCTAAATATGTGGCTAATGTTGTGAACTACTAGGCCTACAGGGCTTTGGTTGAAATAAAACTACTTCTGTACCTAACCACTTGACATAGATAGATATGTGACTTTACTTAAAGCGACAACCGTGACTTTTGGTTTCACAAGGGACATGAACAGCCTCCTGGGTGAAAGTTCACCCATCCCAACCTACTCTCTTCGTGGACTTTCTCACTCCTTATACTATGTCACCTGCCTTCCCTCTTTGCCTATTTTTCATAGGTTTAACCCCCTGAAACCTATGTTTTCATTGAACAATTGCCAAAAATACACCTTTTATTGTAGAAACAAACTGTAAAAGCAGGCATTATCGTCAGAATTTGATATTTCTCACAGTCCTTGAATGTACCATAGGCTTAAAAAAAGTTTCTGTTAGAAAAGTAACGAAACAAAAGCATAAGCAAAACAAATCTTAATATTGTGATTTTTCTTTAAAAATCACATGTCTCCTTTAAAATATTGCCAAAAAAATGTTTGGAATAACCAGATCCTGTTAAAAACATTAAATTCTGCAGACAGGAAATCAGAAGAGCCTGCAAAACTAATGACAATCCCCTCAACCTTAGTTGAGATCAAATTATTATATTTTAACACACTAAAATAAGATGGTGAACATGATTATGAAACATCAGCATGTTAGTAATGACATCCACATAGTACAGCCACACAGAGCTATTATCATAACCCTCACTATAGACATACTGTGAGTGTTTTCTTTTCATATTTTCACATGTGCACAGGATGAGGCAGGGATTGAACCACCAATGACCCTGCAAACAATGGCCCAGCCTTCCTGCCCGAGCTACAGCCATCCCAGGTTGAATAATGCTTTGTCCCTGCATTTTTTTACATATTGCGTAAAAAAGGTGTCTCTTTAAAAGTGGCAGGGCAATGAGAAACATGCTATGACCCACACAGCTAAAACATATTTGAAGGTATACGACTTGCAACTGGTAAAATTATATAAAATGTTCTTTTGCAGAATCTGGCATTTACACTGAGACAAAACAGAAGCACCGCCTCCAGCATCCTCCAACATCTCCATGTTTGCATTATTGGCCTTTCCAGCTGCACCTATATCAGGTCAGTATAATTTAATAATTTGAGTTTAATGCTTCTATAAAAGTGTATTTGGTGTATTATTTAAGTTGGTGCATGGATTTGTTAGCCAAAGCACTTTAAAAATACTCCCACTGGCATTTTCTCATGTGCCCTCATCCTAATTTTGGGATCATTTGCCACCATTGCTACTACAAAATGAAAGTGTGCGTTTTGCCCAGGTGACATTATAAGCCTTCAGGGGCTAAGCTGTGCCTTTGCAGATGCAGCTTATGAAATGAAACCAGGCTGTATTTTAAAGTCGCTGTCACTCTCCTGGTTGGAGAAACCTCACTGGGGAAAAAATAAATCTTTGTCACTTGTCATTTTCCATTAAATTCAAGGTTTGTGAATATTAACTGCGGAGGTAATTTCCCTTTGAAGCCAACATGCCATGTTTTAATTAGCAGAATGGGCATAGAGTTGACATTTTTCAGCAGAAGTAAACACGCCCAAACACTTTTCCCCAATTCATTTTATCGTCACATAATTCCAGCATAGAAATATCTTTTGGCTACAGTGTGGTGTTTTTTGAAAAGATTATCATAATAACCCTAATAAGCCTTTAAGAGTCAGGAAAAAAGGCCGGAGAAGCCATTAAGTTTAATCCAACATCAGTCTGAGAGCTCTGGCACACAACCACAGGAGTCAGTATTATCTTGGTCTACAAACTTAAGACGGCAGCTCTTTTCAAACAGCATAAAGCAGCATCTTAATGGCAAAACCTCGCACCACACCCTGCGCACACCAATCTGAGGATGAATCATCTGATCTTTATGCAGTCTGTCTGATACGTGGATGAAGAGCTGTGAAACAGCCAAAGTGACATCATCCGGAGAACATGATGTAAACAGAAATGTTGAACTCATGTTGTCCTACACAAACAGTTTGATGGGTGCCAGCTGGGACCTCATGGGTAGAGAAGGAAAAAAATAGATGGGCGAGTAGAAGACGCAGCAGACCGAAATGAATAATAAAATATGAACATGGAAAGGATCTGTGTTTGATCCCCTACTGCAGGCTGTAGCTGTCATGTTGTAATGAAGGTAACAAATGGTGATGACAACCTCCTGCGTGGAGCCAAAGTGTTTGGGAGACAGATTGAACATCTCGGTGAAGTCTGTGACTAACATCCTGTTGCAGTTTTTGAAACTCCTTTTATAAACACGCCTGATGTATAATCAGCTGGATCTAAGAGGATTACCTTGACCAAAGAATTATATCTGAACGGAAGAAAAAACAGGCACACCCATCTGAAACTGGAGAGATATGGAGACATTTTATAAATGTCTTGAACTAAAACATATGTGGACGTATTCACTAAAAGCTTTCCTCACTATTTATATATACAAGTTTTCATAAGACATTATTTTGATGATGTTGAAGTTTGGGCGTGTGTACGGCAAGTCAGGGCAAAAGATGCTCTCACTACAATGATATGCTGTGTGGACAAGTTGGCTCATTGAATCCACAAGAGTTTCGCCTTTCCAGTTGTGTCCAATTCATGCAATTCAAAGACCACAGTATGCAGAAAGTGGGTACCCCTAGAACCAATTTTCATTTAGATATCTTAAGGTCAGAGGTCAAGGGATGCCTTTGAAAATGGTCGCATCCGTTTTCTAATGGTACCAATGGATTCATTCCGTGAAACTGACACGGATTTCGCTACAATGCAAGTTAATGACATAGTCATATCCAGTGGCTATTCCAACATACAAAGTGATTATGTACATTCACTGAGTGAATATTTAGAAAATAAAACATATATTTCTCGCTACAAATGTGATCAAAATCCATTTTTATGCAGAAACTAAGTCAAAATATTGATTTTTCACTAAAAATGAGAGAACTGTCCGCCATGTTTTTTGTTCTGACCGCTGGGACCTTGAAAGTCACGTGACTTGGAACAAACCAATAGCCACGGGATATGACTGTCATTAACTTGCATTGTAGCGAAATCCGTGTCAGTTTCACGGAAATTTGAGCGATTCCGTGGCTATTCCACGGATTTTGAGTTAAGCGAAATCCGTGGCTATTTCACGGATTTCTGTGAGACCAGGTTGAATTGATTCCTTGGCTGTTTTTGTTTAATATGATATCAACATCTCTAGCATTGAGTCTGCTGCAGGCTCTGAAAGAAAATGTCAGCAGTCGCATCATTCACCTGCAGTCAAAGACTGTGATCAGGCTAATTGTTTGTTAATTTTCTTCTACAGTTTAAACCTGGGGCTGAAAATATATCTTATTTTTCTTATCTTATTTTATGATAAAATGACATATTAGATAAGAAAAATATAATGTCTAAAAGCATTTTGTTACAAATTACAATAACACTTTTCTATCAAGCAAAAAAAGTCATGCTATGGTGACTAACATAGTTGCATATAAATACAATTGGGCTCATTGAATTGAATTCAGATATCTTAAGGTCAAAGGACCCTTTGAAAATGGCCAACATGTTTGTTTGGAGCATTGTCCCGTTTTCTAATGGTACAAAATGGATTCTTTTGATGTTCTGGTTTAATATTATATCAACATCTTCTCTGTGGCATTGACTGCTGCAGCCTCTGGCTAAATGACAGTGAATGATGTGACTGCTGACTTTTTCTTTCAAAGGCTGTGATCAGGCTAATTGTTGTACAATTTTCTTCTACAGTTTAGACCTGGGGATAAAAATGTCTCTCATTGTATCACATAATGGTGTATTAAATAACATAACAAGTATTTTAGATACATAAATACAGTGTCAGCTACAGCTTAATTTTCCTATCAAGCAATAAAATGCTCTTGCTACAATGGGGACTAACACTAACATTGCACATGAATACAATTGGGCTCATTCAAAGACTTGTGGGTAGCCGTAGAACCCATTTTTATTCAGATATCTTCAGGTGAGGTCAAGGAATCCTTTGTAAATGGCTATGTCAGTTTTTCCCCCTCGCTGAAATATTTCCTTAATGTGGAGCGGTACCCCTCTTCATGACACAATGCCATGGTTGGATCTTCTAGTTTAATATATTAGCATCTTCTCTGTTGCATTAGGCCTGAGTCAGCTAATGTCGGCAGTCTCCTTTATACAGTTTATATCTGAGGATAAAAATGTCTCTTATTTTCGAATATAAAATGACATGTTAAATAACACATCTCAAGTATTTCAGATACACAAATACAGTGTCTTGTTACAAGTATTTTGTTACAAATTGCAGCTTATTTCTTTTGTTGAGCAGACAAAAAGTAATTGACTATATATTCTAAAGAAATTACAGTACAGGCCAAAAGTTTGGACACACCTTCTCATTCAATGTTTTTCCTTTATTTTCATGACTATTGACATTTTAAATTCATCAAAACTATTAATGAACACATGTGGAATTATGTACTTAACAAAAAATTGTGAAATAACTGAAAACATCTCTTATATTCTAGTAAGCAAAGGGTGGCTACTTTGAGGAATCTAAAATACAAGACATGTTTTCAGTTATTTCACACTTTTTTTGTTAAGTACATAATTCCATATGTGTTTATTCATAGTTTTGATGCCTTCAGTGAGAATCTATAATGTAAATAGTCATGAAAATAAAGAAAAACGCATTGAATGAGATGGGTGTGTCCAAACTTTTGGCCTGTACTGTATATTGAAATGCAATCTATAAGTGAACTATATGTAAAGGTTCTGGGATGCTTCAGCTGGTGATGCCTTTAAGCTGATATTATTGCCGTTTGAGTCGTGTGATGCTTTCCTGTGCAGATTTGAGGTTGCTACAAATGCTAGAGATATAATTCTGCAGTGACTCTTCTTTCAAACACGCATGTCGGCTGTTCTTTGCTCCAGATCCTGCCCTGTCCCTCCAGCTCTGGACAGGCACACAGAGGCATTGCTCCATTACCTGCCTATTGTGGAACAGACTGGGAATAACTGCAGGGGGTACAGTAATAGGACTGACTTGACATACTAATGAGCCTCACCTTGATCCCACTAAGAGTTGTGAGATCGAACCGTTTGACAGTATCCCGCTAATTTCCTCATTTCATCTCATTTGGAGGGAAGTTTGATTCTAATTACTGTCTTGATTTAATTATTCCATTTGGAAGCATTCATTCCTCCTCGGTTTTTAAATGACTGTCCGGCCTTGCAGTAAAACAGGATGCTGGCAATGGATGAAGCGTACATCTGTGACATACAGGCTTTCAAGATTTCCCAAAATATGAATCACTTTAATGATTACTAAGGACGGTTTTTCCAGTGAGTCAATTTCAAGTTCTTAATATGAAGTAATCACATTACGTAGGCGTTTTTTCTTTTCAATAATCCATCTGTTAGGCATCTGTCTTGCTCTAGGATCCAACTGTGCATTCTCCCAGCAGCTTGTGTGTAGATGTATTACATGCCCTGTACGGAGTGGACACCTGTTAGTGGCCGAAGGGAAGATAACAGAAACATGCGGATGACCCGATGGCTTTAAGGCCTTAGATTCATACCAGATTGCAGGTTTAAATCTTTTTTATGACCTCTGGTGGATGCTCCCCCCCTCTCTGTCAAATCCAGCAGAAAGCAGGCCATGGTCAATCAGGTGATTGATGTCTGAGTTTCAAAAGTGAAATACCTCAGCCTACCAAACCCCGAACAAGTGGTTGAGAAAATGGATAAAAAGATGAGTCATTTAAACCCCTTAACATACACATTTTTACCTCGCATGTGTGGGAAAATAATCACGTTCCACACTGTTTATACATCATATAGCTTCAATGCGGAGCCTAAATAAACTCAAGTTGAGGTTTTTTAAAGTTTCTTATGACCTCATTTTATACATATCCCCCCAAAATTCAGTCTTGACTGCCATATTAGGATTTACAGAGCCTTTTTAAATTAAGTTCTGTGGGTTTGAAAACTCTTTGGAGCTTGTAAAGACTGAACAACAGTCAAGTTTTACAGGTTTTAACAGCTTGTTTGGTTTTCTCAGTGGCATTTCTAGTGTTAAAGTAGGAGTGTTGTAATTCTATGACTCCGTTTGGTGTTTTTTTTCTGCTCCTTAACTAATCCAAGACTGCTCTACCCTGTTATATACAATACAAAAGATACAAAATATATATCAACCTGATAGATTATTGGCTGATAATGCATTCATTTACTTTCCCAGGGCAGCATCTACTTTATGCACCTTTAAAAGAGGCTAATCATGGGACTGAGAGCATATCAACTGCCTGCACAAAGTCCTGAACATGGTAGTGGCTGAGCCTGTGGCTAACGGTGCTAACAGTGCTAAAAATGGCAACAGTGGGGACAGCGCTAACAGTGTAACCTGAGGGGGAACCGGTGGGTAGCTTCTGTCACAACACCGTGGGTCAGGAAGGCATCACCAGCGATTACCACTGTGTGAGAGCAGTGGAGAGCTGCTGCAAGAGGAACACATAGGATGCACTAACATCTATGTGAAGCAATAATTCATTTTTATTTCTTGTAGAATGGACAATCTGGGATTAAAACACACTATCTGGTCAAGACACCATTACTATATCTATAGTAAATAATTGTTTACTGCTATACTAACCTTCTGCACGTTGTGTACAGCCCCGTTAACCTGTGAGCATTCAGCTGACCTGCTTCTTTTGCCATTTTTTCTTTTTCTTTCTAAGGCTGTAGTGGGCTCAATTTGAAGGCTGTAGAGGAACATACAGATATCATATAAAACAATGATCTGAGGAATTCATTGTCATGATATCTTGTCAGGCTGTCTGATTTTGGTGTGTAATTTTATCCACTTTCCTGTCAACAGGCCTACGGATTTTCTCCTTTAGAGGCTTGGATTTTTTTTTAAATGGCCTAATTCAGCATCAAATGTATGTAACAAATAGTATTAACCTGAGCATTGCTGCCAAACATTGATGTTCTGAACCCTTATACACCTTAATAGGTTTACTTAATTGATTAATTACATTTGTTTATTAGTGATTTATGTCCAGATCAACTTGACACACAGTGCTAATCTGCATTTCAAATGAATCAGATCTCCAGCTTACAAATTATGTCAACCACTTCTATGTGGCATTTATTGTTGACCTGCTATCTCCCCATAAAAAATCCCCAGCCCACAACCCCCAATTCTCAATAAAAGGGAGCTGAATTAAGTTAGTTTGTGTTCCAACAATGTACATATATTGAGCTTATTTTGACATGTCTGATTTGACATGTCAAAGCATTTTATTTGATTTATTGGACAAACTGCTCTGTAAAAGTATGTTTGAAGTTTTTTGATGAACATTTGAAGGGTCAGAACTGATGTCAATTAGATTTGGCAATATCAGAGCTATAAACATGAGCCATTGCTGCCTTTTTATCCTCAGGTGTGCATAAAGTACAAGCTAAGAACTTCTTAAAACACAAAAATATGAAATTATCAGTTCAGTGTGTGGGCAACAACAGGTCTAATCTTATATTTTGTGTTTTGAATCAAAAATTGTGCCATTTAAAAACTGTACAGATGACAGAAATACACTGCAAGCTGAGGCGAGCACAGGGACGAATATATGATCATGGCACCCACACACAGTGTGAATGTCTGCCTGTTCACACACGCACACTATAGCATTACGTGCAATCAAAGGGAAGGGTCCTCATTGTGCTTTTCTAAAGAGAAAATGGTTCCCCTGATGAGAGAGGGGGAGGTGGCAGAGCAACCATAAGAGCCCCAGCCAGTGTGTGCAAATGCAGCTGAGAGGAGCTTGTGTAAGCTGCAGAAAATGGAGAGTGAGTGCCCTCCCCTGGTCACACTGACTGCTGCTTTCCTGCAGCATCATGCAACCTGTTGAACTGAGACACCAAATCATTAACACAACACAGACAAGTCAACAAAAAAAAAAAAACAAGGTTGCTGAGTCCACTTTTCAGAAAGCATTTTTAAATTCATTTTATTATTTTATAGCTAATTTACAACAAGCGCTTCACTGAACTGGAACATTTTATTTTGCTTGATATTGTCATTGTTAAATATATTTTTCTGCATCAGTTGACTTTGTTGTAACTTTGTAATCAGTCTTTTCTGTAAAAATTCATATATTTTTATAAGGAATATCACACTATGATACGGATGGCTGAGAGAGATATTAAGAAATACATTGAACCCTCAAATAAAGAAATTGAAAACATATTATTCCATTCATGGATGTGTTGTCATGTGTTGTTTCTCTCGATGTATAAATGTAAATGAATGTGCTGATATATTTGTGTGTGTGTGTGTGTGTGTGTTTGTTGCCCACCCGGAGTGTGCAGATGTTGTTTCTGTGTTGGAGCAGTTTGAACTGGGCTGTGGCTCTGATGGATCCTGTACTCACATCATGTCTGCAGTGTGCACGGCTCAGTGTAAAGCCGCACAGCACTCCCAAAAACTCGATTTTATATATTTACAGCATTTCTGGCCGAGACCCAAACGCTCTCAATGTGGAAAAAAAAAAAGAAATTACAAAAATATACAGACTTGAGATGGAACCTGTGACAGTTCTAAATAAATAATAAACAAAAAAAATCATTCACAAGCTTCAGCTTTTCCACCTTTTGAGTCGAGAGAAGCAAGTGAGCAAAAATAAACAAACAATAAATATGAATGGTCACTTCCATCAATACTTCCACCTTCACTCTTATAATTCAAATTATAAGTAAATACAAACACATGCTCATAAAACCTGGGACTCCACCGCCGTTTTTCTCGCTGTAGCATATAATGCCGTCAGTGCAAACCTTATAAATACTGTTTTAATCATAGACACACGTAAAACCATCTTCATTGCATAACATCATAGCAGTATTGCACTACATCTTCTTGTGCGTGTCTCACTCTCTCGCTCTGGCACACACACATACGCACACCACCCATTAATGTATTATACATTATAACCATCATTGGATGTTATAAAGGATAGATATTCTCATATAGTATAATTTATATTTTTATACACAACTCTCCCACACACACACACACACGCACACACAAGCAGCAAACACACGAATGCACGCAGTCACACATACACACACAGCTGCATTGTACACGTGTTTAAATTAGTTGTTTTTTTTACACAAGAACATGTCAAATATGTCATTTCAAAGCTCTAGTGTGAGGTCTGCTTTACATTGAACGCTTCAGTTATTTCTGTGTAGCTTTTTGCTGCGTTTTACAACAATAAAATGGGAAATGTGAGTAAATTCAACAACCAAACTGCAATATTACCCAAAGGAACCAATGGAATATTGTTTGGAGATGTTGATCTTTACAGACTTAGTCCCGTTAGAAATTGTCATAAAAAAGATATATATATATATATTTATATTCATATTTATATTTATATATATATAGGCCATTTATTTGTTAAACATGACTTAGCTTTAATTTGTGTGGACACAAGAGGGAGAAAGAAGAAGCAGAGAAAAAGTGGAAGAGAGAGAATAAAAGAAGACCTATTCCTCCCACACAGGGGAGTTTCCACACACAGAGACCCACACGCACACACATGAACACACACAGACACACACACACGCCATGGCTTTTTACTGCGGCCACTGGAAACAGTGTGTACGTCTGCGGCTGAGGGGTTCTTTTTTGGAAGAGTGGTCAGTGAGTCGGCTGTGGTGCGATGAAGCTGCTGTTTGTGCCTAGAGAGATAACATTCATCCTGGATTCTGACTAGCAGGTCAGAACAGCCAGTCGCCCTGTAGAGGAGTGTGCTAGGTTACAGCTGAGGTTACAACTCTACGTGTGTGTGTATGTGTGTGTGTGTGTGTGTGGATGGGTGTGAGAGTGTGTGCGTGTTTGTGTGCGTGAATGTGTGTGCGTAAGAGAGCAGAGGCTAAACATAATGTCAGAGCATCTACTGCGCTCAGGTTCGGCCTCTCATGACCATATCTCATGACCGTGTCTCTCTTCTCGTCTTCCTTCATGAGACATGCTAAAAAACTCCCCCACAATAAGGAGGTGGAGAAGGAGAACACACCCTACTTTCTTACTTTCTTTTTATTATTTTTTTCTTGTTTTTTTTAGTCAGATTTTTCTGTTGTTTTTGTCTCCTCTCTCCATTGTCTTTGAGGATGCATGCACAAATTCAGCATATGAGTTTTTATCATTATAATTATTTGAACTGCCTTTAAATAATGCCTCGCAATATTCAACATGAGTGATTGAGCAAATGTCAGTCTTGGTCACTGAGGTGTTATTCTGAGTTCACGCTCAGAACCAAGAGGAGATTCACAAGAAAAAAGGGGACTCTTTTGCAGAGTGAAGACTCTTCGTCAAGAGGGACTCAGCAGGATCTGGGGCGCCCCCGTTCTCAGTCGTCCCCCTTTTCCTGTCCTGACACAAGGCAGAGCTGACAGGAGGAGGAGGAGAGAAAGCCAGGAGGTGATATAAAAAGAGTCTTTTCGCGCACCTCCATCTCAGACATAGGCGTGTGGAGATGCTCGATGGGGGGCGTGAGACTTACTACCTCGGGGTCCGTCCCTGCTGGGTCACCCTCTACTCTCTTTCAGACCTAATGTCCAGATACATCCAGACTGTGTTGAGATCCAGATGGACTGCGGTTCACACCTGGCATCAGAATGCATCTGAAATCAGGTTGTGATTGGATTTCGCTTCACATTTATCTGTTGGGGAAACTGCATCTAAACAGAGAAAACACACATTACACACTAAGTTGTTTGGCAGTGCTAAATCAACTGTGTTCAGGACATTTGCGTCCCCAGTTTTGGGTGCACTCACAGCTGTATTAAGAGCTGTCCACTTGTGGCCAAGATGCATTTTAATGCAGAGTGTGAACGGGGCCTCAAATCTCAATCCTGCCTTTTATTAAAGTGGAATACTGATTAAGTCTTTTCTCTCAGTCTCTTTTAGTCTAATTACACATCGCTGCGTTCACATCTTTCTCAGAGTCTCTTTTTTGGTATCGTTCTTTGCCTCGCTGTGTCACTTCCTGTGTTTGTCTCTGTGTTTGTCTTAGTATGCATTTGTCTCTCTGTGTCATTCTCAGTGATTGCCTAAGCACTGACTTTGCTGGAGGACAGGCAGGCAGGCGAGGCTGGCTTGGCCGTGAGGGTGAAGGGGATGTGTCGGTTGGTGGTTGTGAGAAAGGGCGGGGCGGTTTGGACGGGTGCAGCATCACAGCCTCTCCCGAGTGGGAATCCAGATGTAAGGCCCTGATTGCTCCTCGATCACTGTCTTTACTTTGTGATAGACCTCTTCAAAGCTGTCCCCTTCCACGACAGCTGCAGTGGCACACAGGATGTGTGAGGGGAAGAGAGAAAACAATGAGGGGTGGAGGAGAAAAAATGGCAACCAAAGAGAAAAGGGAGACAGTAAGGAAGCAGGAAAAATGGAGTCATTGGGGAGGAAAGAAAGAGAGGGACAAAGGAAAGGAAGGATGTTTATCATATATGTTTGACAAGACAGTTTATGAATACAACCTTCTGATCTGTGTACAATAAAAGCATTGTTAAAGATGTATTTCTCCCACATTTATTCAGTCTCCTACATATTCTTTCAGTGGCTGATAAAATGTCACACACCACAGCTGTTCATGATTTGTTATAAATTGGAGACGGCACCAGATTTGTCAGGAAACCTAACTTCCATATTCTGGCCACCGCTGTGATTTGCCCTAAATGTGTCTTTGAAATGTTAAAATGCTCTGAGTCCTCCCACAAGCAGTTCATTCTCTCATTTTACTCATTCGGCTCTGCCAGGGACATGTAAAAGTTCATCTCTGTGGAGGAGGCTTGTTTTTTATCATTGGCATTTATTGGCATTAAAAAATCTTAAAAAGTGGTAAAGTGAAATGTGTAGGGCTGTAACCAATGATTATTTTCATTGAAAAATGTGTATCCCAGTCTCTCAAAGTCCAGGGTAATGTCTTTAAATTTCTTGGGTTTTTTTTCAGCCCAAAACTGAAAAATTCTCAGTTTAATATGAAACAGAAAAACAGGAAATCTCCACATTCGAGAGGCTGAAAGGATGGCTTTTTCTGCCATTTTTTTATCATGTACAATTATGATTATCAAAATAGTTGGTGATTACTTTTCAGTCGATTGACTAATCGATTAGTTGACTCATCATCACAGCACTCTATGTGAGTGGCAGCAATACACAGTAAACCTGCTGTTTTAAATTGGAGGATTTGTTTTACCACCACTCAATAGCGCAAACACAGGTGTATTCGCTCACATTTACCATCTGCTGCTGCTATAATCCAAACTAAAATCCACTTGTAAGTAGACAGTACCTGGTATTAGATGTATTAGATGTGTGTTCACATTGTTCTGTATTGCTCTTACCTGAGAAACACTCTAGGAAGTCTTGTTCTAGTTTGAGGGCTCGGTCCATTCCTTTCCTGGCCTGCTCCTCTGTCAGGCGAGTGTTAATCTCTCTGTTAACACAAAACCTTCATTATAAAACATATTTTCATGATGTGCAGCACATTCAGCATCATTTTAAAATGCATTAAAGAGACAGAGTGTAGGCTTTAGTGTCATCTCGTGGTGAGGTTGCACATTGCACTGAATCACCCCTCCCTTTCCAAACATGTCTGAGAATTAAGCTGCCCTTCAGGTAATGTCAAAACATTAAAAGGCCCTCAATACAGCCAGTGCCTGCTTTGTCCATTATGGGCTACTGTAGAAAGATGGCAGTGCGACATGGCAGGGAAGAGGACCCACTCCTTGTGTAGATATAAATGTTTTTTTCTAAGCTAAAAAGACACAACAATTATTAGTTTGTGATTAAACAATGAAATCATAGTTATGAATATCATATCCTGTAAATAGATCCCCCTAAATCCTACACACTGCTCCTTTTAGAGCTTCCGAAGTACATACAGGACGTTCTCCAGTGACTTGGGCCGGACAAAGATGGCGATGGGATGAAGCTGAGCTGCTTGTAGTCTGCGCACAGCATTGGCCGACACATCCAGGATGCAGTGCTTCCCTTGCTGCTCGGGCACATGAGAGAAAGAACAAGGATGAATGAAGACATTGTTATTTTAGTAACGGCTTTTAAATTGCCAATTAAAGTCATGGGAAGAAAAGTCATGAGAGGCTATGGCACTGGTCACTGGTTTAAATCTTATCTGAGGGAGTAAAACATTCTGAATGGAATTAAAAATATTTAAATAACTGATATTCATTTTATTTGAGCAGTGTGGTATAATGTCTGGTATCATTTGTGCCATTTCAACGTTTTACTTACTTAACTGCATATCATAATTTTATCGATTTGTTATATTTATTTATGTCCTGTTGCTTATTGTTGCTCAAAATTGCTTTACTCTGTTTTGTTGTTTTGTGTTGCCTGGATTGCATGTACTTAGTCTTGATCATTGTTGATTGGTTTGTAAAACTGTTGCCAAAGATGTCAGATGAAAACTAGCCAGCTGGCAAACACTGCTGCATTAACAGAGGCGTTGATCAATGTGCAATGTCCTTATAAATAAATATATTGAAATAAATTAAATAGCCGTGCTTCATCTTATACTTCTTGTAAAAAATAATGCTAAAAAGCCTTTTTTTTTAAAAAAATGTCTTATATGTGTCTGCTTTTATTACATAGATGATGGCTGTTTTTTTTTAATTATTCATGTAACTTTTTTTATTTGATCCCTTGATTGTACTGTATTGTTGTTTTTTTTTGTTATTGCTGAGAATATAAGGGAACTTTATTGTTAAATGTTATTTGTAATGGTAAAAAACCCCAATAAAATCTATGTATTAAAAAAAATTTTTTTTCCCTTCTCTTTCTTTTCCTTAATGAAAGAATTCATTGAATAAGCAAACAATTAAAAATGAATATCTTATTTACTTATTTATTTATTCTTTTGGCATTGCCTCTTGTAAAAAATGCATAAATGTGGCAGGATGAATTGAATATGTGATGAAGCTGCTAATATTTGTAATTTCATAACCTGCAATAAAAAAATAAAAAAAATGTATATATTAAAAATTAAATAAAAATGTAATGATTGCTATTTTCTTATTTCCTGGTGCAATGTGTTACTGCCCACCTGCTCAGCCACCTCGCGGACACTCTGGACACTAGTGCCATACAGGTGACTGTTGTACTGGCCCGCCTCGATGAACCGATGGCTCTGGATGTCCTTCTCCATCTGCTCCCGTGAGGACACAAAGTGATAGTCCCGCCCATCCACCTCATACTCCCTCTTGGGCCGTGTGGTGTCTGTCAGGGGGAAAGAAGACAAACCAATGAAAAGCAGCACATCCACTTTGAATCTCAAAATGAAAAGCAATTTCTTCTCTACGAGGGATGCATTATGCAGACATCACCCTAAAATGGCTGCAGGTGGCAGCAGTGACACAAAAATAAAAACCAGAGAGCGAATCAGTCTCTATGACTGACAGCGTAATTACTTACGTGGGACACAAGATCCAAACTTATCAGGGAACTCAGACAACAGGTCATCATTTATCCTGTCTTTCACAGGACCCAGAATGATGATGGGCCTCGCATAATGAACTGAGCATGAGGAGAAAGAGAGAAGGGTTCAGAAAAAGGAAATGCAAACAAAAGTGTAACCTGAAAAAGCTTTAAATAATGAACTTCTGCATGATCTTACCTTCCACTTGGGTGACTGTCTCATAACTGTGTGAGGTTTTATCTCTCCCTGGTGACAGAACACAGACAAAGTATTTTCATAATTATAAATTGCAGTTAATTAATCAATTCTATCATTGACAAGAACAGTAAACATGTGCAATGGTGCTTTAATGTCCCAGGCATCAGAGAACCAGTGACCTCACAAGACTTATAAAGGATATATATAAAATAGAAAATGTTAAAAGATATACATTGTAAGCTCAGGGAAGTCACTAAGTAGTTATGATGATCATTCCCAGGAAAAGATAATGAAATAATGTGTTTATATATGGTATATTTTAATGCTTACACTTGTGCAGCACTGCAGTCGATATGAACTAATTGTGACCTGATATTGCAGCCTATTATTTGTAAGAATGGATGCTAAAGTATTCCTGTAGTCTCATTTTACACTTTTTACACCCACAATCCAAGGTTTTTGTCAGTTATTGTTGCAAATCAACCACCTAAATGCTGGAGGACAATCCAGGAAAAAAAACTTAAAAACTAAAAAAGATTTTGGCCTTCTTGAAGCACTTCTGCAGGTAAGACCATAGCTGGTTTTATACCACTTTTTATAGGATTTTAGTGAAAAAAACTTCTTCTCATGTTGCTGTGCACACAGGCCTTCTTGGCTGATAACCTTGAATTGTGCTGACTTACTGTTCACATGTTGCCTTATATTAATGAGTTAAGGAGGGGACTCCATTCACTATGACGGGGGAATCTGAATTATGATATGCATGATTGCATGGCTTCAAAAACATCTGTAATCTGGTCCAAAATGTGAGTAAAAACTGCTTGAGTCTGTACTTGGCAGTATGTCTGATGTTCACAAATGCCAAGGAGAAGGGCAAAGGGGAAGGGACTGCAGTTTACACATTTACAGGAGGCAATTCACATTCAATTGAGCTATTATCTTGCCCTGGGTATTACAGTGTTTCTGATTGCTATTTACAACTTATGTAAATGAGACAGGAGGATATTGTTTGTGTATGTGTCAGTAAATCTTGTTTCTGTGTTCCTACTCTTTCCTACAGTGTTAACTGTATTCAGTAGCATGTTTAAATGGTTGCTTGCAGGGTCAATACACATGACTTTTATGCTTTATACTAATTACCTTGAGTGCCCAAGCTGTCTCGACCATGGTCCTGCAACAGAAACCAGAGCAGAGATTTACATACTGGGAGGCAGTTTGAGATCACCAGTCACAATTTATTTAAAGAGCTCTGTTGAATGAACTTACCCTCTCTTTGGTGTTGACACGAGACCACTCTTTTCTCTCCACCCTGTAGAGACGGGGATTTTGTCACAGGTCAAAGTCTTTAACTTTAACTAAGGTGTGTAGTAATTTTTGAAGCACAATGAAAAAGATAAACCAGACCTCGCACACTCACTCACAGGGAAATGTCTGACCTGTGCTTGCTCGGGATGAAGCCGACCTCCTCGGCCTCATTCTGGGGGCTGACCTTACGGGCCTGCCACCACTCCTCATCCCCACAGTCCAACACATGCAGCACATCCCCAAACCTGAAGCCCAGTGCCTGACTGAGGAAGCCACAGTCCGCAGTCTTGTCATAGTCAAAAAGAGCCCTGAGTGATGGAAGAATTCAAATCAGTTACTTAATAAAAAATAATTTACATTACCTTTAATAATAATAATCTAAACAGCAGACTAGCTAACATCTTTATACTGCATATTCTGCACTGGAATTCTACTCCTTAATACATACTCCTTCTTTAGACACTTTATTTTTTATTGTATTTTAATATTTTATTGCTTGAAGTATGGGTTGTTCTTATTTAATTGTTATTAATTGTGTTGTGTTGTTATTGTCTCTGTGTGTAATGCTGCTGCTACACTGTAATTTCCCAGCTTGGGATAAATAAAGTCTATCTACCTACCTACCTACCTACCTACCTATCTATCTATCTATCTATCTATCTATCTATCTATCTATCTATCTATCTATCTATCTATCTCTCTCTCTCTCTCTCTCTCTCTCTCTCTCTCTCTCTCTCTCTCTCTCTCTCTCTCTCTCTCTCTCTCTCTCTCTCTCTCTCTCTCTCTCTCTCTCTCTCTCTCTCTCTCTCTCTCTATCTATCTATCTATCTAAAACTGAGAGAAACTACATTTCTCTTATTGCAATATCGTTTCCGTCCACCAGTGGCAGCACTGAGCGCTGTGCTTCTGCGGTAGATCAAAGAGGAAGACATTCTGCGCCATCTTGGTTTCATATCTGTTTAAAAAATTGGATTGACTGTGAATGCTCATGTTTTTAGTTGACAGAAGTCTTGTTGTGATCATTTTACCCGCCCCTAATATGCCGTAAATTCTGCTGAACTGTTGTTGAGAGGTGCCCCATCGCTCTGGTTGCTTCTATTCCAACCTTCAGCTGATTAGCATCGTATTATTAGCATGGAATACCTGCAATGGGTGTTTATGTTAATTAACCGATTCAGGAGCCGATTGGACGGTGACCCGCGAACGCAAGCGACAAATCCACTCACCCGAAGCCGAGCTAACACTTCTGTTCAGCGGAAGATGATTTAAATTAGCCTCGTTGCTTATAAAGTATAAGTGAGACGGAACTTGGCCAGAATGTGGGAGTACGGTGGAAACTGGATGGTTATGGCGCCGGTGTCGTGCCAAAAAGTGATTGCCTGCCAGAATCTGATTTCTGGCCGCGGGAGCGCACACGGCAGCCCGTTGAGCGGTCAGATCTTTACATTATGAAATTCATGAATGAGATCAAGTCATATTTAGGCTGAAATAACCTTTGAGTAACTGTATCTGGCCTTCAATCAATTTTTGGCAGGTGAAAATGCCTATTTTGTGTTGTAATGGTCCTTTAAAGGGATTCCAAGCTGTCCTGTGAGCTCTAGTGTTTACATTATGAAGCTCATGAATGAGATCAAGTCATATTTAGGCTGAAATAACCTCTCAGTAACTATACTATGCCTTCAATCAGTTTTTGCGAGGTGAAAACTAAAATAGACGTGTCTATCACGTAGTTGCCATGTCTGATTTCGCTACAAACTACACTTCTTTTGGCCACAGTTGTAATAATTACGCAACAACAAACGTTAAACTTTCGAAGCCACATGCCTTTGCTATAATTACATTATAATACAGTTGTGTGTATCTGCATATTAAGACCGTTTAATCCAGAGAAAAGCAGACGTGTTTACGCTACCGCTCAACGGGCTGCCGTGCGCGCTCCCGCGGCCAAAAATCAGATTCTGGCAGGCAATCACTTTTTGGCACGACACCGGTGTTACGGAGAAAAATAGTTATCTGGTGACTTGCCATAGTTAGGACAGCCCTTTTACACTTAAAATAAACCAAATGGCTCATTAACATCTTCACTCATCAGAGTTAGGAAAAAAATATTTTACTTTTTAACGTAAAACCAAACAAAGAGGGAGTATTCAACCGCAGCCGTAACTGCGACAATCACAGTCGGATTCGGCTGAAAGTCACCAGATAGCTCGGTCACTCGTTAATCCGTAACACCTCCGTGTCATCGCCACGAAGAAGGAGCGAATTTGGAGAGAAACTAAAATAAAGATGGGAACTAATCATAACAGGATTTTTAAAGGATATTTATTTACCTTCTGGACTGTGTGGATGCACTATGGGCTTTCTGTCGGTATCAAGTCCTACACAGAGCGAATATCGTGACCCAGACTGAACTTTTTTTAACTTTTTTCATCGCCATGGCACTGCTGGTTATGAGTCACCTGGATCTGGTGAGTACTTTTTCATTAGTTTACACAATCAAGCAAGAATTTGTTCTCAAGGTAAGACCAATTTTCCTTTTACCCTGTGCAGCGTGATATGTTTTGCCTTTGTTGGATGTTTGCTCATTGTGGCTATGAGTGCTGTTGATGTTTGAGTGGAGTGACGCTGTTCAGGGTGCTGAAACTGTGTTGAGCTGCACTTTACTGTATCTCACTGTATTTACACAGCTTTGCATGGGATGAAAACTGCAGCCTCCTCTGCATCACATTTGCTTATATAAAGTATAACTTGGCGCATGATGATGTCTTGTTTTGTATGTAAAGTGCAGAAGTTCTTAACTAGTATATACAACACACAAACTATGTGGCTTTATTGGCTGTACACAGGACATCTAAATGAGATGCAGATTGCTGTTATGTGCGGTAAATATTTACTTTAAACTAGCATTTGCAGTAAATCTATTATCGTCAGTACACGTCTTGCATCTGCAAGATACACATAAAGCCTCAGAGAGTGGTATTGTGGTAAATGGTGTCTTCAGTCTTTTTGCCAGACTGGGGAAGTTTAACTATATGCTGATATATCTTTCCTTTGCAGTTTGTACCCTTTTAACGCACACATTTCATAATCCTGTTTTGTGCAGGGCTTGCCCTACTTTGAGTTTTTTAAGCAAGATCTACCAAAGGGGGTTGATGGGGTCTGGTGTTTGGGCTGCAGCATGTGAATGATAAGTAAATGTTCCATTAATTTTCTCTATGGACATTAAAGAAAATCCCTATATTAAAAGCCATTAGCCGGCATTAGCGGAGACCTAAATCTTGACCTATTAAAGAAGCAAAAGAAAGGCCAAAACTGCTCTTATTGGCTTTTAGAGGAGAGTGAACTGCTTTGCTCATTAGTCTTTTTGAATGCCTCCCATTCTACTCACACAGCCAGCCTCAGACAGTATTTACTATCACATACTGTATTTTCAAATGTATTGTGGTTTCTTATACAGACGGTCCCTTGTATTGTGATTTCATCCCTCTGTTCTGGCTCACATTCACACAACTTTGGAGCCTCTCCGATTTATGCAATATAGGATTGGTCTGCATTGTCTACAATTAATAATTTCTTTCCAATAATCAAATTCTCCAGTGACAATGAGTCATATTCTCGCTTTCAAAAGTCAACATTTCATCTCTATAAAGGCCTGGCAGCAACTTCATACATTTAAAAACAACAGTTGGCACCATAACAGCAGCGCCTTGCTGGATTTGCTGAAATTATGACTCAATTTATGACGATGCCACAGAGGATTCAGTTAGAGCAATCCAGTTATGTCACAAGTCCTCTGGTGCTGAAACAGATGCTAGCTAATGAAAGGTTGCCGATTACTTTAACAAAGCATATCACTGACATTTGTCTTGGCTAAATATGCTTAACACACTGTAATGTTGGCTTGCGTGCAAATTTAGATGCATTTGTGTTAATCTGTGTGAGACCTGATGTAGAAGCCTCTCTTTGGGTTGCTCCTTAGCGTCGTGGTTCCAGAGCCCATACTGCTGTTCATCAGCTGTTCCCTCAGGTCATGGATCTTAGCCTCAAAACGGCTGTACTCTGAAACGGAGAAATACAAACTTTAATTTCCTTTTTCACTCCCACGACCAATTGTGATACCTCAATTTAGGCCTAGTCCACACGTGGGTGGGCAATTAGAAACCTGAAAAAAGAACTATTTCCGGAAGGGTACCAGTCTGCAATGGTGAGTGATCACTCTGTACATTTATGTGTACAGTAAACATGTAAAAAGTCTTGTTACCATGTTTAGAACAAGCATTTTGGAAATGTCTGCAATGCACAAAACGTTGCCTCATATGATGCCTCATAGAGGGGATAATGGCGCGCACTTTGACATTACTGTGGCATTATGTCAACACTGAAAGTAGAGTTTCTGAAAGTGGGTGGTTGACGTGAAAAGTGAAAAACAGAATAATTCAAAAAATATATGTCAAATGACATACAATTATATTCCCTTATATGTGAATAACTCAAAACTGAATGTGTCCATTTCTAATTCTTCATATATTTAGCACATTATTAACTTTTTGGTGTGGTAGTCCTAAAATGTGTCCACCGGTGCAACAAAATAAAGAATGTCATTATTTAATTAAGAGAATGTTGGACAGATAAGATAGATAAGCCCAAGGCATATTAGTTATGAATATTTTTATCAATTTACATTATTTTCAATGATCAATCAATGTAAATTGATAAAAATATTCAGATCAATACTTAAACTGCGTTGTACCAAAGGACTACCTTAAGACGACCAGTTCCAACACTGCACGGAAATAGTAATATTATGAAAATATTTGAGACAGAAGTGATCTTGTGTGCAGTCCACCTGCTCCAGAGATGTCTTCTGTCCTTCCTGATTCTGGAAGGACCCCTCTCAGTAATGGGGTGGTCACATTAACGCCTGTTTTATATCGACATCATGGCGTTGCTCCAGGAGGACACCAGTTTTGCGGAAAAAAATGTAATGTGTCATAATAACTCTACATAGGGACCTTAACACTTATATCCTCTAGATTCATTAAGTAAACACTCGTATGACATGCATTCAAGTATTTTAATGTATTTAGATACATTTTTCATTAAATTACAGTTGTTTTAAAATAAGTAATGCTACCTAGGACAGTTGCACCGGTGGACAAATGTCATGTTCAAAACAGAATATTTGCATAATTGAAGAACGATACTCATTGTTTGCAGATGGATTAGATGTAGAAGAATGAACTGCATATTAAAACATTAATTTTAATGAAATATTATCAAATTTTGGTAATATTTGTCACTGGGAACACAAAAGTTGAGCGTCACGTCAACCACCCAAGTGTTTTTACCTTCGACTAGGTTTTTACCAAAGGACGTTGTTTTACGAAAGATCTGCTTTCAGTGGCACAAAACACAGTTTACGTGTGGACGAAATGCTAAAATACATAGACAGTAATGCCAAAATTCATAGAGTGGACAGGGCCTTGGAGTACTGATCTAATACCAGTTGAAATGTTAACCATTTTAAGTTAAAAAATTGTTTTGTAATTTACTTTAAAATTTGTGAAATCTTCAAAATGAGATATCTCATGTCATGTAGGCAGTTGTGGCGTTACCATCAGGTAGGGCTGGGCGATATGGCCCTAAAAGAATATCACGATATTTCAGGCTATTTTTGCGATAACGATATTCTTGACGATATTACCAAATACTTAAAAATATATAGAAAATATGATTTTTTTTTCGTCTGTATAAATAAATAAAAATCTAAATTGTAGTGTGAAGTGCAAATCTCAACAGTTGCCAAATACAAAATAATTTACTCTTGACTCTTGAGTATGAGCAAATAATAAAGATAACCATTTAGGGGTTTCGGGGGCATATTTTAATGACATTTTGTAAAGGAGAATAAAGGTTCTTTTATGTTTTATTTAAGTCATCTGATTTTGACAGTCTTCTTGTAAGTTCTGTGGTGGATTCTGTTAACACACTGTGCTCTTATTTTGAAAGCTGCATGTGTTTAGCGACAGGGAGAAAGTATCTTTTTGTGATTAAAACAACTTTAACCACTACATCAAGAAGTAGGAATGTTACCAATATCATGATATGCATTTTTTTAACCATAAAAAAAATGTACCGGTATTATCGTGAACAATACAATATGGCACACCCCTACCATCAGGTCTGTACTGGGCGATGATGGTCACGGTCTGGCCGGCGTTCTTCAATGCTGCAGCTGCCTGTTCATGTGTGGCCATACGCAGGTCCACACCGTTCACCTGATGCACACACACACACACACACAGCATGACCGTTAACATCCACAGCTGAAAATCACTTAGTTCAAATGCATTTGTGTTTGACAACTTAACGGAGATAAAAGTGTCCTTACACTGAGGATCTGATCGCCCTTGTGCAGCTCTCCGCTGAGGTCAGCTGGCCCCCCTGCCAGGATGAAGGAGATAAAGATCCCCTCGCCGTCCTCTCCTCCGACAATGTTGAATCCCAAACCGGTGGAGCCTCGGTGGATCAAAACTCTGCGAGGCTCCCTGGTCGAGAGTTGGAGGAGGGAGGAAAGTAGACTGCTGTCATGTTATCAATATGCACACTGATACAGCTAATTCTACTGTTGGTGCTTATAATAAATCAGTACTTCTCACCTGGGGATGTCATCATCTCCCATCATCCCATGCAGAACAGGAGAAAACCGACTAGGAGAGGTGGGAGTGAGGGCTTGTGGGTAATCTGACCCGAGATAATTGGGGTGGCTGAGTTCAGTGTCCATATGGGAATATGCTGGGAAAAAGACACACAAAACCACACATAAGAGGTAAAATATATGGCTCTTCCACCAAACAATTCACTTGTGGAATGTGAAATTGTCTTTATGAAAAATTCTCTGTAATAATCTCACGAAAGCCGAGAGCATTACCACTCTTAGATTCTTTTATTACAAGGACTTTCATCAAGAGGCGGGTTCAAGTCAAGGACTTTTTTTGTGTTTTTGTGAGGGAAAAAAGATCGAAAACCCTGAACCTGTAAACCTCAGCTTTGAGTTTTTACAGAACTCCCACAGTCATCTCTGGTGATTTAGAAAGAACAAGTTATTCCCTCTATACTCTACTGCTGTTTCAAGTGTGAAGAAAAATCTCTCATTTTTTGTGGGTGTACATTCTTGGAAATGCATCAGCTCGAAGGCAGGACATTTGGTGATGACGTTTCTCCTGGCCACACTTCACAAGACACAGTTTAGATTATCACAGCTTACTGCTGGTGAGGTCCGGAGGGTTGTAGGAGTTGGTCAAGAACAGGTTGTTGGGCTTGGCCACCCTGAGGTACACCACCTCGGCTGTGTTCTTCAGAGCCCCCACTGCATCCTCATGCATCACGTCCTCAAGACACACGGTGTTTACCTGATTGTTTACAGGGAAACATAATCCATTTTAGATTTTATGGCATGTTGTGGTTAAAATGATCTTCATTTACGTGAATTGCAACCATGCAGTGCCTCATCAACACACTCTTCTATCACACGTAGACTACAGATACTTTGCCAGCATCCATTTTTAGCAGGAATTCAGTTAAATTACAACCCTCTGCACGCACAGGGCATTCTCCATCACATGTGCAGCCCACACTGCTGCCAACACTACTGTCTGAGCCAAAGAATTGCAGGCTTTCGTGTAAGCTATAATAATATTACTGGAGTGAATATGTCTTATTTTCGATGATATTTCAGTCAACCATTAGAGCACTGTGGTCGATGGTTCGATCCCTTGCCCTGGCAGAAGGTTGCAAGAAACTGAACCCTAAATTATTCCCAATGGCTGCATGAATGTGTTTACCTTACTGACAAGCAGCAGTGTATGAATGAATGGGTAAATGCTGGCTTGTAAGTGTAAAAGCGTGTGTTTGGTCATGATAGAAAATCTATAAATGCTGTTCATTTACACCTTCTGAGTTTATGCTACCCAGCTGTTACTGTGTGGGATGTAGGTTGATAGAGCATGCTAATTAAGGAGATGTAATTATCTTTCTATTATGGATCTCTATTATCTCTTTCCAATCATCCTTTATTGTAAAAAAAAAAATTTTGCACACATTTACAGCTCATATTTTCAAAAAATGTCTTTCCCCATGAGTTAACTCACCACATGGCACATTTCACATTGTATATTTTTGACAAATGAATGCATTTATTTGGAAAATTAATGGATTAAGCCTGCTTATATAATCCATTATGATGTGGTAAAAATTAAGATGCTATCTGCATATGACATGGTGATACTGCCTGAGCGAATACGCCCTATATTTCCTTTTTACTCCTGTTAATTTCCATAAATTTATGTTAATTTTCAAGTTTCATGTCGGCCAGTGACCAAACTACTTTTAGGCAATAGTTTTGTGATTTGGACGATGCTTTACATACTGATCTTTGCGTGTGTGTGAGAAATTAGCTTCAATCATGTGGTTATTTCATCACATTTATCCATTAAATTAGCATAAAACATGCTTTTGCGTGATATCGTCATCATGATGTGAAATTACCTATATTAGGGTAGAAGATTCCAGCCATAACCCTGATGGAGCCCCATCCTAAACTGTCATATTTATATTTACAACTTACGATGGTGCTCAAAATTTCTGATTAAACCTCACCAATAGATCAAATGAATTTGTCTAAATCTACATTTCATCATTTTACAGATGACAGTGAAATATATTTTATCATTCTAATGCCCAAACAATAACCTTAAAATGATTTGTTACATCACGGACGTTAAAATAAATCAAACACAAGGTTAAAAGTGCTAAAACTGCTAAATGATTTTGAAATCCCTTCCTTTAGAAGA
This sequence comes from Centropristis striata, assembly GCF_030273125.1. Classification (NCBI taxonomy): domain Eukaryota; kingdom Metazoa; phylum Chordata; class Actinopteri; order Perciformes; family Serranidae; genus Centropristis; species Centropristis striata. Next base: position 32,383,000 of record NC_081531.1, on the reverse strand, counting down.
AAGCCAAAGAAAAGCTAGTGGTCCCCTATAAATTGGGAGTCCTATAGGTAGGCTAATATGCAAATCCCGACGCTTAACTAGCTGGGTGTTAAGGTTTCCAAAAAAGCACATCATTACATTTGACTTAACATAACCACTGATGGTGATGTAATCATAATGAGAAGGAGCATGTTGCCGTGTCTCACTCTGAGGTAAAGCATTTGCTCAGACACCATTTAGTAGAAACCAAGCACCATTTTGAAGCTGCTGGTGCTGTTCTGGCCATCAGCTGCTGTGTCACAGCCTCTCCAGCAGATGGCAGCAATGCTGCTCAAGAGCCATCGTGGCAATACTCCAGTTAAACATTTATCCCATCCTACACAGCTATTAACATATTAATGAAAGTAATTTCAGGCCGTGAAAATTACAGCTGTAATTTATCTTGGCTCTTTATACATCAATGCTGCTTGTATACACAAATGTGTGAGTGTGCATGTGTGTGTGTGTGTGTGTCTGTTTGCTCAAAGGGTAAGACTCTGAGGCTATCAGTGACATGTATATATGTGGGCATATATCTCTCAGTGCTAGTAGGTATTTTATATGAATGACCAACCATTAAGATTTTGTCCCCGATCTGCAGACGGCCATCTTTATGAGCCGCTCCGCCTTCGATGATCTTGGTAACATAGATACTGTTATCTCCTGGTATATGCTGGTTTCCCACCCCTCCAGCAATGCTGAAACCTAATCCTGGGAAAAGGGAGAGAGGCAGAGAGTGAGCAAAGGAGGTATGGGTTAACACAGAGCAGATTTGCTAAATCCAGAGGGCACAGCTTAGCTGGGTATAAAGCATTCTTAAGCCCACACAAAAGCGTTGATGCTGTAACACCAGTCCACACTTCCACATACCTTTAGGCCCTTTGATGAGTTTGATTTCAGTGACTTTCTCTGCTGCTGGTTTCCTGCGGAGAACATAGAGGCGGACGATAGCACCTGCCTCCTTAAGGGCCTCCACAGCTTGGCTGTGTGTCACCTCCCTCACGTCAACATCATTCACAAATAGGATGCAGTCGTTCACACTAAGAAACAGAGAGCGAGGGAAAGGGAGAGAAGGGGAAAATAGTGAATGTTTTGATGAAGAAATGTGGTGTAATCCTCCACCAGACGAGGTCAGGAGCAGTCAATCTCCAGCTATAGCTGTGGAGATCCAGTTTCACCACATACATCTGGCCTTTTACCCCCAACTCTCAGTATCCAAACCCCTTCTGCTATTGATCCAGCACAAAGGTTAGCTGCAGTATAGCTCTCTGCATTCCTGAAAATGATGAGGAGTTAATATGTGAAGTGCGAGTGACAGCCTGTGTGCAGAGGAGAAGCCGACTTTCAAGCATTTTGATGAAATAGCTATTTTCAGGCACACACACATTCTTCCTCCCAGGGCCTAAAAACTCTACTTATCACTATTCCATTCATGTGTTTAAAATTGATTTTTACGGCCATGAAAATTATAGGGTGTAAAATTTTGTAAGACTGAAATAATTCTTGAGGGCTGCAAGAGGTTTAACAAATGAAGCTTAGCGAAAGTTCAATCAGGGAGACTATCTTCATGCCTGCTCTATTTATTTATATTCATTCTCTCTCCCTTTCTTCCTTCTCCCTCTTTACAACTCAAGCTGACTCTTCATGACCACTGTGAGCTGAACATCTTGTTGCTGTCAAACTTTCAAACTGCTCCTTTCGCTGCTGCTGTCAGCTGTCATTTCAGTGTTGAATCAATAAAACCCTCCTCCACCCTGTTCACCTCCAGTTTTCATCACAACCACCACATCCACTGAGCTCATTACAAGTCCCGCTGCACATCACATTCATCTACATTTTCAGACATTGTTCTCCACCATTACCACCGACTCCACCAGGGGAATATTCCTGTCCAGCTAACCTATTCCCGAAACTTCTTAGATTAATCTTTTGTTGCAAGTCTTCTTGTACGTCTAATGTACAATTGGTGGGGCGACCTCATAGTCTCAAGCACTGAAACTATAGTTGTTTGATTCCTTTTTCAGAAAAAGTATTGCATGACTACCCCCCGCCCCCAAATCCCCTCTGAACCCCAACAAGCTGTTTCAGGGCGTTTTTTGCTCTTTTTACATTTTACTCACTGTGTCCTTGTATTTCACTGCAGTATATAAGTCCTGTAGCTCTAAGGAACCAGCATAAACTTTGTTGTTCCCACTTCATGGCTAGAAGTGGGAACAACCCAAAAATGTATTTTGTACAGAATTATAATTAATGACATAAATAATTTCAAAAAAGAATAAAAAAACCGCAAGTTCAATTTTTCTGATAAATTATTTGTTCAAAAATTAAAATAAAATGGAATGTATATCTATATAACTCTTTTCCAAGCATCATGAATATTGGAGAAAAAAAATTGGATTTCAACATGCTATACATATTGAACTGTTTGCATTTTTACAACCCCTCCTTGCAGCCTCTCCTGTCCTCTCCTCTCTGCTCTGTGTAAACAGATTTTCAGTGAATATTTGTCACGTGACCGTTCGTCTCGGCAGCATCAGTCATGGCCTCACAGTGTCACTGAGGAGTTTTTTTTTTTAGCAGAATCTAGTTATTTTAAATGGTTAATTTTTTTTTGCAACTTTTTAAATGAGACATGTAGATTAGTGATTTTGGGTTTTTTGTGACAGAAATATCACAATGTTAATCCTTATTTTGGTTACTTTTTCTAACTATTGTAAGCAATGATCCGTTCAAGGACTCTCTCAAATTTTCGACTATAATGCCGATAAACTTTCCTAATGGTGCACACTCTGTCAAATAAGCCTCAATTTCAATAATGACTCTCCTGATTGAAGTGAGATACATCGCTAAACTCCAAATGGCTGCTGACATCTTCACACAAAGGATTTTACACTGAGCTGCATATTCTTTGTGAGGCTTTGATATACTTTTGCATGTAAAGAAGAGGACATTATTATCAGTTTTTAATGCTGGCAATTCTAGTGCAACTGCGCCATAGAGTATCAATGAATGCTCATAAATGTTTAAATACAACCCGATTGAAGATTTAAAGAAGACTTATGTAAAGACTGTATAATTTTCAATCAATCTCGCTTTCACAAACCTCGGAATGCTTTATACTGATTTTCAAAGATTGTTCAAATAAATCATAAAGCCACTGAGTCACTTATTGTGGAAGAAATAACAGTGTTTTGTGTGAATCATCAAACAGAGACTTCAAACCATCTGACAGCAACATCAATTTGAGACTCCCAAATAGCAGGTTTTGAAAGGTTTTCAAGGAATTTTCTTAAAGATAAGAAGAGCTGTGTTGCTCAGAGCAGACCGGAAAGGCCAAGAAAGAAAAAACTGCATTCAAGCAAATATAAGCGTTCTCTCCAGGCCTGCTTTCCACTCTGAAGTCATTCCAGATGAACGTTTATAGGTCAACTGTAAAGAGAAGGACGAGGACGATGCCTCTGTGCATGATTTGTTTATTGCAGTTGCTGTTTATTGTTATTCCCCTGCCATTCCATATCATGTCCTTAATATAGGATCTCTTTTCAAATATATATTGTTGTGCATGAATGACAAGACTCTTGAATCTCACAAAAAAAGTGGCATTACAATAAGGGATTCATGTGGGGCTGATAAATGATCAGCCAACGATGGCAAATTTTTCGTATTATTTACTGTTTTGCTAATTAAATTAAAGCCAATAAATAGAGCCAAATACCAAGCAAAATATTTTTCATCAGCTTAGCAAGCGCAGCATCTTCACACTCCGATACAGTAGGTGATGGTATTGGTTTGCAATCCGCCAATAAACATAGAGAAAAAGAAAAACAAGTGCAGAACACTGAGTAGAAAGCCAAACACAGTTTTAGAGGAAGACAAAAGCTTTCTATGTGAATTTTTCCTCTAAATTCTCCTTAAAAGCCAAAGTATGTTTGTGAAGTTTTTAATGTACTTTACTGGAAAACAATAAATAGAGACTTTAAGAGTCAGAAGTAGGGATGCACAAAATTTTTGCGAATTAATTAATTAAGTTTGTTATCTGTGTCAATTCTGGCTTTAAAATTAACTATTAGATATTGTCCAACACGCCGATATAATAAACCGATATAATAAACCGATAAAATAATAGGCTGCTGCTTCCTTGATTGGCAGACAACAAGATATATAAGAGTGTGCACCATAATACTGAATGGTAATTCCTCTATAGAGGAGACTCGATCTATTTAGTTCTATAGAATATTTAATCATCCATTGCTGCTCAATACATCTTAGACTTTTTATTCTCTGCTGTGTATAAACTACAAGTTATGAGCTTCTTTTTAAAACACTAGCGGCTATTGTATCAGCCATGAAAAGCAGGTAGTTATCGGTTAACAAATCAAGTGAAAAAACAACAACGACTAAGTCTTTATACTTTTTTAGGCCAAACAGATAAAGTTAAAGCAGGGAAAAGTTTTGAAAGACCTATAAAAGTAGGAGGGAATATTTGTTGGTTAGCGGCATTGAGATGTTGAATTAAAGAGGCAGGCAGGTCTTCTGTGATGTAACTTTGATGCTGAACGGACCCGACAGTCAATAGGCTGTAGTTCTGTGGAACAATACTTTGGACTTAAAACGAAGAGGTGAGCTCCGACTCTGGTTGTTTGTCTGCCCTAAGTGTGTTTGCTGGTAGAAAAGTAACTGGCTGTCTGAATCAGTGAATTCAAAAGAAAAGGTGCAGAGACGAGGCAGGGTAAATGGACGCAGCAGAGCAGCGTTTCTTTCATCTGAAGAGTCGGCACTAATGGGCCCGTGGGCTTTTTTGATTGTTGGATTCCTGTATTTGTGGAATGTGGGAACATGAATGCATTAAGGCTGGTTTTGTGTTTTCTGTGGTTTTACCTCAGCCGCCCGTCCATAGCTGCGGCTCCTCCAGGTATGATTTTGGTGATGAAGATGCTGGGGTCGTCGCCCACATGAGGGTTGTCTGTTCCTCCCGCTATGCTGAAGCCCAGGCCTGAGTTACCCTGCAGGAGCAAATCCAAACAAAAACATGTTATTATTCAAATCAGGGCTTTACAGACTGGAGACAGTCAAACTTTTCTTTTTCCATGTCTGCTGGTATACATGCAAAGTTTTTTGACTCACTCTCTCCAGTGTGATCTCCTCATATTCGATTTCCCCTTCTGTTCCATTCACCTGCAGAAAAGACATGTTAGTATAGTTTAATTTAACGAAAGTTCAAAATTAGCAAGGCTGCTTAATCATGGCATAAATCATTAAAATCTTAATTAATTAAAACGTGATTATTTTGGTCAATATTGAGATCTCAATTATTTTATAAAATAAAAAAGTAAAAAACATAGAAAAAAGATATATTTTCCCACAAAGTTCAACTGAAAGACAAAAATAAAAAGTAAAATAAATGAATATGCAAATATAGTAAAATATACATATATAAAGATGCATGTACATAATAGAAAAATAACTAAATAGAAATCAAAAAGAAAAAGAAATAACTCCTGAAATAATCATATATTCAGAATATAAAAATAATTAATATCAATACATTTTACCAAAATAAAATAGATCCAATATGATGTAGTGCACTAATACAGCCTACTCAAAAATACTGAATATACATACAAAATTTTGGTAAACTAAATTCAACATATTCTAGTCAGTATTCAATGAAAATGGGTGAAAAATTACTGCTGTAATCAATTAATTGTTTTTTTATCTCCATTACTTTGTTTTCATAATCACTGGAAGCCAAAAGCATTAACTGTTTAACTGTTTGTACAACTAAAATATAAGCAAAAATAACAGTTTGAATTCTAAAGTTGGCTTATGTTGATTCATCATTTCCCTCTGGGCTTGATCATCATTTGTTGTTATTCATCAAATGAGAGGGATTTCCCATCAGCATCATCAGCACCAAAATCTAATTATAGCACCTCTTAACTAGAAGTTCTGTCCAGTAATTTAAATCCAGTTTTGTTCCGCTCCTCTTTGACGTACTGTATGTGCACCGGTGCAGTACCTGCTTGAAAACAGCAACGCCATTCTTTTAGTCTAATTCGCCTTCTGGCTGAAAAACTCAGCTACACATCAGCTTTACCTCTGCAATTAAGCAAGTCCCTGAGGAAGAGGGAATTTAAAGAACTTCAGACTTCACTGTTTTTGTGTCTGACCTAGAAAACAACTTTTCTTAGTGCTGTAGTGGTGCAGGGAAAAAGAAAATACTGGTCTGTGTTGAAAGACTTTCCTCTGAAAAGCCTCGTTCTCTAATCCCTCACAATTCATGACAATATGTTCAAGGTGTTTCCACTACTTTCATTTAAGAAAAGACATCATTAAAGAACTTTGAATCACATTAAGTAATGTTTCTAATGTATATCAAACACAGCAACCTCATTTCAATTAAAAAAAGAAGTCAAATTAATTACTTTTATCATTCAGATTAAAACAAAGACCTCCCGAATTAAATGACTGATAATAGACAGTGAATGTGAAGGCAGTAAAGTTGAGCCTAACATAACAATACAATAAAGGGGAGATTAAACATAATCCTTACATATGGGGAGCCATCGAGTGTGTCAGTGTTCACCACCACTGGAGGAGTATTTCCCTGGAGGCAGAGAGAGAAGACACGTTATTAAGAAATAATGGCAGAAGCTCAAAGATGAGGCAGCTCCTGGATGGGCTCTCAGTATATCCCTGAAACCTTCAGCCGAGACTGATGGCCATTTTAGCTCTCAGTGATAACACTATTCTCATTTTGCTATACGGTGTCAGTCTAAAGGCGAGAGAGACATTTGTTACTACCCTCCCTGGATGGACATAGAAATAATTCATGCTAGACCCAATGGTTTTTACAAACTCTTGCTGTTTGGTTTACTTACACTGTTTATTTTACAAGAAATTTAGTGTTATTTCACATGTTTTTTCCCCCTTTTTCCATAAAACAATAAAAAAAAAGCCAAGAAAAAACAAGATATAAATATATATATTTGTTTTTAATGTGCTTTTACATAATATGTCTGTTTTTTCACTGTTACATGCCAATTTAACAACGATAATATACTGTAATTTAGTTATTTTTTTCTTGTAATAAACATAAAAAGACATACAGAACATGCAGAACATAAACCACCCCACCCTCAACAGAATAAGTAGATTTATGGATTAAAAAAATACAAACATTAAAATAAAAGTACAGCAAGAAAGGGCTAGATGCAGCAAATTCAGATAATGCAGTATACCTATCAATCAAGTATCAATAACATATATAGGAAAATATTTTTTTTTTAAAGTAAAAGCAAGAGAAAAAAGTCATATAATAAAATAATAACAGAATAAAACAATAAAAGTAATAATAGTAATAATAATTATTATTCACTAAAATAAAATAAATAATAATAGATTAAAACAATAATAGTAATAATAATAATAATAATAATTATAATTCAATAAAATAAAACAAATAATAATACAGTAAAATTAATTAAATAGAAATAGATGTATGTAATATATTTATTCATATTTACTAGAAACTGTCCTAGTTTAATTCATTAATCTGCTCTGTATTCTTATAATGGTTTATTCCATTTATTTCTGTAGTCTTTCACTGTCATTTGACGAAATGCAAAAATTTTCTGGCAGACTTTCTGCCTTTTTTTTTTTTTTTTTTTTTTTTTTTAACACTGTGCTGTATAGCTTGTGTAACTGATGCTATAACTGGCAAGTGAGTATACTGTGGACATCTGCCTCCCGCCCACCAGTCATTTCAAACAAACCTCTCAAGACAGCAAGTCAATGAGAGGACAGGATTTTTGGCACTGATGTGGTTTGGGTTTACCTGCTGGGACTCTTTCCCGTCAGCTCATCTAAAGTGCGACTGTTAACCTTAACACACTGTTCTCCACCGTCTCCCTTTTAATCTCTTTGTAATGTATTCTCATTTTTTCAAGCTCCTTTCAGGGATTCACTCTCATCATCATGTCGGAAGATGTAAATACACCGTTATGTACAGTACTCTTTGGTCTAAAGCCCCGTGTTTGTTTCTGTCGTTGCTCTGAGCCACGCTGATTAGCATGGAAGAGACGCTGCACATCTGAAGTGCTTACAGAACAGCAAACAGCAGCATAAAATCAGCCCGCTGACCTTCACAGACCTGACAGCTCTGACACACACAAAAGCAACAACACAACCAAACTGAACACTGATTCTCTGCTTTTAAGAACAACAATTTCACATTCGTACCCATTGATCTTTATGTGATGCAATGGGAAGATGTTTTGTTTTCACTGTCTTTTACTTTCTCTTAATGTAAATATCATGGGAGCTTACCACAGCACTGCTTACTGATTTTGCATAGATTATTATTAGTATCATTAGTTTACACACAGCTACCACTATTGCAGTCTAACAGTGCTCGGTCTTAAACTCAGTCTTAAATTAGTGCACTGCACTGTAGCTCTACTAATCAAATTCAAAATTCAAAATAAATGTCATCCGGTTATGAATGAAAATAAATGATATACAGTATATATATAGGTATTTGTGTAGATACTAATATACATATATATCTTCCATATAGTTCAACTGGTAGGCAAAAAGGAAAAAAAGAAAAAATAGATCAATTTATATCAATAATAAATGGCAATATATACATATATAAACATGTTCATAAATTATATAAAAAATAACTAAAACTAATTAAAATAAAATAATTAAATACTTAACATATATTCAGTATGTAAAAATAAAATATATTATTTTATATATATATAAATAACAAAAATATATCATGTTTGCTTTTTCATTTGAGAAATCCCAACAATTCATTCAAAAGCACTAACAAGGCACATTGCTGAAATGAATACATTTAATATGTGTTTTGTTTCTGCATTGATTAGTAGATCAGCTTATCACTAATAAGTCGACTAAACAAATGTCTTCAGGTTATGAATGAAAATTAAATGACTTTTATTGCACTTATTAACAGCATATGTTAATGTCGTGGCATTCCCTGGTGTCGTCTCAGTGAAATACCATAATAAATAAATAATCTGCATCGTCATATTTTAAAATGTCACTAATTGACCAACAGATGAATCGGATCATCACTACCTGCAATAATCCTTGCTGATTTCGGAAATTCTGTTCAATTGTATATTTGTGGTGCAGTTTAATAGTATTGCATTCAACAAACAGGTGTTTCCACCCCCCCCACCCCCCCCCCCCATCATTGTATGCCAAATAACATATACAGCCCTCTATTATTGTTATGTAATAACATCTCATAACTTGCAGTAAAAGCCTTTTTTCTCACAGCACCACTACCCCATACTCCAGCCCCTTTTCCTCATTATCAATCATTTTGAATGATACTAAATATAGCTGCCATTATAAAGAGAGAAACACTCATCCACATGAGGGAAAGACATAACCCGCCCCCCCACAACCCCCAAAATGCCACAGCTTGGCTTTTAACTGCACACTGTTCGATTATAACAGTGCCTGTGCAGAGCTTCCATGTAGCTGTGTCCAACGGGCCGTGCTGCTGAACATTACGTCAAATTCACCCTTATCTAGAGACAGAAATAATGAGTATAGCCAGCAGAAATCTAAGCCCAGTGCAGGCAGTTTCCCTGCAGGGATTTTGACAGAGCCCTCGCTCCCTCGCTCTGCTCTGTCAAGTCGTTCGACGTCGCGGTTGTTAGGATTTACAGTGTTTGGCTGCTCTTGCCCACCTATATTTTAGCAGCACCTATTCAGCTAACCCGTTCTCTGCCATGTCTGTACAGGCAGCACCACCATCCATCCACACTCAGACCTTCACCTCCTGACGGATTTATATGCAGCAGGCTAAGTGCCAGAATATGCATATGCAAAGACAAGTAAAAGTGATTCATTTAGATTTTTCTTGTTACACTGATTGCCAGATTTTTATAGTGTCTTGTGTGATTTAATAAAGGAATATATTTCAGCATTCTAGCATGCACTGTGCTGTGGAAAGAAACGGCAGGAAACGACTGAATCAATTTTCTTTTTCCATTAAGAGTTGAATTAATAGACTTTGTATTTTCAATTAAGCGCTGGAAACCGTAAGACTTTCAGGTGATGTGATCAATCTTTACGTGCACATGTTCCTCTGCAAAATAGTCTGAGGCTCATGACCCATTCTCTGCACGCTCACACCTCTAGTCGCTTTCAGTTTGATGGATATATTTAGTGGAAAGAGCTACAATAGCCAATAATGACAACATTCACCTCTTTAGCTAAGCCTAAGGATATTTAAAACACCAACTGCAGCCTTTCCTGTTGAGATTAAGTGTGCGTGGAATGCTTCAATATCATCAGAGGGGAGGATGTCACGTGTGAGCTGGCACTGGATACAAACCAAAGGTTGCATTATAGAGGCTTTAATGCTGCATGTCCTGCACACCTTGTAGCATTAAACCGGAAAGCCTTTAACACGTAAAAGCTGAACGGTCAATAAGCCAGATAATGACCTCTATTGGAATACGCAATGTCAGGCTATGAATTGGAATAATTAAGCAGGCAATTAAAGAGACTATTGGATGCATCTAAAGTGATGGTCTTCTGTTTAAGAGATACTCCAGACTGACCCTTACTTTAAGTCTGTTAAAGGCTGCTGAGGAAGATTTGTGTGAACTGTTTTGCAGCTGTGTGTCCCGTTGGATTGCTGGCGAATTAGCTGTCTCCGTGCTTGTTTTAGTGCAGGATGAGACAGAGGTTAATTTGGCCATCAAGTTATGCACATGCCGCACTTATTGGCTACTTATTAAATCCCACGTATATCAGAGGAGTGCAGGAAAAGCTGCTAGCAAAGGTGTATGTGGGTTATTGGCTTGTGGAGTTGGCGGTGACCTACAACTCCCTGTTTGTTGGAATATTGATGGAAAAAACTGCACCTTCACACCATTAAAGGACTCACAAACACACACACACACACACACACACACAACCTGAGCAGGATTTGATTACCAGGTTTGATTACCCAGGCTCACTGTGATTAAAATATCTATCATGGACCTTAAGTGCAGCCATAGCCTTGAGTTTTCTATCTGTGCAGATAAACAAAACAAAGCCTTGGTATCATAATAATAATATAATCAAACATACTCTTCAAGCACCACCTCTGAGCCACTTTGCAAAATGGCATTTTCATTAACATTTCCCAAGTATATTGAGGAACAGGCAAAGTATGGCTCATATTTCATATCTAAATAACAATACTTATCATGAGGTGGCATGTTTATAAAAAAATCGTAAAAATGTTGTAAAAAGTCTGTCACCAAAACTTACCAAACATGTACCATCAAATAATGGTAGACAACCGTAAGTTGTTTTACAAATTACTTTAAAACACAGATAATATACAGTAAATATCGGTATTTAAAAACATATATATATATATATATATATATCTGTAGAAAACTTTTTTTTTTTACTTTAATATAACCGTAATTGTTTGTCAACTTTTGTTGCCAGACTTTTTTCTTTACCATTACTTTTAGGTAATTTTTACTGTAAGAAAACAGAGAGTGGCCCTAATTTTACATTCAGCAATATCTGTATTTTTATTTTTTTATCTTTTACCTAGAATTTACTGTAGGTTTAAAAGAGCATTTTATAGACCATTAAGCAATTGAATAATACTATATAAAAAAGAAATCTAAAATGTCACATTATATTAATTTTCAGATTTCAACTTTTATTTTATGGTTAATACTTGTAATAAAAGTTATTTACCTGTTTTATGGCATTTGCACTTAATGTAGAAAAAACAAGGAAACCCCTGTAAAATAATACAGTACATTTCTGTAATATATATATATGTATATATATATATATATATATTTCTTATAGTGTAATTAAATAAATAAAAAGTCTCTATGAAACAGCCTCATAGTGAAGCCTATTTTTGTTACTTAAATATTCCATGTGAGTAAAACAGCGCTTCTATGGTTCACACTGATTTTATACAATATATAAAAATACATACAATGTTTTGGCAATATATATTGTCATATCGCCCAGCCCTTAAGCAGAGTAAAATACAGTAAACATGTTTAAAACATGCCTACCATTTTATGATGTCGATGTTTCTTGGCTTTCCGTACATTGTTGAGGAACCGGCAGCCCATCTTTTTGGCGTACCACACGGACATAAACATTCTGCTTCAGTCCCAAAATGTAAATCGCAGTTGATACTGTGAGCAGACCCTGCTCAACTCCCAAAACCACATACACACCCACCAAGTGTGTGGATGGAGGAGTTTGAGTGCTCTCTATAAGCTTTCAACAGTACCACAGAAGCATTATTGCAAAGCGAGCCATCAGCCACAGGCCCTGCCATTACAGTTGATTAAAAACCACGGAGCTTCCAGATTGCCTCAATTAAGAGATATCTATTTTAAAACACAATAGCAAAGATTGCATGCTTCAGACACAGGATACGCCTTTATACAGTCCCAAATCACATAAAAATCACAGCCAAATTAGTGTCTTCCTCTTGCTGAGACGATGCTGGAGAGTCGATTTGAAGAAGCCCAATAACATCCTCTGAGTTATAAAAATTACTCATCGCTGATAAGGCTCCTTATTATTTGAGTCACGGTTGTCCTGTCTTTAAAAAGTCACCCATCCAGAGTAAAAATGAGCATTAACGAACAGATCCTTCCAGTCTTCTTCCCTCATCCGTGGCAGTGGACTGCGATAGCGGAGCCTCCCTGCTCCTGGTCTGTGCTCAGTGAGAATGCAGTTCATATTTTCTGCTGCTACTGTACTGTACCCCTCCCATCCCCACTGCTCAGGGAAAGAGGAGCGAGCAGGAAAGTTTGATGGCAATTACTTAGCTGTCTCTCTGTATAATGTCGACGCTGGTGATGTGAGAGGGGGAGGAATTATACTTTGGCTGAACTTAGAAGGACAAGCAGCTCAAACTGGCCTGGCACGTCCAAGGGAGCACTTGGAAAAGAGGAGGCTGGAGGCCTGTAAGCCCCGGTTCTACAGCCAGCCAGCCAGTCAGTCAGTCCCAGTAGTGAACAGAGTGGTGGCAGCGAGGGTGGAAAAATGTAGCTTGACATCCCATCATTCTAGTCTGTCCCCTGTGTTTTTACTGTACAGTTCATATGTTTTGTTTTCAGGATCAGAAATAAAATATTTCCCACTGATTTGTCTAAAAAATATGTGTCTATAATGCATATTGCAACAATTTTACTTTGATTTGAACAGACATCATCAGCAATCATCAACTGGCAGAATAGCTGCCTAATGAATTCAGAAAAAAATGCATTTTTGTATTCAGCATATTTACAATGATGCTTCCCTAATCAGTTTTTAACCATCACTCCTCAGTGAAATGCCTCCTTGGCGGAAGTCTCAGAGCATTTTCTAGTCTCTAATTAACATTTTTTAGTCTGTTGACACTGATATAGGCAAATAAAATTGCATGAATTTAGTAAGAAAGTGAAAATATCAAACTATGATCAGGCTAACTAGGAATCGGTACATTGTATTTCATTATTTGAAAGTCCGGCCCCTACAGTGTCTTCGTCTGGCCCTTGAACAAATGTAGCTGATGACCCCTGCTTAAAAGTGTTTCACTGTCCATGGTGCTGAATTAATTGGCAGCGGAAAGGCAGCATGGACAGCGAAACACTTTAAGGAGGGTAAAGAATAGGACAGGATGTTTGAAAGGAAGGAACATGCATGCTTGCCATATTTTTTATTCCTCAAATAAATTATTAAATGGTGGATGTAGCCTTACAAAGGCAGTAAAATTCCCATTTAAACCCACATTCGCTCAAGCTCTCTCTTTCTGAAAGACAGATGAATTGACAGGCGTGTAATAAATATGCACACACACACTAAACAGACTTATGTAAGGACGTGCTGAAGGACAAGCTGTCAGCTGATGCTCTCATTTTGTTAAATAAAATTCCCTCCGTATACCTATCTAATTTTCTCACCCTTCCGATTGCAAGGACCTCTCTATCTGTCTTACTCCGCCATTCAGCGTGAACAGCTCTCTCCTCCTCTTTTTGCATGCATATTTCTTTTCCTCCCGTTCCCTTTCTCTTTCCCCCTCCACTTCCCAAAGGACCTGAGCTGCTGCTGCACTGTAATTACACCCAAGCTGCAGGGACATATTTAAACATTTATTAAAGAAAAGTAAGGAGGACGGAGAAAATGAAGATAGAAACGAGATACCAAGCAGACAAGAGTGCGGAGTAGAAAGGGGGAGGGTGTAATGGGGAGCTCTTGGGGAAACACTACAGAAAACAGTAATTGAATCCTTACATTAAAAACAATTGCCTTTAAGTGTGAAACACCTCTTCGGGGGATGACTGTGTTTGTATAAAGAGGATTTGTGTGAAATGTGTTGTGTATAGGAGCAGTTTTGTGGGAGAGAGGAAGTGGTATTCATCCTTTCTCATGAGAAGAGACAGAGTGTAACATAAACTGGGCAGTGGTGGACTTCACTAAGCATAAATGTGTTGTGGAATGTTTTCAGCTCAAGCAGACCAGTTTCCTTGAGATTATTTTTTGAGACAGATCTCTGTCAGTGAATAAAGCCAAAGGTAGAGTGTTATGAAAAGCGACGGAGAGGAGCTACATCGCTGCCTTCAGGGTAGTTAACGTGTGACTGAACCGCATCCAAAATACAGAGAATGAATGAATTCTAAAGACTGAGATTGGTTTTGGGGGTAATTGTGGTGTATTTTCCTGCTTCATCACACACACACACACACACACACACACACACACACACACAGGGATGCCTTCTTTTATGGGAAGTATCTTCAAAGCTCAGTTCCATAACTACATGCCTGTGGGATTCACTGCAAAGGGAAATACCCATCCTGCCACTTAATGCTCATCAACTTATTCTTAGTTTTTCGAAATAATCCTGATCCCAATTTGTGCCAAATAATCAAAATTTGGAGGCTTACTTCATAAATTTGACATCTAATATATATATATATATATATATATATATAATATATATATATATCTATGTATATATATATATATATATATATATATATTCATTCATTCATTACCATTAACCTCTTATTCGCAATCGGGTCGCGGGGGGCTGGAGCCGATCCCAGCTGTGTGTATATATACACACATGAAAATATTACACAACACATTACACATTTATGCACATTTATATATTAATAATTATCACCCTCTTTAAACCTGTTTAAACCTCTAATTTCTGCACAGTTGCAGATTAATGTTAGGCTACACATTTTGTATTATTATTATTATTTTTATTATTATTATTATTATTATTATTATTATACTATTTGCAGAATTATATTTCAGTGGTGGCTACATTAGATTGTTGTCAACTTGTGATCCAAACATTTTTAAACAGTGTTATCAGGAAAAATCATGTAATTATTTCCTAATCCATTACAGGTTTTCATCTAACAAAATATTCTGCTTTAATCCATTTTTGTTGCTGTTTAACCTTTGAAAAAGATTTTCACTATAGTTTCAGTTACATTTACATATTTGTATCCATTGAATAGGTCTATTCATATTTAGGATAGAAATCCATTATTAAATTTGATTTATAAAGGCATTTATTCTGGCCTTGTGTTGCTGTAAGACGGAACATGAACTTGCAATGTAATCACCGCAGTAAGAAAAACACCCTTCACAAGAATTTATGTGGCCCCATAATAAAACTGGGACACAGTACAGCAGACTTATAGAGTCATATAGAGCTGAAGTAGTAAGAACATCCATTAATATGAGCAGAAATCGATATCAAAAGTTCTGTGCAGGGTAAAAAAAAAATCATTTCTAATTACATTATGCCCCAAGTAAAGAAAAAAAAAAAGAGAAAAAAAGAGATGTCATTGGAAGCTAAAGCACCTCTCCGCTAAATCATGTACATAACCCAAAGACCTCCTCTTACTTTGCCAAACCATTGCAGTGCTTCCAGAGACAATCCTACCCATAAATCAATGGGGCCTGGAGTGGTACTGGCAAAGCCCACACCATTAAAGCAATAAAGAGACAGACTGACGACACCACCTACACATCAATGACAAGCACACGGACTACACCGGCTGCAAAGACACGGACACACACACATACACACACACACACACACACACACAGGCTGCTGCAATGCATCTCACAGACAGAACATAGTGTGGGAAATTGAATGCATGCATGTGCACAATGAAGTGTGTATATATGTTTGAGGGAATGTATACAAACACATTTTTCTTGCTGATTACTTTATGCTGAAGGGTGTGCACTATGCCCCATATGTTAAACAGTTTAATTATGAGAGGGCACTATTACACATAGTGTGCTCAAGGTCAGGGCAAGCAGACAAAGACGAGAAATGATGAATAGTTACAAGACTTGTTCAATGGAGAGAGAGAGACTGATAAGACCAGACTTTGTCCTTTCAAAGATCCCGTCTTTTCCCTTTAAAACTAATTCTATTCGCTTCTAACTAGCTTTGCATTCAGGCTTTCTATCTGGCTTAAATACTATAATATAATTTGCTTGTTGTTTCTTAAGGTGGGAGGGAATAACTAACGGCACTTAGTATGAATTCCTCAGTAATATTTTTCTGCCAGGCAAATTCTTTTGAGCAATTCATGGTGCATGAGGCTAATGCAACCTGTCTGATCATAAAACTGTTTTATTGAGAAAGCAGCATAGCCATGTCCTCAAGGTTATGGAAGTCACTGTGCACAGTCTAACACTGACACCTACAGGTTTCAGTCTGTCCTGCAAACAGATTGCATCTATCTGTCTATTAGACCCTCATGTTATCTGACACCTTCTACCTACCACTGAAGCTTTAACAGTGATACACATTATGATTAGCTTCATCTTTCCTTCTGTCTTGCAGGACTACATGTACTTTTTTTTAAATTCATTTTCATATTTCAGGGTAGGTTTTGTGTGTGCAAAACCCAGCCTGCGATTCTATAAAATATGCTGGAAAAAATGAATATGACAATATTATTACGTGATGGAGGCTCAGTTATGTGATTTCAGGCCCAAAAATAGTCATTGAGTGCAAGAGGAACAAATCTGTCAGACAAAAGAGATATGAATAACAATGAGTATGAACACACTGATATCATCAGAAAACAGATGACCTCATACTACTGGCAGTGCACATAAAATGGCGTTGAACCGGGGCAGCTGTCCGTCTGTCTATCAGACAGCCAAACTGTGAGTGACGGCAAATCCAGCAAAAGACGGGAAATGAGGGCACAAATCAGACTGATGATGACGATGACTGATGGTGATACTGATGGGTAATTTTCATGGTGACGGAGCGGCTCAGGTCGCTGTGCTCTTACCAGTGTGGAAACAGCGGAGGTGTACATTGGAGTGTGTCCTGAAGACATCAACACAGGCTGCAAAACAACAGAAGGGAGAGCATGATTGTGCAGGCCGTGTGGACGGGTACAGGGGAAGAACAGTGCGTACCACGTTGTTTTCACCCCCTTCATTTATCAGAAGGGATGTTGACAGGTTCATATATGACACATTAATGCACACATTCATATCTGTGTTCTCGGGCTGACTCCCACTGCTTGACTGGTCTGGACAAATTGTCATTGGAGAACACGAAATACTGATGTTTTTAAAAAAAAAAAACAATATACAGTACAGGCCAAAAGTTTGGACACACCTTCTCATTCAATGTTTTTCCTTTATTTTCATGACTATTGACATTGTAAATTCATCAAACCTATTAATGAACACATGTGGAATTATGTACTTAACAAAAAAGTGTGAAATAACTGAAAACATGTCTTATATTCTAGTAAGCAAAGGGTGGTTACTTTGAGGAATCTAAAATACAATGTAGACATGTTTTCAGTTATTTCACACTTTTTTTGTTAAGTACACAATTCCATATGTGTTCATTCATAGTTTTGATGCCTTCAGTGAGAATCTACAATGTAAATAGTCATGAAAATAAAGAAAAACGCATTGAATGAGATGGGTGTGTCCAAACTTTTGGCCTGTACTGTATTCTTATTACTCAGTTCTTCATTTCTAGAATTGATAGACAAAGTAATACATTGTATATATATTGCATAGTGAAAGAATGTAAACTTGCACAAGAAAAGGTCTATTTTCATTCAGGGTTGGAAGCTGAAGTCTGTACTTTTAAGGGTACCAATTAAATTAATTCTACTGAGTACAGATTCATGTTAAATCAGTCAGCGCCTAGATTCGGTACCTGAGAGCACATCTGGTTGTGAGGGTAATAGTTTTTATATACAATTATTTGGTCAATGTGATGTGAAATAAACAATGCTGACAGTTTGTTTGTTGTCATTTATGGTTGGCTAACGTCTCTGTCCTCTCCTCGGACACACATGCACGCAGAGTGGACACCATCGAGGCCAAGGAGAAGCCTGTCAAGTAAATCAATAACGAGCCCAAAGTCTGGTTACACTTTCCAAAATTCCACACAGACTGTGCTTGCTGCAATATAATGTAATACAGAATTATTTAAAGCTGAAAGCGGTCACATGTACAACTCCACAGAGAATCCCAGCAGCCTTCTGATGTAGCACACCATGTGCTGGTGATGGACTGACTGACAGGCTGCAAGGAAGCTTTTTTTGTTATTACAGAGAGAGTAAAGCACTGAGAAAAGGTACTGTTGGGTACCGGTACTGAATTCCAGGTACCGGTATCAGTATCTGTTCAAATGTCGATGGTACTCAACCCAAGCCACCATATCTGCTATCGGTATAGGTTATAAAAGAACCCATATATGCCAGGCTAAAATATACACTCCACATGCAAAACACTGGGAACTTTCAGCAGTGTGTCATACAGAAAGCATATATACTGAGTTCTATAAAAACTATATTAAAGAGGACACACTGTGGAAACACAAATACTGATTGTGTATAAGGCTACAAGCATTTTTACAACATACAGCAGACTTAAAGATTTTGTTCTAAAACTGTTCCATAACAATAATACAAACAAAGCACTTGCCTGATGATATTTTGCATTGACGGTTGCATGGTAAGCCACAAATTAAAAAAAAAAAAAAGACCAACGATAGAATTTAAAATACACAACATAACATATGCTTTATGATATAGCAACTCTGTCTCCTCAACAGTCATTGATAACTTATTGATGACTTCATAAAAATAAAAAAACAATAAAAATATGTTAACCGTTAAAGAACAGTGGAATCATTATGCCTGTTGAAGCAAAATGGATTTTCCCCCACACAGTTCAAGCTGCTACTCTAAACAAGTCACCCTGTGCCTATGAATTTTACAAACAGCAGCAGTGCAGCATTTTCACATATCAAGAGACACTTTTCCTCCCACTGGAAAAGTTTTACATTGCAGCAAAGCACGTCATTAAAGTATGAATGTTGGGACAGCTGTATTTGCTGATCCAAGTAAGACTACCTGGGAGGTGGATTCATGCTGATCCTGATATTTACAGGTACATGTGCACCTCTCTTTCCTAATATAGACTTGCCTTCTATAAATGGCTCCACTGGGGACGTTATGGACCGAAGGGCCTCAGTCAATCTCACATCAACACTAGTTTTTTCAGTTTTTAACTAGCACTAATTTATTTAACCTGACTACCTCCATGAAGACTTTGCCTGCAAGTTCAAACAGGCAATCAACTTCCTGCAAGGGATAGTTACAATTTTTATGGCATGCATAGTCAGTGCATTACCCACGGTTGATGCATGCTCCCAGTCTGTAACTAGGGGCAGAAGCAAAATGTGTTTAACCCATTGAAGCCTGGAAAGCGTATACGTCGTTTTGTAGTATTTGTATATGCTCTCAAATACTTTTTGAATTTCATTTCTATCTGCTACAGAGGCTGAAAAATCGATTATTTAGTAGAAGCGTTCACACTTCTGTTAAATTTCCAGAAAAACTTCAGGTTTTAGGGGCTTATTTTAAAATCGCCCAGAGGTTTTACAGGCGTTTCAGGCGTCAATGGGTTAAGACAGAAGCCCACCAAATAATCTATACCAGTTTCAGTATATGCCATATTTAAATGGTTTTCACTGCTTCATCTTTCTGTCAGAGCTTCCTGTTTAAGGTTACATGGGGGGAACTGAAGCTGTTTTATGCTCCTTCCAAAACCACCAGATTCCTTTTGACAATCATTTTTGGTAATTTTACCTTGCATAGCACGGTAGTTTTTGTTCTAATGCTGCCTTGATCAGTAAGTTTGTTTGTGTATTTTTGTGTTTGTGTAGATTGGAGAATCCAAACTAACCTTTTGAAACACCAAAGTCTCACATTATCACAAACAAACAAATCGTCTGTACTAGCGGTAGACCAGCGCCTCTTGTTACTGCAAGTTAAAATTGCTGTTTTTGTCAATGGAGTCTGGTGGCTTTGCCGAGAGCATAGAAGGGCTTCTGTTCTCCCGCTTAAACATTAACAGGGCAGACCGATGTTAAGGTAAAGCTGCGAAAACATTATAACTATAGCATATACTGAGACTTATTGATTTTTTTAAATACGTTTTGCAGCACCCATCCTCATCACTTCTGTGCCCATTTCAAAAGCTATCTGAACTATTCCTTTAAGCTTTCTGCTGCAACACGACACAAGCAGGTAGAAGTGTGAAGGAGGGGGGCTGTTTGGGGTAGAAATTGGAAGGAGAAGCATACAACTAATATGTGAAAGTAAAACATTTTAGGCAGGCCGGGGTATCCACTGACAACATGGTCTCACAGGAATCCGTGAAATAGCCACGGATTTGCTTAACTCAAAATCTGTGGAATAGCCACGGAATCACTCAAATTTCCGTGAAACTGACACGGATTTCGCTACAATGCAAGTTAATGACAGTCATATCCCGTGGCTATTCCAACATACAAAGTGATTATGTACATTCACTGAGTGAATATTTAGAAAATAAAACATATATTTCTGGCTAGAAATGTGATCAAAATCCATTTTTATGTCAAAATATTGATTTTTCACTAAAAATTAGAGAACTGTCCGCCATGTTTTTTGTTCTGACCGCCGGAACCTTGAAAGTCACGTGACTTGGAACAAACCAATAGCCACGGGTGTCAGTTTCACGGAAATTTGAGTTATGCCGTGGCTATTCCACGCATTTTGAGTTAAGCGAATCCGTGGCTATTTCACGGATTCCTGTGAGACCAGGATCCCACTGAAATTACTCATAGTAATGAACAGGGTCACAATCCAAAATGTCAAGACTGAGCCACCGTGAGGTCATCATGACACAGTGTCAGGAAGCAATAGTAGTGCAAGGGGTGACACAAAGTGCAAATAAACCAGCCACCACTGTCATTATCATCATCAAAGTCATCCTCCTTAAAAAAATCATCATCATAAACATCGAAGAGCAAAAAACAACCCTCATTATCTTTATCTTCTACGCTCAGATTTAAAAATCTATTACACTAATGTTATTATCTCTCATCAGGAATAAAATGTCCCTTATGACCTATGAGAATACACAAAAGGCTCATAATAACTGAGAAACAAAATAGCTCCAACAGTGTTTGTCCGCAGCCATCTATCAGCCTGGGATTGAGTTACTTCTTTATACCTGTATTTTTCTTTATTTTTTTTACACCTATTCAAGGATGCAGACCACTGACATTAAATGATGCAAACAATTCACTTTGAACTAAGTGAGGCCAGACCTTTATACTTCACAGTGCATTCACTTCTCCCTGAAGAGAAACGCAAGACTTCATAAATAATAGCAGTATTCCAGAAATAGAAACAGGGCCAATCCTGGTTCCCAAAACATTGTGAACAACATCAACATACTGCCTTTCATGTGATGGAAAAAATATTCTGAAGATGGAATATTCCTGCTGCGTAGGTATCTCAATAACTGTGTTATTATCACTATCATTTTAATTTCAGTTTCACCATTTCACATATTTCAAGTTGATTTTTTAAAGACATTTTTGTGTCTTATGCTGAAGTTTGGATTCAGTATTATCTGCAGACATACTGAGCACCAGAATTTTTGGAGGAAATCTCTAAAGTGTCTGTTAAGAGGGATGGGACTTTATGGTTATAAACCGTTATATACTGACACAAAAGTATTACCTCAAGCGGTTTTATCTGGAGGGACGATATGAAGAAAACGGCCCAGTTTTAAACCACACATTCCTCCAGACAAAAGTGCTTTTGTGGTATAAAGACAACAAGGTAGCGAGGAACCAACCATACTAGACTCTTATAGATCTTCGATCTGTCACTGTCAAAGATGTTTAAGCTTCGTTTGCATTTGGTGTTTCTCTGTGTCACATTAATGGGTTTGTGAATGAATGTAGTGCTTTAGACTCACAGTTGCATATTGTGCGTGCCAAACCGTTAATGTGACATCCAACAAACATCCCCCACTGGAATCAAAACAAGGTCGTTTGTGAACATAAAATGAAATATAGAAGATTATGTCGTCAGCGTGATGAAAACTTCAAAGTGCATTCACGCTCGGCTAGTACAAACAGAAAACACCACTTAATTAAATAGAATTTGAATATTATTGGACCAAACTGTAATTACGTTAGACTAATTACCAAAATATTGGTGTGTAATTATGTTGTATTTTTAATGCAACCTGTTGTTGATAGGTGGGTAAAACAACATCAAGACATCAAGGCTCCTAAGCCCAAGAGAGAAGCATGCAAGAACAAACACTTGAATAATACGGAGCTAATTAAGGGTACAAAGTCACATTATACAAATGCCACTGACGGATGATGAGCAGTCAGAAAGTCGTTTTGCAACCCTTTGCCTTGGCTGCCTTGCAGTGATGACGGTTCTGCTCATCTTTTATCACAGATGGCTCATACAAAAGCACCTATCCAGCAGAATGCACTTTGTCTCCTCATTTTAACACCTTCAAGGCTCTATTGAGAAACCTGATATTTAAAAAATAAAATTAAGCATTTGCTGAGTGAATGCCATTATAATTCTGCTGTCAAATCTAGGTTTTAGTGTTGGTACACATTGGTGTAGCTGTCAGTGGGGGAACTTGGATCCTGTACATACTGAGAAATCTTCTACTTAATTTAGAGTTAAGTGCCTCTTACCAACAAACTTTGATGACTGCTCACGCTTTTATATCCCACACTGAAGGTCGATCTAAATATTATATTCTGACTTAAATAGCCAGTTTAGATTCTTTCACTGGACAACAAATCCATCGAAAAGACCAAAACTGATATTAACTGAATATTAACCCTCTGGATCAGACCTGGGCATTGGGCGGCCCGCGAGCCACATCCGGCCCGTTGGCTGTCCTTGTCCGGCCCGCGTGAGGTTATCCAGAAATCGAAATAGAAATCAATATAACCGCAGTGCTTTTATTTGGAAAAAATTAGCAAACATTAGCACTAGCTAACAACACTTTTACTACAGTTAAGACAACAAATATAGCCACTAATATATATGACAGAATAAAATAAACTTTAACAAACCTTGTGTCCTGTCAGCCGGCCACTATAGAAGCCTTTTTGATACTTTATATCAACTTTATATGAATTACTACGCACTCGTTATTATTTACCGTTCGTTTTTTCATTTAACCGTTCTACCGGTTATTTCCTGTCACTACCTTTCAAAATGAAAGCACCCGTTTCACACTTGACGGCACTTTTTCAAAAATAAAAGCACCTCAACATTGTTAAACACCTTGAAAATGTACAAACATGAAAAACAAGCTATACAATACAAAAACACAAATAGGAAGCTTACCAAAGGACATTTACAGTTGTGTTTAAAATAAATGGACTAGTGATATAGTGATTGGAGTATTTACTACTTTTTACTGCTATATTTGATTTACTCCACATTCAGAGTTCAGAGTTTTGGTCCGGCCCCTGCAACCTTCGTGGTATTGGTCATGTGGCCCCTTGGGAAAATTAATTGCCCACCCCTGCTCTGGAGTCACTGTGATTAAATCACATGACTTCTTCATGACCTTCATCACAACGTAAAGACGAAGCAACACCGAGTCCTGCTGTCAACTTCCCACTAAAGTTCTGGCTTAAAGCTCCATGCCAGTTTTTGTTCAATGATGACGGGCTGAGTAAAACCAGAGTTAAGGTCAAATTTATTTAGTATAAAAATCGAGAACTAGATGTTATCATCATTTTACCTCTTATATGTTATATTTGTATCCTGTGTTCACATTTGCCACATTTAAAATTCTTCATTGAGCATGGTTGTGTTTTTGAAAGTAAAAAAAACATAATTTTCAAAATCCAATTTTAAGTTTTATTGTCTGTCATTGGTTTCAAAATGTTTATCCAGTAAGTCTTTTTAAAGCGTTCAGTAATACATATAATTGTAGCAAACATTACAGAAACAAGACTAAATAGTGCATTTATGGGGGAGTATTTATGGCAATAGGACAGTTGTTGTGGGATTGACAGTGTTTTAAAATAAACTACATCTCCCATGATCATGATAATGAGGAAGCATGTCACCTGGTGCAATGGTGTTGCTTACTGCTGTGTTTTTAACACTTTCTAGACAAGAATGAAGGTCAAGGGCTACGGCACAGGAAATAAACTACACTACACTTTGGCTACTTAGGCAATAGTTGTTCTAGTTTGGACATGATGCATTCATTGTCCATTTTGGTCTTTGAATATGGAAAATAAAGAAAATCACAAGCATTTTCTTTTAATTAAGTACATTCTTGTTACATTTGACTTACAATATAGATAACTTACAATGTTAGAACTCTACATAAAAGATTTCCTGTATGTTAACTCACAGATATACTCACTTTCTGATCCCATGAGCTCTGGGGAATGACTGAATGAGTCATTTAATGGATCTGAAACACTGGAGGGCATACATCACATTTTACATTTTCTCTTAAACAGACTTAAATGATCTCATAATGGTGGATTTTTAGGAAAATTACAACGTCTCGCTCCCCATCACTGTAATAAATGGTGCACCCCATCAGCTATGAATAATTCCTGGTCCCTTGGCATGTGCTGAATGACAAACTCTACTGGGACAAAGGGAATTAATCACACCAGCAAGAAAGGTCAGAAAAGGATAGCACGTTTACCCTTTGTGAAAGTAAACAAGGTTTTTACACCATTTTATTAGTACTTTATCATGATGTTTGTGTAAAAAAACACCCCGACAGTTCCAGTGCACCACCCCTAAAATAACCCAGATGATCCAGTTTAACAGAGACTGACATATTCCACCTTTTTGCTGTCAACCAGCAGCTGCAGTGGCAGCTGGATTCACACTTTGACTTGACAGGAAAGAGTCAGAGACATGCAGAGACTGACAGACAAAACCACTACAACCAAATTATAGACAGTGGCTGTTTCTCTTTGTGTTTATTGCCTTTTATCTCCGTCAGGTATAAGCCAAGAGGGTGTCACATGTTGGGTTGCATCCATGCATCCAGCTTGCACGGTTATGACTATAGCGACTTCTTGTGATTGCATTGATTCACAATTTTTTGAAATTGCTAATTTATTGAATATTTTATATCCTCATTGACTGCTGACTCCTCACTCCTCTGGCCAGTGTTAACAACACCGCCATTAAAGTTACTTTCTTTTTCATCAACCGCGGCCGTAATAACCACTTTTGCTGCTTTGTACCTGGTCCAAACTGCATCAGCATGCAGAATTGTTGCAGAAAAAATGACTAACAAGTAGTTTAAAAGATAAAAAACAATCTTTTTATATTCGTTGACAAAAAAAGAGGAGATCAAATATTTTAGTATTATTTTTTTCTTTTTTAATGCAGCAGTTCTGCTGTCCATATCTGGACCACACCAACACAATGAGCACAGTAAGGAGGACCCAGAGTAACTTGATCATCAGACATTTTTTTAACACGTTCATTTTTGTGTAATTAATTAATCTTAATTAACGCGTTAAAGTCCTGGCCCTAATAAATATATAGTAATGTGTATGTATATGTATGTATATGTATATAATAATAATCCGGTTATGACTATAGCGACTTCTTGTTATTGCATTGATTCACAATTTTTTGAAATTGCTAATTTATTGAATATTTTATATCCTCATTGACTGCTGACTCCTCACTCCTCCGGCCAGTGTTAACAACACCGCCATTAAAGTTACTTTCTTTTCATCAACCGCGGCCATAATAACCACTTTTGCTGCTTTGTACCTGGTCCAAACACATCTTAAAACCAAATGCCATCATGCCTGGATTAATGATATCATCAGGGCATGCACACGGCTAGATTAATTTCATTACATTCTCTAGGAACTGTGCCAGGATGGCTGTTGATACAGCCCTAATACATTGGTATGAATGTAGCCAAAATAAACAGATTTTACTGTCATTTAATTACGATGAATAGATCAAAGGTATTCTGAAATATTGACAAAATAATATGCCTGTAAGACAACAAATAACACAAAAAGTTATTTTTCAAACATTTACTGTATTCATTTACAGTATTTTTCTTGTTTTTTCCCCCTACAAGATAAACCAAGAAAACACATTTTGCCATTAAAAAAAAAGTTAAACTACTTTTATGTCAAATACTAACTATAAAATGGAAGTTGTAATCTTTAAATCAATAGAATGGGACAATATAAATGTTTTGTTTTTCTTACAGTAAAATTGTATATTTTAGAAATCATTAATTTGCCAAATACTTACCATTATATAAAAGTTAAAAAACGAAATCCTTCCCTTTTCAAATACAGCTATTTAATGTATATTATACTTTTTTTTTTAAAGAAATTGTCTGTTAGCCAAAAGTGATTCATTAAATGTAAAATAACTCAGTAAAATAACTAATGTAAGACAACAATGATGTCAGACCAAGGAGTGCATCATACCCTCACTTTTGAGAATCTAGAAATATTACTTTTTATCCATTTTTTTCCCCAAAATAGCTGCAGATTAAATTTCTGTTGATCGTTTCAGCTCTAGTTTGTATTGCTCCGTATGATGGAAGTAACTCTCCAATGCCACTTTATTTTTTAAGCTGAACCTGCATTCAGCCATTGCAAGGAGACATTAGCATGGCCTGCACAGATCATGCTGAACAGGCTTTGTAAGTTTTAAATAGCAGTGTTAAAGCTCAAGAAGTCAGCCTCTCCTCTCCGCTCATTAAAAGAGAGCATTTTTAATGGACATATCTGCTCCTCGGGGACTTCACTGACTCCCATGTGGGAAATAGAGAAACACTCCCCCTCAGAGCAAATAAATACAGGAGCTCTTAAGTCTTAATAGCCAGTGAGCCTGTTAAATAACATGTGTGGGCATATGAGATGGATCGTTATTGAGCGTGCATTACAGTTTACACCTGCTTGCATTTGTAGCGACAGTATGTATTCGTTAATGCACTCCAGGCAGAATGACTCTGCTCATATTCCCACTGATGTCAGCTGTATCCTTTAACTGTGTGACCAGTAGTTCATGTGTTGTCTGTGTCAGCTCTCCTTTCTTCTTCTCTGCATTTCATTTTGTATTTGTGAGACGTGTCTCTTAAATAAGTACTTTTAAAAAAGTAGTTAAGTGTCTAAACTGGGAGCTGCTTTAATTGCATTTTAGATCTACAAAGTTCTGGATTACATTCCTCCACTTTAAAATCCAAAGTCTTATTTCAGTAAATGGAAGATTATTAATCTCATTGGCATTTATTTCTCAACAAAGGCCTACTGCATGACTCACTCAGTTCTTATTGGTTCTGTACCTACAACTCCATGCGACTCATTTCTCCTGTTACACATTATTATCTATCAGGATAAATTGATCTCTGACTCAGTGTTAATTTCATTCATTAAAACTATGACTATATATTCCTGTCAACTGCCTTTTTTTTCCCATGACAAAGGCGAGATGATGACACAGAGTGACACGTCATTACACACCAACTGTGACTGCATCAGCATGCAGCATTGTTGCAGAAAAAAATGACTAACAAGTAGTTTAAAAGATAAAAAAACAATCTTTTTATATTCGTTGACAAAAAAAGAGGAGATCAAATATTTTAGTATTATTTTTTTCTTTTTTAATGCAGCAGTTCTGCTCTCCATATCTGGACCACACCAACAGAATGAGCACAGTAAGGAGGACTCAGAGTAACTTGATCATCAGAGATCATTTTTTAACACGTTCATTTTTGTGTAATTAATTAATCTTAATTAACGCATGTATGAATTATAGCATTTTAAGTAGCCATTTATTTATTTTTATACTTATTTATTACATCACATGTCCTTGTTCTTGTTTTTGTCCTTGTTTAGCTCGGTATTTTTAAAATGTTTTTACTCATGTTGTTTTGTGTTATGATTGTCATAACTATGCACCTTATGCAGTGGTACTTTCAATTTCGTTGTATAGTGAACTATATAATGACAATAAAGACTATTTGATTTGATTTGATTTTGATTTGAAGTCCCAGCCCTAATAAATATATAATAATGTGTATGTATATGTATGTATATGTATATAATAATAATAATCCTGTAATATACAGGATGAGGTTCAATAGACATTACAAACTTACAAAGACAGTTAACGGGACTAAGAAAAATAAAATAGCTGACCATCTGAACACTGCTCTGACTGCAGTCTGAAATGGTTCAGGTGATCTGATTACTGAAGGCATCTTGTGTCCACTTGTGATTAGATTTTCATGCTGATATCAAATTGCCCAATATGAATGTTCATAGGTGTAAAATTGATCTGACACTTAAAGGGGTTAAGAGCCTGGGATTCCTCATAAATACATTATATTCCCATTAGAGTATATATGTTGCACTATTAGAATTAATTTATAAAAGAAAAGACACATCATTTTTCAATGCAGAGTTCTAATTACAATATGATTGAACCAATTGTGTGTGAGCTAAATATAAATCTAATAAGCTTAGTATGTGTTTTATCTTAAAATGTCATAATTAAACACATTACTGTCACAATAAATCAGTCTGGTGATTAAACATTGAATTTCAGACATAGCATTTGTATTAAAAGCAGTTGTAAGTAATTCATTTTTTGTCTAATTTTGCTTGTAACATTATTACTCCTAATTATTTAGTGTACACTTCTACAGTAGCTACACTCATTTCATATCATTTTAGAAGAGTTTTGATCTGCAGCAAAACATGTTATATGACTGAATTATACTGCTGAGTGGCTCACATAATAAAGATTATTTTAGTGCTAATTGTAATAATAATAATAATAATAATAATAATAATAATAATAATACATTAATAAAGGTACTCAAAGTCACTTAACATGACATGTCATTACATGCTGTCTATGCACTTTATGTGTTCTTTATGCACACTGTTCATTGCACCTTATATTGTTTTATAGCACCAACATTTTTATACTGTATATTCATATTTATTCTGCACTGGAATTCTATTCTACTCCTTAATACATACTCCTTCTTTAGACTTTATATTTTATTGTATTTTTATATTTTATTGCTTGAAGTATGCCTAGGTTGTTCTTTTTATTTAATTGTCATTGTCTATGTGTGTAATGCTGCTGCTACACTGTAATTTCCCAGCTTGGGATAAATAAAGTATATCTTTCTATCTATCTATCTATCTATCTATCTATAGGAAATTAGACACACACAAACACAAAATACAGAAGAAAAGAAATAATTGTGACCTATTGGCTGATGACGATGTGTTACAATATGTTCACTTTTGAATGAAGTGTGTGTTTATTGTAACACAGTAACAGGCTCATTCCTGAGTGCTGACAGCTGAGTGAAACTGTTTAGATAGTGTTACGTATCGATCAACAACATAAATGAGAGTGTGTGTGCCCTACCTTGACAGGAGAGATATGTGTGTGTGGAGTGTAGCCATGTATGGCCTCCATGGCAGCAAGGTTCTTGTCACTCATATGAAGCATCTCGGCACTTTTCCCTGGAGCCAGATGTGCTGGACTGTGCTCCAAGGGGGGCGTCTCCTCATCCTGGTACCTGTACTTCTGCAGACACAAACACACAGATACAGATGAGGCCACAGAGTATTTAAAAAAAAGTTTTTTTAAATGATTATTTTTATGGTGGAGTTAAAAGTTTTTTTGTTAAACCTCCCCCCTGAAAGTTGCCTTGATTTAATTTGTATTTTTGTATTTGTACATAGATTTCACTGTAATTTAACATTTAACACCATCAAACAATTGAATAATACTGTAAAAAAAAACAAAAATAAAAAAATCTAACATGCCCGTTTATTTTAATTTACAGATTTCAACTCTCATTTTATGGTTGATATTTTTAATAATGGTTATAGTTAACTTATAGTTATAGTTAAATAATATTTTTGAAGGTATTTGTACATAATTTAGAAAAAAAACAAGAGAACTAGCAATACAGTACATTTATGGAAAAAATATATACATATATGTAGAATTTTATACAAATTACTTTTGATGAATTGAGGAGAATTTTTACGTAAGTAAATGTAAAAAAATGTGTCGTAAAATGAAAACTGAAATGTTATTTGTATGTTTTGTTCCCAGTAGTCCTAAATAAGACATTTTTTTCCCTCTACTGTCTCACTTTAACTGACAAAGACAATCCACTGTCAGCCTCGTTATGGTAACATAATGGTGTAAATGTCAAACTGCCTTCACAGAGCTGTATTTACATCACGGTGGCGTATTTAGCCAAATGTGGGCAATCTATATGCAAATCTCATATATCACATAACATGTGTGACGCCCACGAGTGCAAAGTGAAGACATCACAGAGGTCTCAAAATATTGCCATTGTGCATTGAGCGCTTCGTCCTCCACAACCACATGGAGCAAACAGATCCAGTGACTCATAGCGGCTCCACATTAGCAGATCATGCAGCTTCTTCCTAGTAGCCTCGCTCCCCTACCGATAACCCACACCTGGGCAGCCTGCCAGCAGCCCACTGTGTTAGCCACACATGGTAGGTTTCATTCTAGGCGCGATGACACAAAATCTGCACACAGCGTTTTCCATCAACGACACATCAGAAGGTGGAGAGCATCACTGTGGAGATCTACCTCTCTGTCCTGTGGGTTGTGTTCTTGCTGTACCCTCCTAAAGCCCCCCAGGCTCACAATATGCTCTGCTGCACTGCAGATGTGAAGCAGCCCTCTTTGAAAATGGAGAAATTCAGAGGGATCTTCTGAATGTTGGCTGATGGCCTGATGGCCAGCTCTGCCACTCTCCCCTTTCTCCTTTTTTTTTTTTTTTTGGGAGGCAGACGGAGAGGGAGGTGCATCACCGAGCCCTGTCTCAGACGGGCTGCCTAGCAACTAGAGCAGAGCAGAGATTGCAGTGCCACAGTTGGGGCTGCCAGCATCGGTCCTGGATCACATTACACTGAGACAGCAAGAAAGAGAGGGAGTGAAATAGAGATGAAGATAAAGGAGAAAGTGAAGGGGGATGGGTAAAAATGAAAAAAAAAAAAAGAAGTGAGACCGTCAATAAAGGAAAGGAGAAAACAGCAGCACGGGGGTGGAGCAGAGTGAAGATGAATATCTCTTTAATTATAGGTTGAGAAAGCAGGAAACGATTGATTGTTCTTTATTAAGCACTGCAGAGGCAAACTATATTAATGTAAACGCATAATGCAACCGCCATGCAACTATATACAGAGCAAAACAAAACTGCAGGGTGTTTACTTACTTTGTAGAGTGTATTGCTATAGACAGGATTAAGATTGAGAAATACTCATAGAAGATATTAAGTTAAAAATTAAATATTCGTAAATGACATGAATCAGAGTTCAAAGCAGCCCTGAGCACTTTGTTCTCCGCTGCCTCCCCCTTTCCTGCATGACCAACGTTCATGCTGCCATGTTGCCTTCTGTCCCACTGGTGGGGGATGTGACAGTCCATGCTTACATGTACAAAGTGTCCTTCTGGAGAGCTGCAGCTCCTCCGACCACCCAACTGTTCGATTACTGCCCATATATGTATCACAACATAACTTTCAAAAATACAATTTGTCCAAGATTGAATTATTTAGAGGTAAACAAATACTATGAATAATCCTCTCTAAAATGCTGCATAATTATGATAAATGCAAATGCCAGGGCTGAACAATTAATTTGAATTGTACTGAAATTGCAATATAGACTAATGCAATAGTAATATGAAATTGCAAGAGGCGCATTAATCTTTAAAGATGAAATAAATAAAAAAACTGCTAAATTTATGAGAATTTTAAGGTATGAATGATAGGGAGGAAAGTGAAATTGAAAAAGCTTTCCTATGTGTCTCATTACGTATATATATCTTTTTTTATTGAGCTATTAAATGAAACATACATTGCACATATGCATTAAGTTTGCATTATTATGACCATTAAAAATGTGCATGTGACCCTGGAGTCATTAGGAACTCAAATATTGTAATAGGCACCAAGGTAATACCTAAATAAGGCTATAAAGAAATAAACTGCAACAACATCTAATGCAAAAAATAATAATGACATAAAATTGATAAGAACAATGAAAGGCTGACCAGAATCCCTCATCATCATTCTCCGTAAGTTGTGGCTTCATTTTCATTATGATATGTTCGGAAGAGATTGATTATTAAAGTTTTGAGAAGATATACACTTTATCTGTCAATAATAAATCAATCAAAATTGAAATCTAGACAGGAAGAATGAAAATCCCTCATTTACACTATTTTTTATAAGACCCATGCACTTGATTCTGGTGATATTGTATCATCATTTTGGTCCATGATGATACAATTAGATACATCATAATCTTAATAATAATAAT
The DNA here is from genome assembly GCF_030273125.1 of Centropristis striata. Taxonomy (NCBI): domain Eukaryota; kingdom Metazoa; phylum Chordata; class Actinopteri; order Perciformes; family Serranidae; genus Centropristis; species Centropristis striata. The sequence continues at coordinate 32,350,176 of NC_081531.1, read as the reverse complement.
AATTAATATAATGATTAATATAATATAATAATAATAATAATGTACTATGTTAATAAATTTGAGACAATGGATGTAATATGTTCTCATTTATTGTTTGTATAGGATTTCCAGTTTTGCAAGTAAACATTGTGATGATTATCATACTTTATCTTTCTCAGTTCGATGCTATGAATCCCCAAAAGTACTTTATTATTTCAGTTAAAGGCATTAAAAGTATTAGCATATAGTATTAGCATTATAAGCATATAATGCTGTTGCCACTGCACAGCTTGTATTGTTATGATGACATAGAATTAAAGTTTATTTCTTTGATTTTGTAATTACAACTATGTTTTTCATTGAAAAAACTGGTGAAAAGCAATAATCTGTGCCGAGCAGCTATACGAAGATAAGTTGTTAGTTTTTATTTATACAAAGAGATAAGAGTTCTGTTGTACATTATAAAACATAATATGCACTCCCATGTCCACTATTATGTTACGAAAAACTGGATTAATGCATGAAAAACAAACATAATATGAAGCTACATCATATCTGTTTTAATAAGGGTACTGTAATTGGACACGTGTCAAAAGATTTTGTTTTCCTTCCGTTCTTTTCTCCCAAGCAGAGAGAGAGCAAATCGGCTTTATAGCGACGTTCAGCAATTAAAATCTGCGTCTAACAGTACAAACAGCCCTCTAAATTACCACTGCAGCAAAATACCTCTGGGTTTCCTCGGCTTTATTGTATCAGTATATCATGATGGAAGGAATCCAGTACACCTTGGAGGAATTACTCTGCTGTAAAGGTCAATATAAGGACAGTTTCCACAGTTTGCCGATGGATTTCTTGTTCCTTTCTTGTTCGTGCTATTATAAGAACTGCACACTGAAGTGACTGAATAAGCTCTTCCTTTAATGGTTAAACGAGTTAACTTAATGTAGAGCAAATGTCAAATTCTATTTACCATCATCTCAGTTTGTAATTCAAGGACCAAGCTTAAGCTTTTAAATGACTGTGCATTAGGTAATGGAATGAAATTGAACCTCACCTCTCAGACGTATAATTTCAAGAAACTGCAAATGCATGTGACGTGTGAGGTGTCACCGACACCACGAGGAGCTCTCCAGGTGTAAATCAGACGTGCAGACTCTCTACTGCATCTGCACAGAACTTAAGCTTTTGCGAGTTCATCTATTTGCATTTTCTTTAATGATGATTAATCCATTTTTTAAAAATATATTTGGATTAATTTTTAACACATGCTGCTGTGATGAACTCAGAGGGATTTTGTGCTGTGTGCTAAGTCTCTGTGACGCTGCAGAGCGCTGTCAGAATATGCTGGAATTTAGTGTAGCACAATACTCAGTAAATCTGTACAGGTAAATGGGCTTAAAACTAAACCGAATTTAAATCAGTTTTATAAAGAGATGTCCTATGTGTTTAAATGTAACAGCCAGCCAAAGACTATACATGTCTCCCATTCAGACAACCATCTGAGGCCACACATCTTATTTGAATAATGATCTGAATGTCTAAAAAAAACATTACAAAATTTCAGTTTTTCCACAGATACTAATTAGCTGATCTTCTAGTTTAATTTATTGATTGACCTGAATATTTTTTTAACATTCTGCTTTTTGTCTCCAATTTTGTACCTTTTGATTAACCTCTCACTGTCTGTAACTGACACTAAGTAGCGCGCTCAGTCATTATCGCACTGAATCAATCAATCAATTGGCATAATTACCTCCGAGAGGTTCTATTTATGGTTCGGGTTATTTGTCTGTCAGCAGGATTATGGAAAAACTACCTGCCTAATTTTTTTTTAAACGTAGTGGAACGGTGTCGCTTGAGCCAAGGAATAACCAATTGTATTTTGGAGTGGATCTGAATCATGGGGTGGAACTTGACTTATTTTTTACTTTGGTAAACATTGCAAGATAGGGCAAGGCCCTGTTGGTGATCTGAGCTCTCTGAATGCCATTGTAGTTGAAAAAATATATATTTGAAATGTCCCATACTGTCATTTTTTGGTTATTTTTGGCCATTCTAGGTGCTTTATAAATGCTGTGAAAGTATCAAAATGCTCAATTCCAGAGAAACAGACACAACCCATATTCAGAAACTGTGTCTTTAAACAAGCTGTCAGGTCTTCTTGAAGGTTCTGATGTTACAACTATACTATAAATAGGTAGAAAGTGCTTTACAGTAATGTTGCAGTCATTCCCTGGCTGCAATGATGATGCAGAGAAACGGAGAGCGGAGATGCGGAAATCCCAAAAACACTGACTAATCACAGCAGACTTGGGATTTTCCAGGAGGGGGGCTTAAAGAGACAGACGCTAAAACAGAGCGTTTCACAGGGGGAATACAGGTATATTCACACAAGTAGTATTAAAAAAAACATGTTTTTTGGAACAAGCATGTTACTATTCTAGAAAAAAACCCAAAATACAAGAACATGAGCAGAATATGTTCCCTTTTAGTGTATATCACCTGTTTCAGAGCGACCAAGGCTCCAGATTTAGTTCATTCATCACTACGTGGAGAAAATAATTTGCCTCTCTACACATATTCTATGTAGGCCAGAACACCTGCCGAATGTTAGTAGAGCAAACATCACACCCACCCGCTGGAACCTATAAAACCGCCACATTTGTGCTGAATTTGTCAACTTTTTAGTATGCTAAAAATCACACTGACTGAAGAAAAAATGACACATTAGCTCCTGAACATTAACAACTTCGATGGATCGCTGATTGGAAAACAATGTTTGTCTCTGACGGTCATCTGAACTTTGTCTTTCCCACCACATCTCAGTCATTGTTGCCTTCTCAGTTTATTTTCACTCTCAAGTGTCTCCTCAAGTGCCAAACCCCAAACACAGCTTTCATCTCATTTGCATTATCACAGTTGCCGTTGCCAGCCAACACCTACCAGTACAAGTGTTTTTTTTTCTTCATGTACATGTAAGCCTCAGAAGACAGAAAATTCACTCATCTTCTGCCAACGCTAACTTCAGATTATTCTCCAAGGTGTTTCAGCACAACACTTTGACAAGTGTTAGTATCCTGTAGCTATGTATGCTGCAACAACAACAGACTTTACGTTTACCACGGGGCAGAATGCTTAAAGCTGCACCAGGAAAGATTTTTAATGTAAGAATTCCATCCAGCCTGAATCAAAAAGTGGGGCTGCAACAAAGAAGAGCTTCTTATCCCCCCATGGAGTCGCTCTAGATTCACCCACTTCGCCCAAATGTAAGTCTGCTTTTCTCTTTGCAACGCTTCAAATTAATGGCTCCTACCTGAACACGCCAACCACCGAAAGATGGCTTTCTAAGAGTGCAGTTTGTAGAGCACATGGCAAATGACACTAAGACTGAGAGGAGCTAAAAGAATATTTACCCGTTTATGACTTACTTACTTAGTTTCTTGAGACAAATTCCATCAATAGCCGATATAGTGACCGATATGAATGAAAATAGACCCTTTTTTATGTGTGCACTGATTTTTCCCTACTCTGCAAACATACCCAGAAAGCTACTTTCTCAAAAAAATAGTTATTAAATAATATTTAACATTGTTATACATTATTATAAATTATAAAAACATGTTTTACATTGTCAGCCAATTCTATAAATGATAACTTAGAAAATAAAAATAAATAGGAATAAAATAAAAAGCGAAATAAACATGATTACTGTTCAATTTCAATCAGTTGCTGACTATTTAAAAAATGTATATAAAAATCCATATATTTATCAATATTTGTCAACTGATATAGCTGTGAGGCTCTAATTTATGATGTATTTATAAACCAAGCCCTCCAAAAACAGCAGCAGAATATTTGTGCAGGTGGTAACTGAAGGTGTTTCATATTGAGCTTCACCTCGACTGCATCAGCTCATCGTCCCACAGGGAGATAACCATTCTGAACAGAAACACTATTTAAATTGTCCAAATAAAACTTTGATCAGACATGTAAAAATACTTCCAGTGGTGCATGTTTTGAAGCTCATTACTGTTCCAACCAACTTAGGACTTTCTCTAAAAATAATAATACAGTCCCTAAAGTGCTTTTGGGCTTTCTTCGCCACCAGAAGGCTTATGTTCTTGTAGTGAAACAGGAAAAGTCATAAAAAATATATAAAAAGGAACTTTGTTTTTTTACTCCCTGGATACATGCTCAGCACTGTTTCTGAATCTCAACACTTGGTCCTCCTTACATTTCACTTCTTAATTTATTCTCATCTAACCTGAGTTAATTAGATTCTGCATCTCATGTCTGTGGGATGATTCATCATTGATAAGACCCACACAGATGTATCATCCTCAAATTTAATAATCAAATTAGAGTCACAGATACAGTAAATGGTGCCATAGTGCGTGCTTGGCTGCAATGCTTCTGCTAATGATAATGTGGAGGGAGGTTTCATCTTGTCTGGAGCCTGTTTTCACAGGAACTTCATGCTTATTTGTAAGACAAGAAAGGATAACTATTTATATGATATGTAGGATAAATTGCAAAATATGCAAAATAATGTACCTTGTCTTAAGCCTTGTAAAACCAACTCAAATCTACAAATATTGGACAAAAATGAAATTTGTCTGTATGTTGAGAAAGAACAAGGTGTTCCTTTTTTTGAGGATACACTACCATTACAAATCAGCAGAAACAGCAGTGCCATAAACAGGCAAAACACAAATAACATGCAGCTGCACTAAATTAGACAAATACTGTATCATTTAGCAGTTTACAGGTCAGGTGAATCCTTTTCTCCTCCCATACAAAGCTCAGTAATCTTGATCACTTCTTCCCCTCCCCCTCTGCCCACAGAAGCATGCACACACCGTTTTTATGCTGAGTACATACATTTTTATGTATGTTGCACTTGTAGTGGGGGATTGTAGTGTTAACCCTCCCCCAGCCCCAGTTTTCTCCACACAAACACACACACACACACACACACACACACACACACACATGCACGTGGAGGCCATGTTAATATGCCGCTCTGTTAGACTGGTTAATGGTCTCACTGGAAACAAATGTGCTGCAATGGCAGCAGTGGGTATTTCCTTTCATCCTACAACCCCAATCCAAAAAATTTGGGATGAGGTGAAAAACATAATAAAAACAGAATGCAATGATTTGCAATTACTTTGCAACCTACACAGTAAAAACTCAAGCAAAAGTTGCCAAATATTTACTGTCAGATAGCAGTAAACAACCATTATTTTTAGAGATAATTTATTTAAAAATAAAGTTGAATATACAGTAGTTATTTTACATGCTTTGAATACAAATATTTACTGTATATTATCTTTAAAACAATTATTTGCAAAATAACTTAATGGTTACTTTGCTGCCAGTCAGAACAGAAAGATGCCTTAATTTTATATTCAGCAATATGATGGGGTTTTTTTTACATTCAAGCTCAATTAAGCAATACTAATACTGTAAAAAAATATGTCCCATTATATTATTTAAATATTTTAACTTCCATTTAATGGTTAATATTTTTATTAAAAGTAATGTATGCCTTTTTTTAAATGGCAGTACCTTTCTGGAATTTAATGCAATCTTTCTTTTTCTTTTAAAAAAATGTTTTACACTGTTTTTTTGGAATAAGGGTTGTATGATCACGAGTGTAGCTATACAGTAAAAAGAGATGCAGAGACAAAATCATGCATAAAACTTTTCCCACTCTGTCATTTATAAAGAAGGAATGTGCAGTAAGAATGTACACATCTTACACATCCTTAACACCAAGTATACGCATGCTTTTAGCTGAGATAGCTGTGGGTGATAGCAAGGGGAATATAGTAAAACATTTTAAGTTGTGTGCCAAATTTTTTACAATCAAACATGTTTTTTTCATTCTTTGAGTAATCATTTCCATTTATTTCTGACATCTTCCCATTAATGATTGAGTTGTGAGTCAGTTTCAAGTCTGTTTCAACACGAGCATTATGAATGAATCATTGATCGTCCTTCTGACGTTTAATAATGGTGATTGTGATTTTACTGTGATGATGATTTGCAAAAACATGATGAATTAGCATGAGGAGGATGCTACAAATAGCCACAGCCGTGCGTAATGACAGCTGTTCTGGCACCGCTGGAGAGCCTCGCTGATCAGCTTCTTCTTTGCTGTATTTCTCACTGACAGGCCTAATGAGTGGTGGAGTGGAGCACAACTTTCGATTTGCAGATGGAGTTTAAGGACGTTTGTAAATCCATTTATGGCTCACTGTAGGAGTGGAAGACATGCACATGAGTCCAGCTCCACAATGATGAAACAGAATGAGATCTACTTGATTGACAGAAAAAACTCTTCAGTCTCTGTGTGTACACACAGTTTTAGTTATGAATACTACACTGTAAAAAAAGAGAAACAATAGCTACTCAATAAAATTGAGGCAACAGATTGCACGCAATATTATTAACTAAATCTAACTACGTTACAAGTTGAGTTAATAACAACTTAACAGAAGTGCCTGTCAATTCAAAACGGACTAATTCTATTGTGTTGGATTCATTCAAAAAGCTCTTGATTTAGAATTACATCCACATAAAGATTATATTTAATGTGGTGAAATTAAGTAGATTCTATCTCAAACATTTTTATATGAAAGTTATTTAAACAAATGTCTCAAAATCAAGGACGCATTTATATTTAATACATTTTATCAAATATATATTAAGTAAAATGAAATGACTACAGAATAATTTATTACAGTGTAGAATACTGAAGCTGTTGAAATGTCTTGATTATTCTGTATTAAAAATGATGCTGAAAAGTCAGAAGTCAGCAGTGATGAACAAGAAATGTGTTGCTATGAAGTGTTTATGGCATCATACATGCAACCACACTCGCATATATTTTACATGCAAGAGAATATTAAATTAAAGTACATCAAAATGTTTCAGCCTTGCTCCACTGTGCCTTCAAATGTGCACTTTACAACATGTCAGTCTGTTGTGCCTACCCTGTGACCCCCAGTGCCCCTGTCATATTAAACCTGGACCCCCTCTGGCCCCCATAACAAGATCTCAGCCGACATGGCTGTTTTTAAGATCCTGGACCAGGCTGTGTTTTATATTCTTTATTTTTTTTGGCTTTTAACAATATAATTTGAACAAAAATGAGAACATGGGTTGTTTGTTTTTTGATTTAAAAAAATAAATAAAATTATAATAATGTAGACATGCAATCATACCCATACATATATATACTACTAGCATATATATGTAAAAATATTTTTAAAAATTAAGGGCATTTTGGGGAAATTTGCATTTTACATTTCTGCCATATTTGCTTAGATTTGTTGACTTGAAGCTTCAGGGAGAAAGTGATTCTTTACATAAAAGAAGTAGAAAAAAAATCATACCAAGCTTTGTTTTAAAGCTAGACCATGAATAGAACGAAAACATTTTGATGCATCAAGATGCATAATTAATTGTTTTATGATTGCATTGTAGCCCTGTGAATCAGAATGAAACTGTGAGATGCCTAGAGATTCACACCTCTAGAACCAACTCTTTTTTTAATGCCTCTTCCCCCAGATGTTTATCTCCAGCATTAGTGAGTAATGTGTGAGTAATACAAATATTAAAGCCCACTCCTCATATCAAAATTACTGATCTCAGAACTTTCTGTATTGTTTTTTCTCTCACCTCTGTACATCTATGAAAAAATAAGGCCGGGGATAAACGTAACTTCAAGTTGAAAATGTTCAGAATGTGAACACAGACTTTTTTTATTTAATTCTGTAAAGCTTGATGTTGTGGAGGGAAAGTAGTTTGATTCTGTTTGTGTTATTCTGCGGCTGAATTTGGTATCTAGAGTTGATGATGTATACCTGCCAGGTTCTTAGTTCGCTTTCACATATCGTTAGCCTCATAGCATATTTGCCTAAGTCATATTTGAGCGTTTTCGGAAAACAAGAAAAAACAAAATTTTTAGTAAGCCCATTGGTATTTTTAATTGATATTGTAACAGTAAGTTCAAATAGAAGTGTGAACAAATTTGCATAAAAAATTAAACACATTGATTTCATAACAGATAAAAGTCAGAATATGCCCTGACTAAGGCAATTTTTCTCTTACATATAAATAATGTAGTTTGGTTTGTATGTAGCGGCAAAAATGCCTAAGTCAAGGAGATGACAAGGCAGAAAGTGATTTTGGACTGTAACAAGTGTTCTGATAGGTTGAGAACATATGCAATAAGGCAGAAAGATGCAGCAGTGGTAGGAGAGTAAAGTTAGGCAGATATCACAATTTGGCCAAAATATGAATTATGCTATGAGGCTAAGGATATAAAGTCTGGTGGACTCGGTGAGATTCAGTGGGGAGATGCTGCAACATTGTTGCACTTTTCATTTGGTTTGGTTTGCTTCCACGCTGCATTTAAACAAATGTCACACTGTTGATGCCAGCCTTTGTCAGTTGGACACAATATGTGAAGAAAAGAGCTGATGCTTTTTCGAAGCAAGTTGCAGACTTAATGTATTGTTGGCTGAGTTCTTTAAAACTTTTATTGGGAATTGATCCGCTGTGTGGTTGAATCCATTAACCACCATTCTGTTGTTAATAATGAAGATATGGCCACAAGCAACTGTGTCATGTGATCGTCTGACCATATTTTTGATAACGGCCTTTACTTCATCATTAGTCTGTCAACAAGACATTTTTTAAGCCTGCTACAGCAATACATTGATGTTGATTCTCAAATTTCCGGCCAAAGTCGCGTTCACATCAGCAAAAACCAAAATAACCTTTTGTTAGTTTGAGTTTGTTACAAGCTGACAGCTCAGGTATGAAGCCCCCTAAGTGAGAAGGAATTCTATAATATATTATGTTTGATGACTGTCTTACAAGCAAAACAAAATTAAAAGTATTAAAAGTAGTGCTGTGCTGGATATTGGGCCTTTCTTAGTTGTTCCAGTAGTCCGCCTCCAGCGCTGCCGTGCCCACCTCATGGCTGAACCATGTAACTTGGCAACACATCTTGCAATGATATGCAGATTAAATTCCAGTGTTTTGACATGTGTACAGGATCATATGGGCAAGTTTTAATATTTGAGTTCTTTCATAAAAGCCTTTGCGTCACTTGCATAAAACCTGTAATTTCATGCCTTCAGTAAGACACTGTTTACTTTTATGAGAAATATCTACATGTCGTGCTGCTGCTGCTTTGATTATTTTTTGCACGGTGCTCATTAATAGATACAGTAAGGACCATTTCTGTACACAGCTAGTTTTTACGCTCTGCGTGACTGTGCTACTCACGCATACAACCTGCGCATGCATTGCTCACAGAACACCAGCTGCAGTATTTGATAGCAGATAAGCTTCGGAAGAGCAAGTTAGCAAAGGTGGAGGCGACCCTGCCAGCTTCAATCTTAGACCTGAACAGAGAATTAGCAAATATCTGCTGCCATACACTGTTGTTGCCGCATCTCTCCAGGCTTACTGTCAGCGCTGAGACTCAATGCTCTTTATAAAGCAAGATGACACAAACGGCAGGGTAAAGTAGGTCAAATCCATAGGAAGTATGTTCGCAAAGCTATAGAAACGGCTACAGTTAATGGGAAATATAAAACCATGTGCAGGATTCTGCTACGATATCACCTGCTGATATTTTCATTACTCTTGGTCATCTGATTGGTCGGCTGGTAATGAGTGACAGCAGGTCGTGTTCCTGTCCGTTTTCCAGTAAAGACGTCTGAGAATCGATCCTCAGCGTGAGGTGATCATTGATCCTGATATTGAGATGAAGGCGCACTGATCCCTGAGTCGTGAATCATTCATTACAATCATACTCAGTTTCCATTTAAACTCTATATCCTTTGGCTGGTTTACATTATATGGCCTTCGATGAAAGCGCTGCACTGAATTGTGGCTCAAAGACCAACGAGGCAGTGTGTCTTGATGAAATGTTGTGAGGCCATCAATGAGCATTAAGCATAAAAGAGCACATTAAAGCACAGCTCAATGCTTTCAACTACATAAAGACCCTTTTAATTAAGATCCTGAATTAAAGATGACTGAGAGGCTCCGTGCTCGGCTTTGTTTAAGAACTAAGGTTATGCACACAAATAACCTTGGAACATCACCTTGGTAAATGACCAGTCATCTGATCGCTCATATGGCAGTTCTGAAATCAAAGTGGTGAATCTGGGAATGTATTGAAAGATATAGAGGATATAGAGGAGCAGTAAAAGCATATCCCTGCAATAAACGGTACGTCCCAAAAGATCTGGCCAAATAAAATCCCACTGATAACAAACCAACATGAGGCTGCAACAGACTGGATGCAAGCTGTTTGGGGGCTACCCAAACCTGCTGGAAATATGTACAGAGCAGGTTGAAGGGATACTATAACACAAGATAAATTGTCAGTGTCAACATGCTGATTTAATATGAAGTAAAGAGGATGATTAGAATGTTTAACCCTCAGAACCCCACTGAAACTGAAACATATTTACTCTAAAAGATCGCCAAAAATACACCATTTATCACAAAAAGAAACTGTAAAAACAGGCATTAAAAGTTACCAAAACAAGGCTTAAAATTGTGATATTTTTGTCAAAATCACTTTATTCTACGTCTCATTTAAAATGTCCTTGTAAAAATAAATCGTCTGGAATAACTAGATCCAGATAAATAGAGCGAAAAACACCCTGAAACGGTTGGGGTTTAGAGAGTTAACATAGAAGTGCTCAAAAGTAATAGTTAAAGAATAAAGTTTTACATTTAAAGAGGATTAAAGGCTTGTTGTGTGTGTTTAAAGATGAGCTGAACCCCATCATTATGAGCCAGATCTTTATGTACAATCCATTTTAATTGAGTAGTTAATCCCATTTTGAAATCTGCTCTTATTACAGAATAGATGTTTGCTGTGGAGTTACATTTCACTGGTTTGGTCGTCATGACTGTGGAGGCAACTTGAGCCTGTGGGAGGAGAATTTTAATATGTTTTCCACAAGGCATCGAGTCTCAGACGGAGATACAGAGGAAGATATGAGCCAGGAGGGAGAGAGGTGGTGTTGGTGGTGGTGGTGGGGGGGAGGGACACATGGGATTATCTGTGCTAGTAATGCTCCACACTGAGCACAGCAGGACCTCCCTTTCAGGAACCCAGAAAGCAAACACCCACATTAATTTTCCCAGCGGTGTCTCACAAATATAGAAATTGTTCCAGAATAAATGTAAAAATAATTACAATTAATGAAACATAGCAGAGATATCCACCTAGTTTGTGCCTAGGGATATATCATATCTAGCTACAAGGCAGAACACGAACCGCAATGTCGGAACTGAATCAACAAACAAATTATCTGGAGCTCTGTACACATGTACACATCACTTTGGCAGGCGCAGGGACAAAGCCTGGACAGAGAGGACCAGTGTAGTCAGATTTGGCTTGGAGGAGCCAACAGACTGGCCATGTGGAGGGAAACTCTGAGCTAGCTGCCATACTGGAAACACCTGAAGCTGTGAGGGAGGGGCAGCACTGCTGTGATGGTAAATCAGTGAATGAATAACCGTGCATCTCCCACTCAACATTAAACCATACTGCAAACACACAGCCAAGCATAATAGCCTGTTTTCTAGTTGATAATAAGCAGCCTGGGCTCTGATTCATCAGTGGGCTATAGAAAACAGCAGGGGCGCCGTTCATGTTACCTGTTTTCAAGCCTCTCTCTTGCGGTGTGCAGTTCCTCTGATGATGATGGATATTTAAGTGGCCCAGAGCAATAAAGTGCATTTCCCAAGGTCAAAAGCATGCCATGCCGTTTGCTTTGTTGGGATGCAAAGCTGAAAATGAACCAATCTGCAACATAATGCTTAGCCCTAACATGACCTGCCATGCAGCTAAGGAGCAGACATCTGACTGTGATTGATGTTTCATTCATTAAATATCATTTATGGTAAGAAAAAGCAGCTATCACCAAACACAATCAAGCCTGCCAAGGATGCTGCCGCCTGTGTAAATGGAAATCTTCCACCTATGAGCATGAAAAAAGCGATGTACAGGTAATATGGTGTGAATAAGCTGGTACCTACAAGCATATGGACAAGAGAGGAAGCCGTAGGTGAGTGTGATCACGGTACTAATTACTCTAGAGACTGTGGAAAAATGAGAAAAGCGCGCTTCAGATGAACTGGCACAAACCCAAACGCGAAAAAAATCTTACAAAGGTTTTTTTTGGTTACATATCAAGACAAACATAAAAAAAAAACAGTCGCTGCTGCAACAATCGGCTGCTTGCTTTCACCCCAGGCTTACCTTGCACCCGAACATGAGAGACAGGGTCCGGTTGCTGCAGATGACCTTACACTGGCACATGACCGGCGAGAGACACTTTAAATTCCTGACAGGCAGAGACATCAGTCCAGAGCCTCACACCAGACCAGACAGCACAGACCACAGCTCGTCGGTCCGCCGCCACTCACTCACAGCCACGATACAGTTAGAGAGGAGAGCCGCGGAAGCTGAGAAAGGGGGGCGGGGAGAGGGGGTCGCTGCTGCCCCAACAGGCGGGCTTCCCGGTGGAGATGTGACCAATGCAGCGGTGCTCTGCTCCGGTCTTTTAATTCATCATCGGGCATGTTTGGACACGTTTAGGCGTCGGTCTGTCGCTGCCATGTTGTCCAAAGGTTTAACACTGGCATTCATGATTTCTCTCTCTCTCTCTCTCTCTCTCTCTCTCTCTCTCTCTCTCTCTCTCTCTCTCTCTCTCTCTTTGATTGACCGTAAAGTTTGTACTCAATGCGCAGCTGGAATCACAAGAGAAAGCAGCGAGGAGACTGCCTGCATATAGAGATCTATTTTGCCAAGCGGCAGCATGCAAATATAATATTATCAAAGTAAAAACACACTCACACTCTCTCTCTCACTTACACACACATGCACACACATGCTCGTCTCAAGGCAGTGGAAGCTGGGAAATATTAAATGGCCACATCCAACAGCCTGCTTCACCACCACATGTTACAGTGTGATGACTGCTCCCTCTGTTGGAGCTTTAGAAAAATGCTCCAAGGAGCTGTCCAAGGTGCTGAAATGCTTTAAATCAGTGATTGAGCAATTCATCAGCACGCTTGCACGAAGGCTTATTGCCAATATTTGTCATCTTATAGCTTTTTTTTATAAAATTAATAAGCACAAATACCGCAAGTTTGGACCTTTGCCCTCATTTCTCATTAATTCAGAATTCATTTCACAACAAACAAACAGTGGAATGAAGTGAAGTAAAATAACATCACAGTGAAAAGTACAAGTACACCATTATTTTGTATGGTTGATTTGTTCCATATCACTGTAAATGCATTATTTTTTCATCTCAGTTCTATAAAAGCAGAGCCACTTATTATACAGGAGATATTAAAGAAGTTTCACATTCATTTCATTTTGTTTTGTTTTGTATTGTATTTCTTTTTTTCTTAATTCTGTTGTTTGAAAATTGTATTATTATTTTAATTTTTAGTTGCTTAATCAGAGGATTATGTGGTGTTTTTTTATATATATATCTTATTTATCTTGATGTATTGTTTTGATCTTTTATGTTAAGAAAAAAAGCAAACATCACCCTGGTCAGATACATCTCTGAATAATGCTTAAAGTATCTCCACCCACAGCTCTACAACTACATTTGCAAAAGTGCGACTCAAGAGGGGGGTTTAAAGAGACAGGTGCTAAATTGTCTCATTTCAGATAGAAGGTGAATAAATGAATGTTCATACAGACAAAACAAGAAAAACAGTGTGTTTTTTAACATTAACGCCCATAAAAAACATGTTGTAGTAGAAACCTAAAATACAGGTATGAACCTGAAAATTAGCACAATATGTCCACTTTAATACATAAAAGTAAATTTAAACCAAGTACAATTTGGTGTGTTTCTCTGAAAGTTTTCAGTTGAAAGTTGTTTTTTCCCTCATGAAGCTGATCTGGCTCTCAGTTGGCTGTTCAAAACTACAAAAATGTCAAAAACACTGATGAGTGTGATTTTATAAGCAACTTAAACTTTCCTATAATGTGTTTTTTTTCCTTATCTCTGAAAGAAAAATCCAATGACTTGTTACACAACTAAAGTTGCAAAAGAAATAAATACTTAGAAAACTTAGTATTTTGAAACAATATCAAAAATAGGAAACTCCATTTTTTCTTTATTATGTCTTAACAGGCTTTACATCCACAAGATTAATTTCTCATTTAGTTTTCATTTGTGTTTTGTTCCTCTCCACTCCTGTGTGATTGTGCTGACATGCTGAGCCCACAGGGTGGAGTGAGAGAACCAGGTAGGCCAGATTTAAATATTGTGCATTCATCTCAGGACCGACTGCGGCGCAGGGCTCAACGCTCCCGGGTGACGTCAGCGTTAAATCGAACACACAGGCCATTCCAAATACACCAGTATGCTGCTGATCGGTTTTTAAAGAAAAACCTTATAAGCCTCCAAGAGAGTTTTGGGGGGGATATCCTGTCAAATTTGCAATGTGCTAAAGAAATCAGCAGGATTATCACATAGGTAGACAGAGGGAGGTCATGAATTGAGTGACACTTTCTCATGAAAAATTCTGTGAACTCCAGAGAAAACAGCCTAAAGCTATAGATATAGAAAGCACATTTCTCTTTAAATTTGAGTGGCAGAAACGTCGCTTTTGGTAAGCATATTGAGATAGATGTTTTCTATAGGTAAGAGAAATTCTAGGTTAACCATGAAACAACCTTTTAATAGTTACTTATTAACCTAAAGCACAAATACTCTTGTAAATACTTTAAAAAATATATATATCTTGTGTTAGAGCCATAATAAGAACATTTTTAAACCTGGGTAGCCTTCAATCCTGATCACATAATAGACAAATTGTGTGTGTGTGGGCACGGATGGCCTTGGTTACATTCTTCTTTTAGTACTCCAGATCTATGACGTATGAGTCAGTCTAACTTTATACTCCGACTCTCGTCTGTGAACCCTGACAAGACTTTTCATGCCCACAACAGTTTCCATGGATATTGCTTTCTAAAAAAGCAAACTTTGTCCTTGATCGCAGCAATGAATGTATTTTATTGTATGTTGTTTTATTAAGGGACTCTGGCATTGACACTGGAAAAGAAGATTGCAACAATGAGTAACAGATTTGCACTAGGTCCACCTCTTCAAAATCACACATGGGTGGTTCCACACATTCCATCCACACAGTTTCAAAGTCCACTGTGAAAGTAACTGAGTGAGCTCTTGTTACAAGTTCCTGAGGCGTGATTTGAAACAGGAGCAATATCTTATCGTCTCATCAACAATCTGCCACATTGCAAGTAGCTACAGTATCCAAAAAGGAGAAGCCCTTTAAATTGGGTGGTTTAAAGTCAAGGATATTTAAAAAAAAAAAAAAAAACAAGAAAGGAAAGATTTATGACAATCTTAATTACTTAATAATCAGTTGTCCAATTAGATGTTTCATTAAAAAGTAAAAAATAAAAATCTAATTTATTTCAATTATTACATTGGCTTACAGTTATTACAAAACTAAGATAGTGTAGATAAAATGATATTTGTGCTTTTTTCCATTTCACATTGATGCTCTTGTTTTATTCTATATTTTAGATTCAGACTAACCTTTCTTTTACAGTGTTGCACTGAAATATGTTGAATATAGTTTTGGAGTTTTCTGAAGTTGCAATGCACCAGTTGATCTTGTTTGTCCAACTTTTTATTTATTTATATTTTTTAAAATATTGACTTTATGTCATTTTCAGTAGTGTTACAACACAGTTGATATTATTTATTCTAACCAATTTATTTTATGTATTATTTAGGAATATTGAATATATGTTGTTTTCAGTAGGATTACAACACAGTTCATCTTATTTATTCTAACAAATTATTTTTATTTATTATTTTTAAATATTCACTATATGTAGTTGTCAGTACCATTATGACACAATTGATCTTGTTTATTCTTATTAAATTATTTAAAATTATTATTTTTAAATATTGAATATATATAATTGTCAGTAAAGTTACAACACAATTGATCCCATGTATTCTAATCAAATGTATTTATTATTCTTTTCATGTTGAATATATATATATAGTTTTACAACACAATTGATCTTGTTTATTCTAATCACATTTGTATTTAATATTTTTTTTTGATTGATTGATTGAGAATTTATTTGAACACAAAATAAAAATTTTAAATATTGAATATATATATATGTAGTTTTCAAGAGCATCACAACACAGTTAATTATTAACATCTATTTTTTATGCATCATTTTTCAAATATAGAATATATGTGGTTTCCAGTGGTGTGACAACACAGTTGATCTTCTAATCAGTTTTTAAATGTATTATATATATATTATTTATTTAATGTATATAGATTATATTATTTATTTTATTTATCTATTTTTTTGTTTCTTGTGTAGGCTACGTTTAGAGTTCAAGAAAACATTCTTATACAGTATAATCTCAATCAATCAATGAGTAATCCTGTTAAATATTTGTGATCCTAATATCGTCCAAAATAATTCAGGATTATGATTTCTTTTCTCTTTTTGCCATAATAAAGCAGTTCTAGTAGTAACTATATTTATCTGCAGTCATTGGAAATAATTTCCTTGCTGTGGTTCAGCTCGACTTGAAAGAGAGAGAGAAAAAAATGCACAGAAACCTTTTCATTTCTCAGTCCACTGAGCTCTGACATGTATAAGAACAGCAGGAGGGAAATCAAGTCATGTTAGCTTCCTCTCTGTGGTTTCTACATGTCACTGAAAGGCTTTTATGTCCAAGGACCAACCTATCACACTGCACTGTATATGCAACATATGTGTCTTTATACATTAAAGTAGATTTCTTTTGTTTCAAGCTGCTTTTTTAATGCAAGTGTTACATAAAATGGATATGACTAACACCATCCATACCCATCACAGATATGGTGTTCATATACTGTAAATGGCTTCCCCCTTCCACTACAGCATTATGTAAGCGTGGGAGTCACATGGAAACCTGAACTGTGGCGTTCCAGTGTTGAGTGTAGCATTAACATCCTAATGCTGCATTGTGTGTGTGTGTGTGTGTGTGTGTGTGTGTGTGTCTGTGTGTGTGTGTGTGTGTGTGAGAGAGAGAAAGACAACCCCAAAAGAGCCAGTGTTTCCATGACAACATCTGCAGGGGGGTGGCAGATCCCTAACAAATAGTCCACTTTCCAGCAGCATTTCTGGTCACTGTATCTGTAAGATGACTGCTTCTGTCACGGGTGATTGTGCACATAAAGGCAGGTGCCTCATGCTACTACAACATGCGTCACATGCCATGACACATGCAGCGTTTTCTCAAATTCACAGAGAATATAAAGGAGCACTGTGACGCGAAGAACAAGCTGCTAGTGCTGGAATTATTCACCACTGGCTGTTAAAGCAGCTCACTGAGCCTGTGAGTGCCAGAAAATGGTGCTAAGCCTAATACACTGTAGGTTGAGCCAGATGTGCCATGCTTAACAGTTTCTCACATTTTCTCCGAGCCTTGGTAGAATCTTGTTATCACGAGTGGTTGATTTATCTTCACATGAGCGATAAAGAAATAAATGAAATTGTATGCAAACCGAAGTATGTTATCCAGACTCTAAGAAATGCATTTATATCTCTGTATGTCAATCCTTTAAAATAAACGAAATTTGGCATCATTTAGTGTTCATTTTTGTTATCAGACCCCCCACAAATACACGAAAATCGTCACAATAACAATTACAATTCCTTTTCGGAATAGGCACTAAATATGCATTAACGTTTATCCATTGTACCTTTGTTAGATTGGTACTGTACATATTCTTTGTTCTTTATTTATTTGTACTGTTTACACATACAGTGCTGCTACTCTGTGCAATAGCAATGGCACTATTTATTCATTTTGTTCCATATCATCCCACTTTTTGCTAATTTTCTCCTGTAGACTTGAATAACATCCCATAAACTCAAATGAATATCTTTATTCTACATGTCTCATTTAAACTCATTCTCATTAAAACGTTGCAAAATATAAACCATTTGTAATAACCATCCATCCATCCATCCATCCATCCATCCATCCATCCATCCATCCATCCATCCATCCATCCATCCATCCATCCATCCATCCATCCATCCATCCATCCATCCATCCATCCATCCATCCATCCATCCATCCATCCATCCATTCTCGTCCGCTTATAGATTAAAAACATTAAATTCTGCTCCTCAGCGACACTGTGAAGCCATGATTGATTCTGCTGAGATGAACGGCCACTTGACAAATATTCGCTGAAAATCTGTTTACACACAGCTGAGAGGAGAGGACAGGAGAGGTTGTCAGTAGAGGTTGTAAAAAAAATGCAAGTAGTGGAGTGCGGAGACTCAATTTATTTAAAAAAAATTCATGACACTTGTGGGCACTTGGAAAAGTTTTGTATTTATAAATTTAATTTCATCATTCCAAGTAAAAAAAATGACCAGAGAAATTTAGTTTGCTTTTTTATCTTTTTTATGGTGCATATCATTTTAACTGTCAGAGGGCTAAGTTACCATTAACTAGATAAGTCAACTCTCTGCTACCATAACTTACGCTAACATGACTCCTGAATTGTTGTAATGTTTTAACCTTCCTGTACAAATTGGCTTGGTGGCTGGCCTGAGCCACGTTTCATAGCAGCACATCCTAGTATTATTATGTGTTATTAGATAATGACAAGCGAAACAAGCGAACAATGCAAGTACTCTAATCAATCAAATGAAATACTGACATCCAAAACAATTATTCGGGGTATTCATGCCCTCCGTACTACAAAGCACATATTTCTCCACATCCCCCAATATCTCTTAGGAAAAAGCTAGAGATTAATTTTAATTCTGTCATTGATAATAAAGTAAAAGCAGAACAGACTACGTCATTTGAGGGAGTTTTTTATTTTCTGTCTGGACTCTGTCTCTTAGTAATTAATTTACGAAGATGACTGTAATGTTGAATTGATGTGTTTTCACTTTGTAGTCTGTTTTTAATGTCGAAAATTCCAGCTTTCCTCAGAATAACATTTTACAGTGATTGCATTTATAACTACTTTCACGTAAAAAAAAAAAAAAAAAAAAAGCAGGGTATGTAAGTGAATCTAAAGAATAGGTTACCTAACTAACCTGAGTGGAAAGAAATGTGGCTGACTCTTACACAACAAGTATCCATTCTTCAGCCTTCTCTAACCTGCAGCACTCTGCAGCTTTGACACTGAAATAGTCTAACTAAAGTGCAAACACAACTGGGAATCTCCTGAGGCGCTGAGACTGCCTCGGCTCTACTGAGTAGGAAAACACCCAGGGTGAGAATTATAGTATTCACACCCACACAGAACCTGCTATAACGGATTTATCTCGGCTTGAATATCTGATTTCACCTGTTCTTACTAGAAAATACCTTCGAACTGTAAAAAAAAAAAAAAAAAAGAGAGAGAGAGAGAAGGGTAAAGGTAAAAGGTGTCAGTTCGTTAAAATGCATCTGAACAAATAATTCACTCAGGGAAAGCTGGAAAGCTGGACTGGATGAAACCCTTTTCACATTCCCCATAAATTGCACAGGGATTTAGTGAAATAAACGACATAAGGCCAAACCCTGGACACCCTGTGGTAGAGTGTTGCCTCACCTCAGCTGCAGGTGCAACAGCAACCCTCAAACGTTGCTCCACAGGCAAGCTGTAATGTTTCACATCTGATATTCCTGCTTCTGTCTCTTGCAAAACCACCCAGCTGTGTGAATTTTACATGCCAGAATGGAGTCATCACCAACAGTAATAACTCGGAGCAATGCTTTATGCATGAAGTATGGTGTGCATGTTACACCTTCAAAGCCCCCAAAAAATCAATTAGCCCAGGAATGCACGTGTTTCTCTCCTCTCAGTAGCTGCAGACATGCTTCGAGACAGTTATTAAATGGTTAAATTGAGCTCTGGGGGATAATTATCTGCACCGCCCTCGAATTGGGATGAGAACATCTACACCATAATCATGAAAGCCAAACAGATGATCTTCTTCCTGTGACAGGCGAAGAATGTCTCACAGCAACTACTGGTCTAATTCTATACACCATCACCTCACTTCCTCTATCACAGTCTGGTTCTGCTGTGCCTCCTCCCACACTAAAGACGGCAGCAGTGTGCTGTCCACAGCACTGTGCCAGCTGTCCTCCATCTGAGAGTTATACATGTATGTATGATGTAAAAAAATGTGGAAGAGCGATCACTACGGGCTGCCAGCTCCATCTCCAACCTGCACTCAAATCTGTCTATTGTAAACCAGAACCACCCACAAGCTAAAAAGCTTTCTCTCAGCTAAAACAGCCCCCATGTGCCTCTCCTTTGTTTCTCACATCAGAACATGCTGCCACAATGGATGGCTCTGCTGTATATGCCGTAATATAATGCATATTCATTATAACATAAGACTTTTCCTTATTTTTAAACGCAGCTTTTACACAAAATGTCAAACAGAGTCGTATTATTAGAGGTGGGAAAGATTTGAAATTGATACTTTTCCTCTAATTTACATCACAAATCATACACTACATAGTAGATCCTGATTGATGTCCGCCTGTAAAAACCATCTGCTGCTTTATTTTGTCAAATCTAATAACTGGTAACGCACATTACAAGCAATGCTGATATCTTAGCTTTTCAGACAAATGTTTTTTGACAGACCAATGTGCAGGATTTAGAGGGCTCTATCGGCAGGAATTTAATATAATAATCATAACTAGAATGGCACAATGCTAAGGCCAAACCAATGTATTCACATGCTTCTCATGCGGTCCCATTTCCCAAGTTGGGAAGTCATACTTAAGGTTTTTGTGTGTTCATGAGCTAAAAGTCAGAACGTGGAAACAACATGGACACTACACTATTTTATTGCTTAGGGCCTTTAAACAATAGCAGTTTCCAGTATTTCCTTGACACTGAAGAGCATGTGAACCATGAAATATGATCGCAAAATAATTATTTGGATTTTTCCGACACTACATGTTGCATTATTTTGGTTGCAATCTGCATCGTCACTGCTAGATGCCCCCAAATCCAACACAGTACTTTAAAACGAACACTCTTTCCATGTAGTTTTCCATTGTGTAGAGAAGCCTTGCCATGTCTTCTGTAGCAATTTCTTAATATTCTAGTAGCAGTCGATGGTGGTCAGACTATAAGTTTAATATATTTTTTTGGCTTGGGGCGTCAGTACAGCTCAGACTATAAATAGACATGAAATTTCCATTGTGGGATTGTGTATGTTTTCTAGCACCAGCACAGCCAGGACCCAGGTCACTAAGTGGGCAGTTCATTGCTAATCATTACATAATATTTGCTTGTGGGTGCTATATTGCTGAACTTTAGGCGTTAATATACAGCCATGCAGAACCATGTAGCATAAATTGCGAGTTCCATTTACAACACTTAACCATATGAATCAATAGTGAGTACAATAGGAGTGACTGTGCTTCATTAATGAGGACGAGATAGCCAGAAACATTTGGTGGATAAAGCATTGTGTGCCGGAGAAGAGTTTTAATTATAATGGACTTCCATTGAAGCTCGTTCTTGGCTGCACCTCGCTGTGTGTGGCTTCTCAAATTTAGAAATTGCCTTACCCTTTAAAAAAAAAAGTAAAAGTATATTTTTTTGGAGCTATCTCTGTTGAAATTCAACAAAGAGGCTCAGACCACCACTGATTTGGCTCTGCATGTAGGGAGCACAGCAGGGTATCGGTGTGGTCAGCCACAGCACCAACTGTAGCCAAGATGATTAAAAAAAGAGCCACCAAGTGCCAACAGGTAGATAGATACTGGCAGTTTCTTTGCTCCAATTGGCCACCAATTATTGACGACTTACATCAAATTTTGTTCCGAGCAAAAGACTACGAGTGTGTGAAATTTGTGGTTTTGCGTCTGGAGGAAAAAACACTAACAATAGAAAGAAAACTACATTTACTCCATTGTCCCAACTAGAAGTAACTTAAGAACACATACGTAGTAATTAGCAGCTTACCATAATTACACAGTGTGCTAACTAGTAAGACAATGCTTGGTTGAGTATAGGTTGTTACCCACAATTGTAGACAAGAGGACAAGGACCACACAATAAAACTGGAATTATCTGCTTTAAAAATGAGTGTTTTACAATTTCACACATCTTTACATTATGATTCAAGAGAACTCTCTCAAATCTAATAGATTGTGTCTTGTCAGATTTATGACTTTGCATGACAATACTGAAGACATCCTATTGGCTGATTGGGTACAGCAGTTAGATATAGACTTGATCAGACTATGTCCTCCCATCTTCTTCCCTTTTAGTTATTTGACTGATCCTAAGTCCTGCCCCTTTGTTGCTCTGTGCTCCAATGACAGTAGAGCAAGCTTGGTGCCGGCAGAACCTTGGTCAACATTTTCTTCTCCATGTATGTTATTCTAAGATACAGTCGTTGTGTTCCATCAACAAATTTCAATGCACATTTTGAAGATTTGCATGGAAACAGCAAAATTTGATAATGTTATAAAAAATTGTATTAATCTGGGGTTTTTCCAACGTTTTAATCATATTAAGCAAATGTGTCCCTGTCTGCTGCATGTAGAGGCACTGGCTTTGGGTTACATCAGACCAGTTTCAGACAGTGTTTCTGCTAAAAGCTGGCAAGCTAGATAAGGTTCACTATATGTTTAGATAAAGGGAAGTACACATGACAGGGGGAGTCAGACACGGGTCAGACGTATTTCTGCTGACCATACCTTTGATTTTGGGGAACTGAGAATCAGACAGGTCAGCTAGACGTTGGAAAACCTCCCACTATAGGAGTGGTTTTGACTATCATGTGAGCCTTTTTCTCTGTAACCTTACTTGCTGTGTTGCATGATTTAAACGCTCCTCTTGTACAAGACTTTAATTAAATTCAACTTAAACTTTGATACTCTGAATCCAACTGTCTTTATTGAAGGGTCACTCTGAAAAATTCTTATAACAGATAAAACTCTCAAAAATGCTCATAAAAGTTTTTAGGTGTTTTTTTGTAAATAGTTAATGCGCCAAATGGGAGATGGAAATGGTTTTCCTGAATAAGTTCTGACGTAACAAACATTTAACTCACTTGACTGATCAACTGTTTCTGCTCTAACATGAAAGAACAATCATAAGTTGTCTAATTTAATCAAATTGGAATTGACTGGTAAATGGACTGCACTTATATAGCGCTTTTATCCAAAGTGCTTTCCACTACAGACTGCGCTCATTCACCTGTTCACACACACATTCATACTGGTGGCAGAGGCTACCCTAAACGGTGCCACCTGCCACCATTGGGAATTCATTCACACACCGATGAACGCAGCATCGGTGGGCCATTTGGGGTTCAGTATCTTGCTCAAGGATACTTCGACATGTAGGCTGCCATGGTCGGCGATTGAACCACCGACCTTCCGATCAATGGGTGACTGCTCTACCAACTCAGCCACAGCCAAAATTTCTGAAGACTTCTCTGTTTTTCTTTCGTGGGTGGACACAGTTGTCTGATTATTAACCTTTTTTGTTGTTGTTGTTTATTCTGTCTCCCTCAATCTCTCCTTCTTCTACTGTTGACTGACAAATTAGCTTAAAGCAATTCATAACACTGCCATCTTCTGACAAAATTAGCTTTATGCAGCTTTATATATTCATGTCAAAAGACACATTTGAAGAAGGAAACATGGCAGGGGGGTCTTTAAAAGTAACAGTCTATACCCAACTGTGTCAATATTCGCAGAAACATGAAATCGTATATATGTATATCTTAAGTTGGCTAATTTTAGCAAAACACTACCTAATGTATAGCTCAAAGACAGTATAGCCTTCTTGAAAGGGAGTTGGTCTAATGTCAGATCACTAATGTCAACCTGATTTGCTCCCTTCTTATTTTTGTGGTGATGTTCAAGAGATCTAGGAAATGACAGGTTAAATGATAGGTTTATATGTTTTTAAGATGTCATGAAATATTGTTCAGTAAAGATCAAGGCTAACGCCCCTTTAATATCTCTATAAGGCTGCCTGCCACCCACTGCTAACTGTTGGTGTTATTTAATTGGACATACACGCCGCCTAGCATCCCTACAGGGTAAAGTCCTGCAGTCCTTGCTGTCGGCTTCTAAGAATAGCGAGATGTTGAAACATCACTTACAGTCAGCTTGTGATAAGAGAGAGGACAAACAAAAGATAATTGATGCACAAATACATCACAAATTAAATGTATTTTCCAGTTTCCTGTTGTCACTGTGATTCTGAATAATCTTAGAAAGAATATTGGCGCATGATGATCCTTGAAATCACTTTGAGGTTAAACTGCTGACTCTCAGCTATAAAATCAGGGAGTTTACATTCACATTAGATGAACTGTGTAGGAAACGCAGCCCTTTGTATAAAAACTGCCCTCCAATTTAGGGGACCAATTGTAATTGCACAAATTTAACGAACTCCTCATGTGTAGTTGAAATTCCTTCACAGTGAAGACCCACAGACCTCAGAAGACTCTTGGTATTTTCCCCCAGGATGCTCTGACAGTCCTGGACTGCTGCCATCTCTACTTGTTGCTTTTTTTCGCCTTCAGTGTGGTCCTTGGCAAATTAAACAGAGTTGAACTTGAGGTTTGGTGACAGACTCAGAAAATTATACTGTTCAGCCCTACAAAATGTCCTTTGTTGCTTGCTTTGGCTGTATGTTAAAGATAATTTCCCTGCTCATAAAGCACTGTTCAATACATTCATATTCTCACAGTCTAAATGTGTCTGCATTCATCCTGCTGCTGCCATAAGAAGGGAAATTATCAGTCAACTCAAGTGAGATGACTCCACTGGCACCCAGACCATGACATCACCTCCACTTTGTTTGACAAATGAGGTGGCGTGGCTCGGATTATGAACTGTTTCTGTTTTTCACTCTTTGATCTCTCCATCACTCTGACACGGGTCGATCTTTGTCTCGTCTGTCCGTAACACTTTGAGTCAGAACTCTACAGGTTGATGCTGTAACTGGAACCTGGCCTTTCTGAGCTTTGCACCTCGTGGTGAATCTGCTGAAGTTATACACTTGTAGTCTTGTCTGGATGGTAAGAGGCATTCTGGAGTGTCTTCTTTATCTGATGGACAGCTGTTAAAGGCTTTGAACTTCCTGTTCCACTGGTGTTCCCTTATCCAGCAGGTTGTTCACCCTGTGGAGAATTCAACCAGTCCTACCAATGACGTTGAACCATTCCACTGATCTACAGGTGACGGTAATGCAGGATGTAAACAAAGCAGGATTTAAAATACTTAAAGGTTGTCTTTGCATGTTTTATGTGGACAGAAATGCACTAGAGAAGCATGTTTTGTTGAGTAGCACTGAATAGAAACATAACTTATTTTTAGAGCCTGACAGATATATCAGTTGACAGATATTATCGGCCGATATTGGTCTATTAAAGGCATATCGGTATCGGTGTATATGCTGTCCGATATGTGCCATAACGAAAACTTTCTTACACAATATTTAATGAAGAAAATGTTTCTTGTTATTTAGAAGTGGTGTTAGCTATTTAATCCCCCCAAACCGGTCTCAAAAATCTCATATCTATCTGGCTCTTTAACTCTAACTGTTGATTTTGACATCCAGATGTTTTGGCTATAACACTGAGTTTTTCCGTATTTTCAGCCTCACATTGGCCTTCCTCAGTGGCACATCTTTGGTCTTCAGAGACAACAACAGATCCTTAATGCAAATGTCACGACAACTCCAGAGTTTAACCAGCCGTGACAGAGTGTGGCTGGTATTGTTTTCACTGTGTGAGTCTGCGTGTGTGTGTGTGTGTGTGTGTGTCATCACGTCAAAATGTAGTTACTGCAGCATGAAGCTGTTTTTAGTACTTTGCCAGGTTTGTCTATGGTCATATGAAAACATTTTATCAGTGTGATGGCGTCAAACAGTTGCAGTCATGACATTTTGTGTTACTGAGATCAAAATAATGGCGAGTTCAGAGATGGGTGTGGTCTGAGCAAAAGCACCAAAGCAAGAGCTTGTGAATTAAAAAAGTGGCCACTACTAGGTGAGTCTGTGTGTGTGTGTGTGTGTGTCATCATGCATGTCTCCTGAGAGCCAAATCTACCTAGCAACTTGTACATGATCTCCTTTTGATTGGGGAGAAAGTTACCAACATACATAAGAATAAAAGCAGAGAATATTTCAGCCAACACATCTACGTATATTAAACATATTTATCACACTTTTCTGCACCATGCACACCGTTTTGCGTCACAGCTGATGTGATCCTGTTCCAAGGTGATCTCTAATTTGAAATCTAGCCGTTAATATTTGAGTAAATTTGCTACATGCTTCATCAGATGTGAATGCAAATACCCTTAAATTAAAGCACAGCGGCAGGACTTAAAATCCAACATGCTGGTGCACAGAGCCACATCAACACAAATGTGTCGATGTCCTGTATTGACCGCATTGTATACTTCAATTATGAAGTCGATAAAAAATAATGATTCTCTGTCATCAGAGCCGCTTACATTATAAATCTGTTGCTCAATGAACTGCGATCTGAACGGCTGAAGCTCATTTCTGTGTTAACATTTGCAATAACAACTCTAATATAGATAATAACCAGTGCAAAGCTCTGTTAGACCACACACACACACACACACACACACACACACACACTCAAACACTCACACAGTGGTTTCTGGCTGTGGAACTGCATTAAGTGGCATCTTTGTGCCATAACACTCAACCAGCCCAGTACAAGCTCATCATGTCTACTCAGCTAATTAAGGCTGGAGGAGCTCTGGACTTCTCTTGGCTGCTTAGTGTTTTCATTTTCACAACAAAAACAACTGCATATATATATATTTATATACTGTTTTCAACATGTTGGTTTTTGAAAATCCATGCTCTCACCTCTAACCGCTGTCTCCATCCCTAACCCTATCATTTAACCCTAAAAATGACATGACCTCTTTCAAAGTGACGTCATATTTTTTTTGTCAACTGGAGGATTCTTCTCATCTTGTGTCCTCATGTCCTTACAAGGATCGATGTGCACAGAAATATGAATTATAATCACACAGACAGAGCCAAACAGAGAATAACAGCGCTGCATACGTAAATCTATATGATGTCTTAATCAACAAGTCTGCGAGAGTTTTACTCCTACTGCGTGACTAAACATGCTCACTGGCACATACACACCCACATGTGCCAGGCCACGTTCATACGTAATACCCAAAGTGCATGGATAAACCTCACGGAAAGCACACGCACAAGGAGAGCAAAAAAATGTCTCATACACGCATTTCTCATGAATCTATGACAGTAGAGGAGATTGCGAGCATGTTCGATGCAATATGCACAGATGTAGTCGAGA
Organism: Centropristis striata; assembly: GCF_030273125.1. Taxonomy (NCBI): domain Eukaryota; kingdom Metazoa; phylum Chordata; class Actinopteri; order Perciformes; family Serranidae; genus Centropristis; species Centropristis striata. Next base: position 32,322,740 of record NC_081531.1, on the reverse strand, counting down.
CCTCCCCTAAGCCTGCCAGAACGACTAGCAGACTTTCAAGCTAACATGCAAAACAGAGGCAGCAACAGAGAGATGGAAGGAGAAGAACGACACAAACGGAGAGGTGAATTTACCTACCACACACGGGCAGAGGGAAGGGAGCTTAGTGCGGCCCTTCATGAGCGAGAGACAGAGGAAAAACAGCCTCCCAGACACCCGCAGTAGAGGAGGAGAGGGATGGGGAGAAAGAGAGAGAGAGATGGGAGGCTGGGGAAGGGTAAGGGGAAATAAAAAAGAGGGAGGGGGAGAGAGGGAAGGGGAAGGGGGGGTGTCGTAGCAGACGAGGAGAGAGAGTTTTCCTGGAAGCCAGAGTTGTTGGTGTTGGATATATCTTGATGTTAAAGGCAAGGGTCTGAATAGAGAGGACTGGCAGCCTGCTCCAGCCGTGACTCATAAAATATGTTTGTCACTGTCGGTGAGTGAGGGAGGGGAGCGAAGGAGACGTAGAGACAGAGTAAACCTTTTGTATTATTCTTCTTCCTCTCTTTTTATGAAATAAACACGACAGCGGGCTGCCATTACGCTGCTCTCTGCTCCCTCTTTGACACGCCGTCACACACACACGCACACACACACACATATACTTTGCACACATCAAGTCAAGGCTGAATGTTATGGTGATGATTTAAAATGAGGACAATTTTGACACAGATATCTCAGTTATGCAACCATTATATAATTACATATTTATCCCTTTGCAGTGAGTGTTTTAACTATAGCCCTTGTTATTCTGGAGGTTCAAATTCATGTCGTTTCCATATTTTTCTGCAAATTCGGCCGCTCTTACTTAAAGACTGCAAATATAAATGATTAGTGATAAAGGATGCGCCAACGTTCAGATTCCGAAACTTTTGTGCACATGAAATGCTCAAAGGATTAATTTGATGATTAGTTGACAGCAATATTAATTATCAGTCAATCTCTTGTCATTCGTTAAGCAATAATTTGCTCATATGAGCTTCATAAATGCAAGGTTTTGCTTGTTTTCTTAGTTTTATATTCTAAATTTTATACATTTTTGGTTGATCATTTGATAATTTATTGGCTCTGGGAATTTGGGGAATGATTTTTTAAATTTTTTATTTTATGACTATTTTGTGATATTATATTGATTAAATGTTTGTGAGATTTTATCATTTAATCAAAACTCACTATAAAAAAAATAAAGAATAGAAAATATGTACGTAAAAAAAGAGTGTTTGGTCCCCGCTAATACTGTTTATGGCCTGTAAAATACTTAATTTCAACAATGATGACCTGGCGCATTGAGCTGCCTCTGTACTGTATATTGTAGATTTTCAGAACTGCAGCTCTTTCCAAACTTATATTTCATGTCATTGCACCTGCTGTGCTGTCAAACCTTTCCACTTCACATCAGCCAAACACAAGATTAAAAAGCAACAGGTGCTGGAGAAGGATTTTCCGTTTTTACACACGTTTATTTTGTGTTAATATATAAAAACAGAATCTATTTTTTGAATTTAATATTTAGTTTATCAATCAATTTCAAAGGCTAAATATTGTTGTAAAAAGCCTAGAAACCTCTTTAAAAAGTTGTATTACGATAAACATCGACAACCCTGATTCCCAAAAAGTTGGGACTTTGTCTAAAAAAAATAAAATGTTGATGTGCTAATCATTGGTGACATGTTTATTTGATTGAGACAATATTTTTATCTATATTTAACCTCTTAAAATCCACCTGCCTGCCAGCCAGTGTGTAGAGGAGGTAGACAGAAAAACATTTTTTTTTGCTAAACAATTGTAGAAACTATAAGATGCTGCCTTTGAAATGAAGCCTTAAACGTTGATTTTGGACTCACAGTTCTTCTATTTTAAGCTTTGGCTCAACATTTTTTCATCTAATCCTACCTACCTAAACCAAAGAGATAAATTATTTATTTATTAAGTTATTCCAACTTCTTTGGAATCGGGGTTGGATCATTCAGGAACTTTTTGATTCAACTATGATTATCCCGTTTCATTAATTGAGACCGTTATCCTGTATGAAGTAAATATTTTTTACAAATCTCTGGTTATAAATTGTTTTTCTGTATACTCATTACAAAGATACATTCCTCCCTGTTGACAGTCAGAGCAGTGATTTGAGACGAGGTGTTTATTAGATGTTTTATGGTAACTCTTTAGCTAAAGGATTTGAGTTAAATCACTCCTCTGTGGCTGCTCCTGCAGCAAAACAAAAAAGCTTCTGACTGGACTGCGAAAGTCAATTTGCTCATGAAATTTTGATGGCAAATGTCAAAAAATAACATCCATAAATATACAGCAGGAGTATTTTATGAACTGTACAAACATGGATTTTGGGGATGAAGGCATCATTCCATATAAGAGCAGAATATGTTGTTCAACCACACTGTAAGAATTTAAAGTGTCATAGCAGTCGATAAGCAACACATACTTAAGCGTTCTGTGCAACTAGTAGGCCAAATTATAGGAATTTTCTATAATAACCGAGAAACCTATACCTTGAATTAAAATATTTTAAAATGCAGTAATTCTTTGATAAATTGACGTGATTTGAAACCAGATTTTACAGCAAAATTACATGAAAACATCCCGTTATAAACCCTCACACAACTTGTGCAGTATAATAAAGTCTCATTTTTCCATTCGTAAACTTACTAAATCCCAAACATGTATATTTTTCCTGCAAGTCTGTTCCAATCCTGACTGGCATCAGCTCGCCTCAAGCTTGAGACAGTAGTGTTGTTATACTCAATATAAGATTCTGGTAAAAAAGCATTTGTGTGAGAGTTTGTAAATGGATGCTGTTGTCAAATGCAGCCTCCATTTATTTCAATTCTGCAAGGATTTACTCTTTTTTGGATTCTTTGTTTGAAAAGTGTTTTATATAAATTCCAAGTGCCCAATGAATATTGGAAAAAGAAATTGGGTCTCCACATGCTATACATATTGAATTATTTGCATTTTACAACCTCTCCTGTCCTCTCCTCTCTGCTCTGTGTAAACAGCCTGCAGTTCTGTCTGATTTTCAGTGAATATTTGTCATGTGACCGTTCGTCTCAGCAGAATCAATCGTGTCTTCACAGTGTCGCTGAGAAGCAGAATTTAATATTTCTAACAGGGTATGGTTATTCCAAACAGTTTATTTTTGGCAAAGTTTTAAATGTGACATATAGAATAAAGTGATATTCAACAATACCTGTTTTTACATTTTCTTTCTATGATAAAAGCTGTATTTTCTTCTTTCAAAGAAAACAAACATTTCAGCGTCTCCAGCGGGATAGTTGGGTTTAAGTGAACTTAAAGCTTCACTATTCAGCTCGAGGGCGAGTGAGACACTTGATCAATTTTTACAATCATAACATGTCATTTGTTCACACCACTAATTTAATCCTCGCTGTCAGTATTTTGACACTAAATATAATTCTGTGTCCACTCTGATTCATGCAGTAGCCTAATTGGCATCGTAATGGGTGCGTTTGTTTGTAGTTCCTGCTCGTGCCCTCTCCGGCTGCATTCTCTCTGCTGCATGGCTGTATTAAGGGTGAAGCCGAGTTGAGCGAGGGAATAAACAGAGTAAATGCACCATGACCCCATTGGGCTGTTTTACAGTGGACTGCTGTCGGGTGATGGATGGGTTATGACACCTGCGGAGGTTAGGCCCAAAGCCCTCTGGACCCCGGCGACACACTGAGCTGTGGCTTCTGCATCAGCTTCACTGTCTGTGACTAAAGACAACTGGAGCACATCGTGACATTTCCATCTGGAATGAAGCCTGCGCTGTTAGAACAGTGTCAAACGCTGTGTAACCCGCGGATCCAGCCGCATAAAACCAAACATTAATTTTCTATTCTCCGCATTCATGAGCATTCTCTGCTGCCGCCTACACAGAGGTCATCCTCCTACCTGCACACTGTGGGCTCCACATTATCAACACCCTTCAATGGCAGGGCTCTCGCTCTCCCTCTATCTCTCCCTATCTCTCCTTCCCCTCTCCTCTCCTCTCCTCTCCTCTCTCTCCCTCCCCGTCCTCCTTTCATCTCTATTCTCTCCATGATGATACCCCTGCCATGTTGTCATGGCAACAATCGGGCCCTGATTGCTTGGTTGCTAGGCAACTGACATCACCTATAAGAGGAACATGAAGATACAAAAAAAAAGAAGCCAGAGACAAACAAATCACACGGAATATGTGCGCGCTCGTTCATAGCCGCGTCGAGTGCGTTTGCGTCGTGTGTGTTTCTGAACTCTCACGGTGTCATTAGCTCATGTTTTTTTCATTAAAATGTTCAAGTGTTTTTCATCAGCGCTTAAAGCCACACATGTAGGCGGCAAGGTGTATCATTAGAGCTGGAAAGCATATAATTCAAATATGACTGATCCTTCTGCTTTTTGCCAAACAGCAGGTTAAAAACCTTTTGAATCCACGACCTGAATTTCAGACGAGAACATTAGGATGGTCTGTGACAAGGGACAGCTCATGAATAACTGTAACAGAATTCAGCCATTTGGTATTAACTATGAGGAAAAAAGCACAAGGCCTTGACCTCAGTGGCTGCAGACCACGTATAAGAATCATCTGAGCATCCAGCTGCTTGCATGGACCCAGGCAGCTCACATATGACAGCAGGTTGTCATGTTCTCCTGTGCTGCAGTTTACCAACATGCCACAAGGTGTCATCGTGTGCTGTGTTGAAAAATGTGATCACAGCACTGTAAGAAAACCTGATCCCATTTGCAAGGCTAATGCAAGAGCTATTCATATCGATGATATCAGCACTACCATCCTTGTCATTCTTGTTTCCGTCATTTTTCTTCTACTTTCCTTTTCTTGCACTCCCACACATCCCAGTGCACACAAACACAACACTTCACATTGACAAACACACTCTAATTACATAACACATGCTACTTAGTCGACTCGTTTAACTAAAACGCCTGTAATGTGGACATACAGTTTTATTACACAGGCTCTGGTGAGAGGTTGACCCTGCTTGACCTTGAGTTCTCTCTAATGAGGCCCGCAGGACCTCTTCTATTGAATACTCACATCTTTTAAGGCTACATTATCATCGCTATGGATTTAGTCTTTTTCACAGAATCATTTCTTCTTGCATTGTACAGTGTAAAAGCAGAGCAGCAGGCACAGTCCTCCTCCTGGTCCACCATAGCAGGCTCATGTTTCGCTGTTAGCCTTCTCAGTCAATGTGAGACGACACAGTCTCAGCCCAAACAGACCATGATGGATCTAATCTGTCACCTGTCATATGGACAATTTCACGACGGACAGTGATGCTGACAGCCAAAACACTGAAATTAAGCAGCAGCCTGTAAACAGGGTCTGCTGGTGGACAGTAAGAGGGCTGTTTTTTTTATTTGTTTGTTTGTTTTAAATATGATTAAGACCAAAACGAGAGGCTACATTCTCCTTGCTGATTAGAATATTATATATAATTTTACATTACCTGAACAGTTGAACAATGAAATATAAATGTGCCTTTTCATTTCATAGATGCATTAAAACACTAAACGGAAGTAAAGGTACAGGCTGAACCTGTTGTCTTGTCACACTGTGGCATACTGAAATATCCATTAATTGTATCTAAACATCCAAGGTGAGATTCAAAAAGAAATGATTAAGCATTGCTCATCCCCTCGCTGGAGGTAGGTGAAGAGGGAGCTGAAAGAAGAAAAAGACAGCACAGATTGTATTGTGTGCATTTGACAAAGAGAAGCTCTTCTTCTTCAGCAGCCTCCTTTCTGGCTGAGGCCCCGGTGGGGGTGGTGGGCATTATAAACTAGTTGAGACACAAGGTTAGCAATGCATTTGCAACATCTTCTCATATAAAGAGACTGTTAAGTTCAATGTGAAGTCCAGTCGAGGTGATTGATGAGCATATGTGTTAAAAAAAAAACAGCTAATGTGCAGTGATGTAGCAACTGCTTTATAAAAGTTGCACATGATGTTTAATCTCTGCAACATTCACAGTTGCAGCTGCTTGGGTTTAGCACCTGCAGTAAGAATTAGCATCATACAGCAAGCCTTCCACCTCCTGTTTAATTAAACCTGACAAGTTCTTCTAAAGACGTCGTGAACTTGCACCGATTTCTCAGCTCGAGCAAGGCTGCAGCTTCGATTCACAGTGCGGGAGCCACTTGTGCTGCTGGATGCAGGATGCTCTGCAGTTTGTGCGAGTTCTGTCTGATTATGTAGGTGTGTGGCTTTCTTTCGGGAAAGCGGTTGAATGTGTGGGTGAGTGGTGCAATATGCACTCAAAAGACGTAACGGAAGCGTAGCTGACCACTGAAATTTGCAAAATTTCTTCATGACATGAAGCTGTCATTTGAGTCGAGATGATGATGATGAAGACATCAAGAGGGAAAGAAAATGTCTAGAATTACATCTCTACTATCCCCCTGAATCTGCTGTTTTTTTTATTGGACAACAGAGAAGCGGAGAGCTGTGCAGTCGTGGCATCAGACTTGCGCCGGGGCAAGCCCTGCTTCGCTCACTGTGCCCTGGGAGCCACTTGGCAGGATCAGTGTCTCTGTGGCTGCATACAAAGGCCTCATGGAAGCTCGTGCCCTTGAGCGGAGATCATATGAGCTCTCCACTGGATCGCTAATCCGAACCCACAGCACACTGTACTGCGTGTCACACACACGTACAACCACACATCACACGATATGGTGAATGGACACTTGTTAAGATGAGCAGAATGAATACTGCACTGTTTGATTTGTGAGAGGAGGGGGGTTTAGCTTAACTCCATTTTGGAGACTCTTAGGACTGGAGCAAGATGCAGCAGCCATAAGCTTCTCATCCTTGTGCACACACACACACATATGCACAATCTATAAATATTCATATATATTGAAGCGTAAGAGCTGGCAGCACAAAAAATGACAAATGTGAGTGCTGAAGCCCATTCAGGGAAGAAGGTTTCCATGTTAGAGCATGAAGCCTTACATGTTGCCAATAATATGCACACGGAGCTGCTGACTTTGACTACATCTTGTCAAATGTATAATTTATTTGAAGGAGCACTAACTAGGGAAGCCTCGAAAGTGCTGAAGAGGAGGGCAGGAGGTAAGCTAGAGAGTGGAGGGCAAAAAGAGGAGAGTAAGCAAAAGAGTGGGGAAAGGAGGTAAAATGAGATAAAGGAAAGAGGAGGCTGGAAGGGAGGGATTACAGAGGTGAAGGAGGCAAAGAGGACAAAAAATGGTGGAATTGGAAATGTGAGAGCAGAGAAGTGGAACGAGGGTGACAACAGGAAGAAGAGTGATAATCAAAGCAGTGTAAGACAGGAGGAAGGGCAGGAAGAGTTAGCTGAAATATGTGTCCTCCTTTCCACACAGGAGATGCATAATTGATTCTTTATTGCAATCGTTTTCTATCATGACATCGTGATGGCTTTAAGAGAAGTTGCTTTTAAAGCTTAAATCGCTTTTTTCCGTGCACACCATCTTTGTTCTCGCCTCTCAAACATCAAACCGTCCCTCTCTGACTCAGTGCCATACAGGGAGGGAGAGTCAAAGGTATTGTCAGACTCGCTACCAAATATAAATCCTGTGACGTCTCCTCAAGCTGATATGCCCTAATATTCCAGTTCTTAATGTTATGTAATGGCACTTCTGTATGATGCACTGCCATCGTATGTTGCTATTTATTATTTATTTTTTGTGTAGGAAGGAGCAGAAAATTATATAAGTCCCATTCAGCACTCAGGAGACATGGAATATGAGTCTGTTACCTGGCAGGAATGGAAGCTTTGAGTGTTTGTGTCTCTTTTATAAATTAGATGAAAATCAAGGTTGCATTGGAGTAGCTTTTACTCTTTATCAGCCTTGATGTCTAAACAGCACCTCCTCAGTATTTCTTTGAGTGTTTTAGTTTGTCCTAAATGCTGATTTTCAAAGGACTGATGTCATAACAACATGCAGATCATGCTTGATACCGAAATATCCCAGTCCCAAGTAGTATCTAAACGCATGCGAACAATAACTGCAGTTGATCCTTTTTGCACTCAGATGTAGAAGAAAATGACTATTTTTATGGTTATCCTCACAGCTCGTAACCAAAAGCGTTCTGCGATTTATGCCGACCACTTCCGCAGCAGCTACAACCCACACAGTCTGTGGTGTGGTGGAAAAAGTAAATCCTTTGAATACTTCTAAACTAGAGCCCAACAGATGTACCGCTGGACAGATAATATCAGCCGATATCAGCCTATGAAAGGCATATTGGTATTGGTGTATATGCCGTCAGATATGTGCCATTATTTAAATACTTTTTTACACAATATATAATGCAGAAAATGTTGCTTGTTGTGATTTATAAATGGTGCTAGCTACCCCCCCCCCCCCCCCCCCCGACCCCCAAAATAGATTGTATTTTTATTTCAATGGGGAAATTACCCCAAATTTCCAGTATTACAGCAGCAAAGTGGATAGCAAGATAGAGAGGAGCTTCAATAACAATAAATAGTAAACAAGCAGTATAAACTAGAAATATAAAAAAGATATTAGCAATTAAACAAGTAAAAAATAGTCAGCAATGACCTGAAACTGAACAGTACTGATGTTTATTTAGTTTTTATTTTATTTTATTCCTATTTATTCTTTATTTTCTCAGTTGTCATCCATAGAATTGGCTGACAATGTTGGTTCAATGTATTATAATAATAATGATAATAATAATAATAATAATAATAAAATTAATAATAGTACATTGTATTTATAGGTGCCTTTCTTATCACTTAAGGTCACTTTTATAATGTATAACAATGTTAAATATTGTTTGGTAAAGTTTAATGTTTGAGAAAGTAGCTCTCTGGGTACATTTGCAGAGTGGTGAAAAATTGGAGCAAAATCCACATAAAAAATGTTTATTTTCAATCCACCTCAAAAAATTACTTTATCTGTCACCATATCGGTTATCGATTCATTCCCCCCCTCTAAAACCAGTATCGGCATCAGCTCCAGAAAACAAATATTAGTCGGGCTCTATTCTAAACTGAATTCATGTAAAAAATAATTTGGATTGGGAAGAATACTTGTATTGACTTGAAAAGGCTATCCAATAATATTGGCACTGATATTGTAATTTTTCAAACAATACCCAGCCCTAATTCCACATAAGAGTTATTTTAAGAAAAATAGAATAGTTGTTAAGTTTTACTGTATATCCTCAAGGACAACAATCCTTTTTAAATAACTTCCTCTTTGGTACAGAGGTCTGTTTTCAGTGCTTATTTTTTCCTCTTTGTCAAAAGTGGTTTATTTATTACTGTAATTCAAGGTTTTGGTGAATTCCCTGACAAAAACCACAACACAGCGGCTCACTAGGGATGCCATTGAGGGCCACAGAAAAGCTCGTATTGTATTGTTCGAGCTAGGGCTGCTCTATTATGGAAAAAATCATAATCACAGTTGTTGATTTAGTTAATATTAAGATCACAATTATTAAACATGATTAATTATTAGCTTTGAATGACTAAAAATAGATAAATGATTAGACAGAATGTCAAAATAATACATTAAAATAAGTTGCATGTTGTAGTGCATTGCCTAAACCTACTAAAAACACATCAATATATTGGCTTATTTAACATTTTGGTCAACTAAATTCAACTTTTTCCAGTTAGTAACTCTGCGAAAACGGTCAAAAGAGCGACATTGCCAAGAATATAATTTGCTCGATTTATAAAACAAGACAAAAACAAGAGCATCATAACAAATCTCAACACGACAAATTCATTATTTTTCTATTAATTATTATAATAAAGAAGATATTATTTGAGTCATTTTAAAAATATAAACGCATCTTTGGATGTAGATAGGCCCACATACATGTTTTTATTGTGTTTTTAATGCATACACATGTAATCACATAAGGTCACTGATTTTTGTTATTGATTTTAAAAAGAAAAACTTTGTATTATTTTCAACCTGGTCTCACAGAAATCCGTGAAATAGCCACGGATTTCGCTTAACTCAAAATCCGTGGAATAGCCACGGAATCGCTCAAATTTCCGTGAAACTGACATGGATTTCGCTACAATGCAAGTTAATGACAGTCATATCCCGTGGCTATTGGTTTGTTCCAAGTCACGTGACTTTCAAGGTCCCAGCGGTCAGAACAAAAAACATGGCGGACAGTTCTCTCATTTTTAGTGAAAAATCAATATTTTGACTTAGTTTCTGCATAAAAATGGATTTTGATCACATTTCTAGCGAGAAATATATGTTTTATTTTCCAAATATTCACTCAGTGAATGTACATAATCACTTTGTATGTTGGAATAGCCACGGGATATGACTATGTCATTAACTTGCATTGCAGCGAAATCCGTGTCAGTTTCACGGAAATTTGAGTGATTCCGTGGCTATTCCATGGATTTTGAGTTAAGCGAAATCCGTGACTATTTCACGGATTTCTGTGAGACCAGGTTGATTATTTTCTAATCACTTGCAAGGTTTTGGTTTATATTTTGCATAAAAGTTTTTTTTTAACTGGTTTTTCATAATTGTTGTTAGCTAAAATCTTGATGTAAAAAAAAAAACAAGTAATCGTCCAGCCTTAGCTCAAACCACTATATCCCAAACTTCTCATTGGGCTGTACAGTGTTGTCAGATGATTGTCACTCACTCTGCTCACTGTGGCTTCACCCACACAGCAAAACTTTGTTGCACAGGCCCGCACAGGGAAGCAACATTGTTCACATAACCTGTTCTACAGTATGTGGGTGTCAGGGAACAGCTCACCCAGGGAGCTACTCACCCGTCAGCTGCTACATGATGGCAAGCCACACTCCTTACCTGCAATGCAGCCAGCCTCCATTAAAGTTTAATAACACATTTAAAGGAACATACCAAGTTTTCAGCAAAACCATCATTGGGTTAAATTTGCACACTGCTAAGTCGAGGGAAATGAGTTTAAGTGCATGTGTGCATGTGTGGTTGTGGGCAACATAGCCACGGATTCGCTTAACTCAAAATCCGTGGAATAGCCACGGAATCGCTCAAATTTCTGTGAAACTGACACGGATTTCGCTATAATGCAAGTTAATGACAGTCATATCCCGTGGCTATTCCAACATACAAAGTGATTATGTACATTCACTGAGTGAAGATTTAGAAAATAAAACATATATTTCTCGCTACAAATGTGATCAAAATCCATTTTTATGCAGAAACTAAGTCAAAATATTGATTTTTCACTAAAAATGAGAGAACTGTCCGCCATGTTTTTTGTTCTGATCGCTGGGACCTTGAAAGTCACGTGACTTGGAACAAACCAATAGCCACAGGATATGACTGTCATTAACTTGCATTGTAGCGAAATCCGCGTCAGTTTCACGGAAATTTGAGCGATTCCGTGGCTATTCCACGGATTTCTGTGAGACCAGGTTGTTGTGGGAGTAGGTGCACATGTGTGAGTAAGTAAATGTGTATGTGGTGAATATGGCATAGCTTGTCTACCTGCACTCTTCAATTAATTTGTAATTGATTTTTTCTAATTTTTTTTGTGTTTATTTTCTGTTGTCTTGTTTTGTTTTTTAACTGTACTTATGTATATCCATTGTGAAGCACATTGAGTCTGCCTTGTGCATGAAATGCGCTCTATAAATAAAGTTGAATTGAATTGAAAAATGTAATTAATAATGGTGGATATTTTAGGTGGAGCTGATCTGTTGGTTAGCATCTTTAAAAGGACAGTTCACCCCAAAATCTAAAATATTTCCTCTTACCTTTATCACTATTATTCAATCTGGAGACCAGAGCATTCTCTTGAATATAAATTAGCTAGATAGCATTCTGCTTGTTGTGCACATTTGATCCACAGTTGAATCCACGGGCCTTGTTGTGACCAGTTTCATGTGGGAACTATTTTCTTTCCGTCAAACTGCACCCGCCAACCACATCACCGCGCAGAAGGAAGCGGCACTAGTCATGGACGAGAGGCTTGTGCTTGTGACAGCGTGAGATGTAAACATTAATGGCGTCCTCTTTAGCTGAACTATAACACTGGCTGCACTGTAAAAAAAAAATCTGTTAAATTTACGGTAAATTACCGGCAGCTGTGGTTGCCAGAACTTCACCGTAAAAAATACAGTGAGTGAGTTTTCTACTGTAAATTTAAATATCAGCAAAAACTAATTTAGACTGAATATTCTCGTTATTTTTAAGGTAATTGTGTCATTCATTCACACATCATAGCAAATCTCCATTAACTTTACATGAAAATGTTATATTTTTACAGCAAAACTGTGCGTTTCCTACAGTTCATGACAGTAAATGTAAAAATTTTGCTATTCCTTGATTTACGGTAATTAAAAATGCCTACTACGGTGATACACAATTTTTAATTTTACGCCCCATTCCTGATGCAATTTGACAGTGTTTTACTGTAATTTCTACAAACATTTTTTACAGTGTGGCTCACTGGTGTGAGATGAGCTAGCACTACCTGTTATCTGTAGTGAATTGGTGCTGAAGACATACTGTAAATTTACAGTATTTTCAGCTTTGTGTCTGTCAATAAGTGGTGAAAAAAAAAAAAGTAAAAGTTGAAATACCACACTGTCAAAATACACAAAAAATCCCCTACAAGTAAAAGTCCTAAATTAAAAACTTACTTAAGTAAAAGAACAAAAGTATCAGCATCGAAATGTACTTAAAGTTTCAAAAGTAAAAGTACTTATTATGCAAAATGGACCCACTCAGATTGTTTCATATATTCTAAATATATTATTAGATTATTTGTTATAATGCATTTATGTAAACAGCATTTTAATTTTGTATGGATTCAACTCATTATAACTTCTTAATATAGTGTTATGAGATTTAATTTAAAAAAGTGACTAATCACTTTAAACGTATCATGTTTTTTATGTTAAATCTCGACCTGAGAAGTAACTAAAGCTAGCGGCTAAATGAAGTGGAGTAATAAGTACAATATTTGGATCAAAATGTAATGAAGTAGAAGTAGAAAGTTACATAAAATGGAAATACTCAAGTAAAGTACAATAACCTCAAAATTGTACTTGAGTAAATGTACATTCCACCACCATCAGTGGTAGTGAAGATAAACTGTAAATTTACGGATTTACCCGTTATAGGGTTGAAGGAAATATCCGTAAACTTAACAGAAAAGGTAGTGGTGAATTCTGCCAGGACGTTTTTTGTTTTCTACAGATTCTTAACTAAGAGTGTATGAACTTACCTTCAAAACTTAGCTATGTTCCTTGGTGATACGGTTGGCGGGTGTAGTTCGGTGTAAAGAAAATAGTTCTTGCATGAAACTGTTCACAACAAGGTCTGTGGGCTATCTTGACAAACTGGGTCATAACTTCTGGAAAGAGACATTGCTGTTGAGTTTCAAATGTATTTTTTAAAAATACATTTACGTGTTATTAAATTTGAGAAGGCAACATCTCCAACAACTCACATCGAAACAATCTAGATTGATAAACAGCATTGAAGTTAAGTTAAGAGGACAAATATGTATTTTTGCAACCAAACATCATGTTGGTTAATCAAAGAGCTCCATTGCCAATCAGTCAGTTCGTTCCTTTTCGCTCTTTTGTGCACTAACTTTCCCTTTTATAAACTGACCATCTGTCTCACAATCACTTGGCAATGCTGGTGTATTCTTTGCCAGCTTTACAGTAAGTCTTTTCTCACTTTGATAGCGATGCAGGATTCTGGAAGCAGTTTGGTGAAATATCCACAGTTACCAACTGTGGTCTTTCACTTACAGTGTTCTTTTTTCTTCTAGCTAACTCAGTGAGTCACACTCAAGGCGAATAAGATGCATGAGGGACTGATGTTCCAGGCTTATGGAGAGAGATACCTCAACATTTTACATATTTTTTTTCTTCTCACAAGGCATTTGTCACCCTGCATCGTGTTAGGTTACAAAAATAGGCTTGTAGCACCAACAGTCGCCTATCAGCTTGGAAGTTAGCTCATTAGAGGAGAATGTGATTATTTTTTCTATTTTTATATCACATTAACAGATTGATTGTGCTTTAATGTAAACCTCCACAGGGTGAAATTCTGTCTCCCTGCTCATCCGACTGCACCTACCTATCTATGTTTAACTGACCAATAATCTCTGTTGCCAAGGAAACTGAGAGGTTGATAAGCAAATGAATGTAATGTGCCACAGTTAAGCACCAATTTATGTAATACATCTGAAAGGGCCAGCTGCACTCACTTCTGCTCCTCTCACACTTAGTCCAAGTTAAAATTTCAAATGATCCCCACCTTCACACAGCTGTAAGAGTTGCTGTGTGTGTGTGTCTGTGTGTGTGTGTGTGTGTTTCCACTTTTTGTCATCACTTCCTGCCAGAAACTGCATTCAGGTGCAGCTGCTACAGTTTATTGTTCACCTGTTTGTGTATGTCCACAAGGGTTGTTTTTTTTTCTTTAAATCATATTGTAGCCGTCTGAACAAACAGGGTCTGACCCCAGAGTGTGTCTAGATTCAGAGTACATTAAAACTCATTTTATTAGCCAATTTTCATGCTCAGGACTGCCTCCGTGGAGCGACGTGCTGACGCTGAGCACATGTATGATATAACACATCGCTCACATCCTGCGAGTGTGTGAGAGACAGATGTGTGCAGATGCACGGTGGGGTAGAGGGTCTATCGTGCCTCACGGACCAGTCGAGGTTAAGATAAAGCAGCTGAAAATATGAGCAGATTAGCATGCAGGATGCCCTCCCATGGTCTCTCCCTGACATATTCTGCAGCTCCAGCATGACACAAAGCCCCGCAGAAGCAACCCGAGAGCCGGTTCTCTCCCACTTTTACTACATCCACGCAGGTCAGCCAGCCCCCTGTTTATACACTCACAAAGCATGACACAGAGTAGGAGATGCAGAGAGAGTGGGAGAGAGGGTCATCTAGAGAGGGAAATATCAAAGAGTATTCTCTCCATACAACACTCAGGTAGCCCAGCTTTCCCCGACGCTTCATACACAAAACCATGATCACAACGATAGATTTTTACGTCTTACAGAACACTTTTATAATGAAGAGAGGACACAAAGATGAGCTTCCTCGTTCTCTGTGCTCGCATACAGTTGTGGCATCTCTCACTCTTTCTCACACACACACACACACACACACACACACACACACACACGTAGAGCTAAAGTAAGGAACAACAGATAGGCTTACCTTTGTAGTCACAATGCAGAGGCAGTCCATGGTACTTAGAACAAAATATTGGGGTGTATCTCAACCCCCCCAACCCCCCACGACAGAGGGCTGAGACCCCACACCCCTCTCCCCAGCCTGCCCCACTCCTGCGCTCTCACTCTCGTCCTGCCTTTCCCCCCTTTTCTCTCCTTCCGTGAATCTGTTCTTTGACTAACTGAACCAGCGAGGGAAAGAGAGGATGGAGGGAGGGGGAAACATGAAAAGGGAGGGGGAGGGCCACAGGGAAATAGAGAGAGTGAGCGAAGAAAGAGAGAGGAGAGGAGAGAGGGTGGTCTCGGAATTTAGTATGAGAGAGAGAAAGAGAGGAGAAAAGGGAAGGTGAGAGTATATCCGCTTTTTTTTCTTTTTTTTTTTTGGAGGCGAGAGAGAAGCGGCGGAGAAAGAAAGAGAAAAGATGGGGTGAATATGAAAGGAGATGGAGGAAGGGGAGAATGGAGATGGAAAGCAGAGGTGGCGGGGATTAAAAAAAAGGGGGGGGGGCTCACACTGTGAAAAGAAAGGGAAAAAGAGAAACAGAGAATAAGACAGCGAAACAGCAGAGGATGGAGAGGAAGAACTGAGGGAGGGGACAGTGAAGGAGAGAGAAAAGGAAAGGGAGAGTGGGTGAGTGCGTGTGTGTATGTGTGTGTGAAGACAGAAGGAATTAGACCGAAAGAAAATGTGTTGAGGAGGAGAGTGTGAATTACATATGCATCACAGAAAAAGAAAACACGAAGCACCGCGAGAGCGACTTAAAGAAGACCATATCACCAAAAAAACCAAGCATTAACCGGAAGACGTAATGAGATTTAAGATGCACGGAGGTTTTTCTGCTTGTTGTAGCACTCTGCAGCTGTTGCCTTAGCAATGGTGCAGTTGTTGCCATGGCAATAGGGAGGCTTGTTGTCATATGGTCCCCGTTGTAGTGCTGAGTGAGGAAGTCCACACCTGTGCATCAAAACCTGCGTGTGTGTGTCTGTGTGCGTGTGTGTGTGTGTGCGTGTGCATTTAAGTGTCCACTATTTTTTTAACATGAGTAATATAGGGCAGAGAACCATGAAGGACAGTCATATTTAATCACCATAAATGATCCAGTATTTAATTAAATATGCACTATAACATATCCACATGATTCAACATGTTTAAAGATGAAACTCACACATATAATGAATTATTATGGGATTTCTAGTAAGCTTTGTCACCGTGTTAACTGTAATGAGCAGCTTAAATAAAATGGTGTAAAAATATATGCCCTCATCTCAGCTACACACTCTACCTTTAAGACTGTGGACTGTACCACTCCGGGTTGTGTAAAAGGGTGGGGGGATGTATGCTTCAGTGTCTTTGCATCATCAGTTCTATAATTGTACAAATCCACCCCTCACCCCACCTTGTCCCCACTTTCCAGCTTCCCCACAACGCCGGAGCAATGGTGCAGCAATAAAGCAATTCTAAATGATGAACTCACATTTATTCCCCGGGGTGAAGAGTACAGGCTTTGATCGAAACGTACAGTGCGATACAACAAAGAGACACTTCCATCCACAGATGGCCACATCCTACAGATGGCCGCAGTTATAAATACACACACAGTCTTGCTTTCACAAGTTTCAAGCTCTGTAATTAAACGCAGGGACGGTCTACCTTAATTACTCCTTTTCCACTCAATTACATACCTGCTTATCTACGCTCGGTTTTTTTCTGTTCCTCTGACATCTTCTGACTCACGGTGAACTGTTTAAATTAACTTGGTAATGCAGCTCAATGTGACAATGTTAAGAGATATCCAGCAGTGTCCAGCAGAGGTAGTTTAAGCAATATTTTGCTGTGGTCATATAACATATAACAACTCCAACTAGCCCCTGAGTTGTTGTTTTTTTATGAGAAGACTGGTCTTTTAAGAGAGTAATGCTTTTGTCTGCTTTCCAAATTGGAGAGTGAAGATAATGTGAGTATTTATAATGTGGCCTTGTATTGTATTGTATGCAATATATAAGTCCTGCAGCTCCATGGAATCAGCACATTCATGGCTGGAACTTAAAATGGTCTTTTGTACAGTTATAATTACATTAATCATAAAATATTTTAAAAAGTTGAGAGAAAGTTGAATTTCTCTGATAAATTATTTTTTATAAAATGAAATACATTGGAATTTATTTATAAAACACTTTCCCAAGAGCCCACAAGTGTCATGAATATTAGAAAAATGTATTGGGTCTCCACTTGCTATACATATTGAACTATTTGCATCTTTCTTACAACCTCTACTTGCAGCCTCTCCTGTCCTCTCCTCTCTGCTCTGTGTAAACAGATTTTCAGTGAATATTTGTCAAGTGACCATTCGTCTCAGCAGAATCAATCATGGCTTCATAGTGTCGCTGAGGAGCAGAATTTAATGTTTTAAACAGGATCTAGTTATTCCATTTTGCTGACACTTTAAATGAGACATGTAGAAATATGTGATCTTGACAGAAATGTCACAATTTTAAGCTTTGTTTTGGTTACTTTTTCAAACAGAAACTTTCCTAACTAGTTATCTGTTCAAGGACTGAAAGCTCAGATTCTGACAATCATGCTTTGACAGTCTCTTTCTAAGATTAATTGTGCTTTTAAAGAAAACATATAAAAGATAAATAGATGGACATTATAATCAACAACTGAAATTTTACCTTCATTTTCAGTGGAAGTGGGAAAAATGTAACAAGCTATAAATGCATATAAAAACTATACAAACTTTCAGAGATTGCACTTTTGTCTGAAGTGCACTGAGAGAAAAAAAGATTAAATAAGATTTTGATTGTTGTGTTTATTTGCAGTGAACATTCAAAAGTGTGTGTGTGAGTGTGTTTTTGCTTAAATATTTAAAAAAAAGTTGGCTGCCACTGATTAACGATTAACTAATGATTGAGCTAGAAGGATAAATCCACCAATCAGATAGGAGTGTCATGTCCATGTGGTTGACAGTTATGATTTCCACCTATAACTACATGATAAAGCCTATTTTGGTGTACTCCTGTGTAAAAATAGAAGTATTTTCACAGGGATCAGAACCTTAAGGTTTGTCCAAATGATGAAATTATTGCTGTAGCGCAGTTCAGCCACTGTTCTTTCAACATGACTATAAAATGATTGACATTTTTATAATATTTGGCACTGTGTATATATAATGTCATATTGCCCGTCCCTGCCACACATATGTGGTACATTTAAAAAAGCTTTTAAAAAGTGATGGGGACAAAATCAACCATTTTGAAATGTGCAATCCCCAGCACCCTATAGAAGTTTTTGTGCTTAATGAGGAAATTTTTGATTTGTCTAATCGATATTGCTGAATCCTCAAAGTAACTTTGAACAAAGTGTCTTTTTGTCCATTAAAAGCACATTAAAGAGCAATCTCTTCATGGTGGGAATTATTACAGAAAGCAAAAATTGTGTTAATATACGTATGGCCATGTAAATATTGTTTTTCAAGACAGACTTAAAACAAATTCTATCTAAAAAAATAGTTATAAATTCTATACATTTCATGTGTCTAAACTTCCTTTTTTTTCTTTATAAAATCAGTGAATGCAGCTGTAAACAGTGTTCCCTCTGCAGTGACATGATTATGTTCTGCAGCAGGCTCCTGTGTTGTCCTACTCTAGTCTTGAGTAAGTGCCAGCAGAAATGAGTTTACAAAATCACCTGTAAATGTCACAGATAATTAAGTACATCCAATTATCCCATCTGATTCACTTTTTCATTTAGTTGTTCCGTTGTACCGCACCACTTCATGTGCTGTCATCCTTCACATGTGTGGGTGTGTGTGTATATATATATCACAGAATAAAGCAAAATGTAAAGAATCATGAAAGCAAAGTTTCCATATGTGAAGGTGAAAACATTTTCTGTGTAATTCAAGAGCATTTTAAATATTTTATTGGGAAACTGGGAGCTTGTATGCATTAGTAATTAATGTAAATGTGCCAGTATGTGTATGAGGTTACAGTGACAGCTGTTTATGTACATTTTAGGGTAAATATGAGTTTTAATGTGAAAGGAATTGTTTGATTTATGGCCCATATACTGTACGTAGCATATACTTTCTCTCAGAAGAGCATCCTAATATGATGACCTGTATACAAGATTACATAATTCTGCTCTCAAGTGTGCAAGGAGCTCTGCGCTCACATTTCCTTTTTGCCAAAGCTCGAGTATCCTCACAATCCCAAACTTATAATTCTTCACTATGAGTTCTAATAACTGTCCGAAAAAAAATGAGCTACAGGGAAAATGGCATAATTATGAAGATAAAAGTATGTGAAAAACACAAACCTCTACCGCCCCTTCAACACCCACACACAGCCACACACTTACACATGCTGTTAAAAATATATCATGCTAGGAGAGAAAAACCTCTCCCTGTGGACGAGCTCAAACACTGAGAGCATTTCCATTGATGTACATTCAAAAAAAAAACCTCCATTATGATAATCGCTAAAATCTGAAGAGCACTCACCCATAAATATGTTTCCTCCATCCTCCTGTGCTGCTTTCCTGAAACTATAGTCTTTTTGGCTCTATGGTATGCCTCTGACCAAAAAGTAGGCCAAGGACAAATGCTGGTCATCTAAACAGGCTAAACCCATGCAGAACATCCAGATCATGGGGCTGCAGTGTGAAAAGTGACCAGATTTATCTTTAGCAGGGGGCAGTTTTCATTAGAACTGCCTTAATCAAATGACCATGTATTATTAAAGGCATTTGCTGTAATAACTTTTCAATTGAAATAACACTTGAAACTCAGTATATCAAACATTTAAATCAGTTCTTTTCAGCGAAGTGATGCAGGCCATATTCACAATTATTCATATATTAAATCTATTACTGGTCTCGTTAGCGTCTACCTAGCAGAATCTCCCTTTCCCTGGTCCAAAAATATTCAGCTGGCATTAAAACCGAGAGACTGTTTCTGAGTTGTCAAGGCCAAGAGACACCCACAGGTGTCTGCACGCTCGCTCCGAGAAGTGTCACTTTTTTTTCGGAGGAGGGGGTTGTTTTTAGGGGGGAATCATTGTGAGGAAGACTCTGTGGCGGTTGCTCGAGGCCCTTGGTTTTTGCAGCATGGATGTCACTGCAGCTTCCCTGAAGTAAAGTATTCTTAGGTGATGAGTACGATTTGTGAGCTCCTCGAGAAACAACCTGCAGTTTGTATTCTGGGAGTTATGTGAGTCCCAAGGCACACTGTAAAAAATGTTTTGTTTAATTTACGGTGAAATACCGCCAGCTGTGGTTGCCAGAATTTCACCGTAAAAAAAAAAGGGAGTGGGTTTACTACTGTAAATTTAAATGCAAATACGATCAAAAACTGTAATTTAGACTGAATATTTCTGTTGTTTTGTAGGGTAATTGTGTCCTTGTGACATTATGGTATGTCTCCATTAATTTTACATGAATTGTTTTATATTTTTACAGTAAAACTGTGTTTTTAAAAGTTTTGTACTATTCCTTGATTTACGGTAATTTAAATGTGTGTGTCTCTTACGGTGATATGCAATTTTTTATTTTACGCCCTATTTCTCATGCAATTTGACAGTTTTACTGTAATTTCTACAAATATTTTTTACAGTGCAGATGTCCGCTGATTTAAGCTGATGTATGAAACATTTGTTCCTGAGCGACAATAAGGACATATCTCACCAGATTGTTTTTTGTACGCTGCGTACGTGTGTTTGGAAGTTTGGGTTTGTTGGATGCTCGTAGCGGTGGAGCTATACACCTGCTGACCTTCAACAGGAAGTGAGAATGAGAGAAAGTATATAATCATACCCTCAAGGGAATCATACAGCTGTGCATTTTTACCTGATTATGCTTCCTATACTTCCTACTCGCATATCTTTAAAAGCATAATGGACCCTCATTTCTTTGTCTGCTGCTTTTGACATTTTGTAAAAAGGCAAAAAAATGCGTGGGGGATGAATCACACCCCAGATTTGGAGCTTTGGTTAAAGCCCCTGAAAACAAGGTTTCAAGTGTATGAGTTAATAATTTTACATTCAACAATGAATCCGAGCAAGCAGGACTATATATGTGGTGATAGTGCTGGGCCATTATTCTGACATCCCGTTTTTCCGATGGCCTGATAGTCCAAATTGGACAAAATTTGTCCAATGGCCATTTATCCTGAAGACAGAAGCCCACTGCTCCGAAAGTTCTCACTCTCCCTGGAGTTTTATGCCCTAAATATGTGTTGTGCAAATGGATGTACAAGTGATCGTTTTAACCCAAAGCAGGGTCTTTCAAGACCCTCAACAAGTGTTTTATTGTGCCTAAACTTAACCATGCCCTAACCACATTCTTGTCACACCATCAAACATGATTATTTTTAAGAAATACATCAAAATACACTAAAATGTTAAGGGAAAAAATGACCAAAATAGCCTAATAGGAACACCTGAACATGAACAGTGGCAGGACACCATTATTGTCAGCCCGCCTAACACAAAAACAAGACTTTTTCTATACAACAGAGGTCTTCTGCTAAACTTTGCGTCATGGTTACTCAGTAGAACTCAGATTTAATAAATCAGCAGTTATGAAAATGTGTAAACTGCATCATTGCAACGTACTCTCATGAAGGGGTTTGTATGATCTCCTATGAAAACTTTTGCCAGGTAGTTTTTTATGATATCCTACGAAATGTGACATGTTTTCAACACATGACCACAACACATTGTTGCATCATGATGCTCGCTATTGTACCCTATGTCACAATCACTATTTTAAGCATAATCAACCATCATGATAAGGTTTAGGTGCAAAAACCTTATCCTAAGGTTAGGGGAGAAGAATGGTTTTAGCCTCCAGACATAACTTCCATCAACAGGACTTGAACAGCAGTCTTCTGGTGAAAGAGCAGGTTTGACCCATTCCCCATGCCTTCCACAACCAACCTGGTCTCACAGAAATCCGTGAAATAGCCACAGATTTCGCTTAACTCAAAATCCGTGGAATAGCCACGGAATCGCTCAAATTTCCGTGAAACTGACACGGATTTCGCTACAATGCAAGTTAATGACAGTCATATCCCGTGGCTATTGGTTTGTTCCAAGTCACGTGACTTTCAAGGTCCCAGCGGTCAGAACAAAAAACATGTTAAATCATGCTCTCCAAATTAGTAAGTTGTAATAAATCATGTATTCGTTTTCCTCCAACTGTAGGAGACAGTTGAAGACTTTATTTGCCTCGTTGTCACTCATTCAAAATGTAAAATAACATTGATCTTTTCACAATTGTTCTTCTAATAATATTCATCATGTTTCACAAAGTAGACTCTGATTCAATGGAAAGTGAAATTAAAAGCCTTTATTTCGGAGTCATACAAGTCAAACACTATGATTCAAGAGGATGAGCTGTGTGACAAGAAACAAAGATCTGTGAAACTGAGCAGTTTGATACAAAGTCTGGAAAGTAGCAAGGCCGGCTGTCAATGGACTCCACAACTCAACAGTATATTTTCGGAGCAATGGGTTTTTTCTTTCAGGATAATGGGCCATCGAACAAATGGGCTTTTGGTCTGATGGGAACTTTTTCGGTGTCATTTTCATGTCTGTACAATGGGCAGTCTTGATGTGATCAGATTTGACTGCTGGTAGCCTGGCAACCCTCAACTTTCATCACATTTTGATTTAAATAATGCTACATCCTGATTGGTGTATAGAGGAATGCAACACCCCCATATTCAAACTAAGCCCCGCCCACCTCAAGAGCAAATAAAATGAAAAAAGAGGAAAAGTCATATGGCTAATACATACTCTGCAAGAACAAAGAATGATGTCATTCTTTTCTTGCAGTCCTGGAAAAGAGAACAAATTTCTCTGTTCTTGACAAATCATGTGGACAGAACTTTTTGTGGTGTCCGACAACTATTGTGTGACTGGTCAGAAATGTAAATTTAAATTTGACGTGTGCTGCAGTAGGCGGGCCTTATGAGGACTCCCCAGGAGTTCTGCACTTGAGTTTCTTGTAAAGTATGACATGTCCTGGCCAGAACCTCGAGTGGCAAAAACAAATGTCTCTGTTCTTGCAGTATGTATTAGCCTTTATGTGAAATAATCAAAACTATCAACTAATGTTTGCAGATAATGTGATATGTTTTATGTTCTGTGTCCCTGTTGCTCTACAGTAAGACAGAAATTGAGAAGAGAGTGGTCGGCCCTTTAAAGTTGACAATGAAAGGAAAATATTACTAATTATATGCACGGCGTACAGATTGTGCCATTAGTCTCTGCAGTCTATAAAGGGTTCGGTATAACTGCCTCTTTGCTACTCAAGCTGACATAAATTACTGCTCTCAAGCTCAGATAGAGCTGGTCTCACAGTGCCTACATGTACCAGCATGCTTAGCACATTAGTGATGAGTCAGTTGTGAATAATCCAATTCTTTTGAAAGGCTTTTTGGTCGTGATGGAGGAAACCAAGAGCTGCTTAACATTATTCAGGACCTCTCACAAAGTGATAGTGACGTGTGTGCGAACCCAATCACCCAATCACGTGTTGAGCTGGGATCGTGAAAAGCCACTTCATTGTCATCTTGAATTGGTTACTCTGACTAAAGAATAAGTCTTAATCATCATCATCATGGCTAACTTAATGTTGCTTCGGGTGCCAGGTGAGCAGGCTGAGCCTCATCTCCTTTTTGTTGCATTTTCTCAGCTGCTTTGATTCAGACAATGAGTTACACAGTGGAAAATATTCCATAATGTCCCCGGATAAGTTGTGTGACCATCCAGAATGCTACTCTGGAGTCAGACTGAGCTGTGATACCACCAGGCGGAGAGAAAATGAAACTCAAATCCTCC
Organism: Centropristis striata; assembly: GCF_030273125.1. Classification (NCBI taxonomy): domain Eukaryota; kingdom Metazoa; phylum Chordata; class Actinopteri; order Perciformes; family Serranidae; genus Centropristis; species Centropristis striata. Next base: position 32,298,661 of record NC_081531.1, on the reverse strand, counting down.
CTGTGGTCCACGATACGTCAGCGGACGGTGGAAGTAGACCAGGCTGCTACAGAGAGCACTGAAGAAGTGTTGTGGGTGTTATACAAATGCCAGCCCCATGACTAATACATGCTGAAAATCACTCAAAGGATCATTTAAGTACCAAGTTCCTTGCTGATTATATCTAGGTGTCAAAACCATCAAATAGGAACAAAAAATGCAAAAACAATTATACATTTATTCACCATTTAAAGCCAGATAGACAGCTCAGTAAACAGACATTTTAACCACCTCACTTGCGCACGATGTATGATTAGCCACCTCACATCCACTTGTCAGTGCACGCTGACAGCCTGGTGAAATGGCATTTTGCAGCAGTGAACAGGGTACTTCCCTGACTAACACTAGCCTGTAGCTTGCTACCTTGCAGTAACCTCTCCCTGCTGATTATTCCCAACAACCCACAGCTTACTAATTAATAAGCAGCTGGGGAATTCCAAGTCTGCTAATGCATTCACTTGTCCACTGCAGCATGTAATGATATAGCTCACATTTATCCTCTTGGCATTTAAGTCTGAGTAACAGAGCTGGTGGTAGGAGTTAGGTTGTTTTTTTCCAGTTCTAAAGCCTTTCATTTGTGCATACTAGTCTGAAAAATACAGCACATTTGGCAATAGAAATCTGAATGGGATTATCTAACCATGTGTAAGTATGTAGGCATTTAAATTGGCGAGGAAAGGTGTGGTGCTGGAAAGCTTTAATTACGCCCACCTAGGTAGGATTAGAGTTGCAAAGGGTTGGAAAATTTCCAGAAATTTTTCAAGGGAAGTTAGGCTTAAGTTAAGCTTAATTTTTGCACAATATTTAATTTTTATATTAAAAAAACACAGTTCATAAATTAAGTTGGCGGGTAAGTTAAAACCCTCTGCATGCAGTCAGTGACGGTGCTAGCCAGAGTCTAAGGGGGCCAGAGTCGGGGTCCAGGCTCCATGTTACAAGGGCAGTGGCCCACACTGACTGACAGCACTTCTGCACTGTCTGCGCCAAAGGGCTGCATACTTTCATGAAGGGTTTGATTATATAACTGCAGCGCATGCATTTTATTTATTTAAATTTGTGTGATATTACAGATAAACTACATAGTTATTAACAACTTCAGCTGTTAACCATGTTGCATGCAACTTGATTGAGTGTGCTAGTTTTAAAGGAGCAGTGTGTGGGATTTAGTGCCATCTAGTGGTGAGGCTGCAGATTTGCAACCAACTGAACACCCCCTCCCTCGCCACCCCTTTTCCCAGCATGCAGCAGGACCTACAGTGGCCTTCACATAATGTAAAACTGGAAAGGTCTGTTCTGGGCTACTGTGGAAACATGGCAGAATTCTTGGAAGAGTAGCCACTCCCTATGTTAATATACGATTCTTAGTTTCAGGTACAGTATTGAGAACATAATGATGAATATTAAAAGTAAATAAATGAAAAAGCAGGATCTTGCTAATCTGTTTTGACATATATTCAATTGAAAACTATGCAAATACTTAAAAATAATCTTTGTTTTAAAAAAAAGTATACACTGAATACACTGAATTCTGAATTTGATGCATTCTGTTTTTATTTACACAGTGTCCCAACCTGTTTGGAGTTGAACTATTTTCTTCATTCTTCATTATTAAAAAAAATGTTTATTTTCTAAATTAGTTGCACACAGTCCGCACTGTCGGCTCATATGATCAAGATTTTTTCCATTAGTTGGCTTACTCACCACAATCATGGCAAATGAATGGATTATGTTGATTATGTTATGTTAATTTCTGCCTGCATATAGCATGGCAATACAGCCTGAGCAGATAACACCTATGTTTCCATTTTATTCCATTTTATTCCCAACCCATTAATCCCATTTGAAAGTTTCCATTGAATATTCCCAGAATTGTGCAGCCTTGGATGAGATGTAAGTGTAAAATACATTTGGCACATACAATGTGACGTTCTCTCAGGTATGTTGATCGATAGACTGATTATTATTGAGGACTGATTATTTAAAAAGTAACAATTTAAAGTTGCTCAGAAATTGGATTATTACTATTAAACATACTGTAAATAGTTCTGATTATCTTTCATGAGGACAAGTGCCAGAAAGAGAGGGCCTTTTACTCCCTGGGTGTTGACTAGAAGGCAGCCGCCTCCTCCTTTAAGTATGCCAACAGTGGGCTAACAGTCTTCACCTTGCCAACCGCACGCCACGTGGCAGAGTGCCTTCCTCAACTCCTCTGCCAAAGAGAAAATGTTACTCTCCCCTCTCCAATAAAAAGTTGTAAATCCGAACATCTTTAATATTTTTATTAATATTGTAAAATTCAACAATAATCACATTGTTGTACTACAGTGCATTCATTGTTATCAAACAAATTATTGTTTTAAATGGAATTCCTGAGTTTCAGGTAATTATACAGTAATGATAACATAATTATAGTATTATATTCCATTTCTGCCAAAAGATTTCCCTAAATCCTACACACTAGTCCTTTTTACAAACCCTGATTTTTTTTTTTTAATGGGGGAAAATGAGAATGTGATACCTTGCTAATACTTTGTGGCATATATTCAACTGAAAACTATACAAAGACTTAAAAATAATCTTTCTTTTTAAAAAATATACACTCTGAATTCTGAATTTGACACATTCTCTTTCATTAGATTGTAACTATTTCCCTTCATTCTTTATTATGAAAATATTTATTTTCTAAGTAAGTTGCACACAATCCACACAAAATGTCTTCAAAGCTCAATGTGAGCACCATTAGGACATTTTTTTCTTAAACTGAATAGCAATGAATTTAAGAAAATACACTATCTAGGAATTCAGCTTGAATGCAGTATCCACTCTATTAAAATATTATTCCTTTTCAACCTTGATACACAAATAAGAGAGAAAGAAGGCTCTTCATGTTACCTGTCTTTGTGCATGTGGTTGATTTAAAGAGAAAGTTGTGTCTTATTTTATGGACTTGTATGCCATCTCCTGGTGGAAGTGCAGACGACAAGGAATCGGCCTGAATTTTCCAAATTGCAAAACCATCATAAATGGTCACACTATTTCAAAATTTCAAACTGTAGCTATTGTTCATGCCCACATAACAACATTACATGTATGGACAAACACACTCTCACTTATTGTGGCATCATCATCATCATCATCATCATCATCAAGGAATAGTCATCATTGGAGACATTTTGATAATCCGCAGCCAGAAAAGCACAGGTGTGATTTTTTTACATGAATGATGGTTCAATTCTGTTTCCCTGCTTCAGTTTCAGGGTCCCTGTATTGTGCATGCTGACTCACAGTCACACTGACATGTCTTACCGGGACACTTCCATTGTTGGATCCATTGTTGATGTGATTATAGGAACACCTGTGCTTTTCAAGTCAAAATGCTTGCTGTAAAAAAGGCGACTTGCACTATAGGCACATCGTCAGTGTGTTTGATACGTTTAAATAAACAAACATTTTCCCTGGAGGTGATGTCCCAGCGATGTTTGGTATGCTTATTTGGGTGTGAACGCTATTTCCTGCTGATGTATGTCAGATAGGTGCTGCCAGCAGTGAACAGGGTGCCTATTATAGAAAGGCTTGTAGCTACAGTGTCTAAACACATTCAAAACAGAGAAATTCAGAAGGGAAAAGGAACAGTAAAAGTGAACGTTTACTGCAGGAAAGACCTGTTTAAAAGCAGCCAGTTGTCTTTCTTTCATTTGCAGAGTATGTTAACTATTTGCTTGTTCAACACCTGCCCTGGCATCACAGATGCCGGTGTTACTCAGCCGCAGGCTATCAGTGCCATTTCAAAATATTCAGCTCTTAAAATGTCTGACAAGTTTCTGGGTGTGAACTGTAACAACTGTGGTGGAGGAGGGCGGGACTCACAATGCACTTAGTGTCTTAAGGGGGAAAAAAGCATTTTATACCTTAATAATTAACACGCACGACTAGGGAGAAGTCGTGTGTGTGGTGTTGATTGTATGTTGGTGTATGTGTAGTTCTTAACAGTGAGGGGTGAAGCCCAAAAATAAAAGGGGATCTCTGGAACAAAGAGAGAGAATGGAATAGGAAATGAATCATTTTATTAAATAATTAACAATAAAAATAAAAATTTAAATTAAAAAATATACTTCTGCTAATAATAATGCTAATCCTGCCATAATAAAAAAATAAAACATTTTTTTAAATGAATAATAAAGTCACTTCTTCCACCATCAGGGAGCTCCAGAACGGGTCTTTCTGACGGATCAATGGGGTTATTGTTTTATTTTTAATGAAATTGGAACTATTGCACTGTTACAACCGTATTTTCCATATTGTTTTGTCTATTGTTATTAAAGCCAGACACAAAGGCTGGCTTTAACTTTCCTATGGTCTTTCCCTCAACCGTGCAACTTTTGTCCTCATGGGTCAAAATTGACCTGGTTTTGTTTCTTTCTTTATAATCAACCAAGCATAAAGTATACATTAACCCAATTCTGTGTTACACCTTCTTATCCAACTTAATTACATCTCATACAGCAAGTTTTAAACTTTTTTTTTTTTTTTTTTTTTTTTGTAGCAGTTAGATAAAAGACACTCAAACGTTTGATATAAAAACATTTGAAACTGGGTCACCCGAGAATAACCGTAAGTGTTTAATAGGGATTAACAATCACTGAAACTAGTAACCAAAAAGGAAAACATGCACATTTGAATCGACTCATATCATCATCATCCCAAAAACGTCTCGTTCCTCCATCAGTCCTGCTTCTCATCCTAATGCATTTTCTTCTTTAAATGGCAACAAGTTATCTTTTTAAACATGGCGTAGATTCATCATTTTACTATTTCTGAGTCGTTTAATTAATTGTGGCAGTGCTTTTGCAAAGATCATTTCCAAATTTTCCAACCAAACTTTTTTTTTTTTCAAAACCTATCATAAAGTCAATCAAAAACTCTGATTTCCAGTGGAAACCGTAAGTGTTTAATAGGGATTAACAATCACTGAAACTAGTAACCAACATGGGTAAAAGGTGCACATGCTGTTGTAAACTCTAGTGCTGCTTAGATTACACTCCATCATCCAGGAGGCATCTCCACTGATTCAGGCCATTAAGTAATATCGAGATGCTAATGGCGGGTTTAACCTTCTACTTCTACCCATATAAAACAATTGCGGTCAGGTTCTGTGGTAGCACCGGTCGTATGCAGTAAATAGAAAGCAGTCTTCCTCTTACAGCCACCAGCAGTTGACAGCAGGACAAATGGGGGGATGTCAAAGTCCAGGCTTTGAATCGCTCTGACATTCCTTCCCGTGCCCACCGCCACCCGCCACGGTTCAGACTGCCAGCCAGTCACCTGTACGGTCATTCAAGGTCCTGGCCAGGCTTCCGACAGAGCACTCATTGAAGGATGAATGTCGGTGCCTCCTGGGGAGAAGCAAAATTGCTCAGACACTTTTTCCAGCCAACACCTGGAATTTACTCACTTGAAGAAAAGCCATGTCCAGCTGATGAGCTTCCCAAAGGCCTTCGGAGGAGCCGACTGCAGCCCTGCACCGGGGCACTTATCGTCATCAGGTCATCCATGAAGGCTCTAAGGGGGTACGTTCAGGGCGGCTTATGGCGTTCCACTTCCTGACACGATTTACATATTGATGCAAAGGGTGAGGACGATGACTCAAACAGTGTCTCCCGTGGAAAATCCTTGACACGCGCTGTAACTTCACACATGACTTTCAGGCTTTTCATATCAGAGGAACAGCTGGTTAATGTGATCGTTTACGTGAGATATATGATTTAATTCCACTTATGCACAAAAACTGTCATCTTTTCAAGCCCCAAACACAGAACTGTACACACCCTTGGTTTCATTCTAATCAGGGAATCATTTTCAGGGTTAAAAATATTCACCGTCTGATTCTGTTGCAGTGTTTTGGTGCTTGTGGCAAACACGAGTGAGATGAAGTATGAATCAGTTTAGGAAGAATTTGTGGAGACTGCTGGGGCGTTATTCTTATAACTCAGCTACAAGGCTGACACAGACAGAGGCCCTTGTGAGCTGAAAGACAAGTGAAGAAGCCTATTAATCATTTATACCACGAGGACCATGTTCCCGAAAAGACAGCACTGCGATAACTCATTTATGTTACCTCAATTGTCTTCCTAAAAGGGGACAAGTGTGAGCCAGCGGATTGGTTAAACTCTCGTCGTCACTCTCGTCTCTGTTTTTAGAGGTTCAGTCTCAAGATGTCACTGAAATCCATTTACAGTGCATATGAATCAGAAATGTAAATAAGACAATATTTGAATTACGGATACATTTATCTGTAAGTTGTTCAATGAGAGAGATTGTTTGCCTTGGGAAGCTGTGATATTTTTTCTCTCTGAGGCCCTGTGCTGTATCCAAACATATAAATCTTGTGATACAGAACCCTGACTGTGTGCATGTGTTGTTAGTACACAAATAATTCCTCGCTTTACTTGTTCTGTCAGAAGGTCGAAGTACAAGCGTTGCTTCGTTGTGAACGTAAATCAAACTAGCGATGAGTTAAACCTGACAAACAAGCAACTGATTTTACACATTATTCATGCTCTTTGTGTTTTTTTTCCTTTCTCTAAAATCCTTAACCTCAGATGGTGCATGATTCACGGAACAGTTGGTGCTCTTCTGTAAAGCGCAAGAAGAGCTACAGTATTTGTCTCACCTCACACATGTAACACGACCTGGATAAAATAAGTACAGTTTTACAGTTTTTTGCAGAGTCTAATAACACCTTGGTAGAAGCAGAGAGGAGTCCCAGCCCAAAAAGGAACAAAAACACATTTGTCAGTACGTGAAGAGGCCTATTTTCTGTCACGTCTGGTTCGTCTGTGATCATTTCTTGTGAGTTTCAATGAAACATGTAATACTAATGTTGTCACTGACATACTGCACAGCCACAAAAATAAAGTTATTTTAGGCCCAATAATTGACAAATTAAGACCAAAGACCAAATAACCAAAAAAAAAACAGAGACGAATCGCTTACAAAGAAGTGTTATTGTCTGTACTTGTCAACTATCTGCCTGCAGCCAGTTTTGAAGATGAGAGGCGAGCAGCTCTCTTCATTGCAAACTTACTGTGCATTACAAAATGTTGCAAAATGTTCGCAATTTTAATTGTAATGGCCATTCATTTAACTCTCACAGACATAAAAAGATACAAGGAACAAGACAAAGGCTTTGCTGTTGTTTGTTGCTGTTGTTATAACTTAAGATATGCAAAGTATGAGGAAGTAGAGAGATGGCACTGCTGCAGCTGCTGGCCGACTCCCAGACCACCTCAACATAAAATACAGCTTAATATATGCTCCTGTGCACTATGTAATTACACAGGGCGTTAACGAAGCAACTCTCACTTAGATAGAAACAATAACAAATACTTGACAAGCATGCACAGATACATGTACCCTTGTAAATCATATCTGAGTCATCGTGCCGGTTAGGTGACAGACATGTCAATCAGCATGTCTCAAGGTGTGGGGCGGTTGATTCATGGTACAATGGAATTTGCTGGTTTAAAGTTAAAAGGAAAACAAATCTATTATGAGTCGTTTTCCACACAACAAAGAACAAGGATATTCTGCCGGCATTATGGAAGGGTGTTGGCGGAGTGTGGCGTGATCTGGCTGACTGGTTTAACAGGCACACAGGTTTGGTTAGGTACACGTGACTTTGAAGAAGCTCGGCAGCCATTCATACCACACTGCCACACACGTATCTTAACTTATCAGCACCACCCCGCCACCTCAATGAACTACACATGATCGTTTTAACTGTGTTAATACTCCACAATGCCTCAGTTAAATGTACTAGCAAGAAATTAACACAAACTAAACGTGGCAAACTGGATTGCAACTCTTATAAGCTTGCAAACTGTTCAGTGTGCAACACCTTGAGGACATTCAGCTAAGTATTTAGCAACAACGAGGAGGAATAAATAAAGCAGTCCTGAGACAAAACCCCTTGCACACATTAACAGATTTCTACTAGGTATGTTTAAAAACAAAACAGGGTTCGGAAGGTACATTTTGGGCAGAAATAACATTTTAATTGCACTGCAAATTGAATGAAAACTAATTCCACTCTCCCTAATCCAGTTTGCACGTTGTCAGTTGCCATCCAACCAGTAATGAGTTGTCTAGACTGTCTGTAAAATGAATAGCCTATGGGCCATTCACTTAGTGGAATATATTAAAAAAAGAACAAGATACACAAGGCCAAGAGTGGACTTGTACAATAATATTTTAGCTAATACAGAAGTTATAATGATTTATTTCCAAACTGAGGGGGAATAAATTGTCTAGTTTTTAAGCCCTAAATGCTTGCAAACTTCCATCTGAATAAAACCTTTTTTTGTGTGTGTATGGTTGTGTGTGTGTGTGTGTGTGTGTGTGTGTGTGTGTGTCACTTTGGCAATACTCCATCTATGTCCACATTATTATGAAAAACTGTGAGTGAAAATGTAAGGCACACACTGTGTTTGAATAGGTTAAGGACAGCATAGATGCAGAATGAATGAATGAAAGGATAAACAAATAAATAATTTAATTAATGTCTATAAAGGGAAGTCATATTGCTGCCCTCTATTGGTTACGTTTAAAAGCTGAGAGAAAGACATGACTTGACCTGCCAATGTGAAATTACAGTCTGTTCCTGATTTACCAAAGAGAACATTTCAGCTGTGGCAAGAATTCATGTAAAATATAATCACAATCACAAATAAATGGACTGCAAAAGGTAAAGTTGAGGTTTAATTCAATCAAAATTAAATAAAACAGAAAATGTCTATATTTCAAATAAACTCTGCAGCTAAACTCTGCTTTGGGTCTTATCGAATCTTTTTTTTTTTTTTTTTACTTTTGTATCCATCAGTGGGAGCATTAATAAGGGATTGGCAGTACTGAATAAAGACCAGAGAGAGCTCCATGTGTATTTACTTTTATTCAGTATGTGTTAGTTTTGTCCAATTTTTTTAAGTCAACGTGGCTGTTTAGAAGGTTCAAGTAGCAAGGTTTTTTTTAATTGTATTCTAATCAAAAGATTTCAATGAAAAGCAGACGTTGGATTTTTCAAAAATACTTTTACACATCGAGGAACATTTTACATGTCGTATGATTGGATTTTCTTGACTGGACTGTTAATGAAAGAAAAAAAATACATTTAGGGGTTTGTAATACAACACAAAAAACCTGTTCCAGCGTTTTGTTAGAGGCTGACTGCTTTCCAGGTTTACAGGTGAGAACTTGATTATCTGTTTGTACTTTCACGGTGTTTCAAGCCCGTAGCTACTTCCAGCTCTGATTCATACTTAGTAAGTCCTTCACTGCTGTGCTGCTCAGCCCTTTTTATTTTTAATTTCTGAAAAATATATATCCAAGCATTTTTTTATTATTATTTAAAATTTAGTGAACAGGAGTATTTTTGTATCACTTGTTTTATTGACTTAAAAAACAAGACTGTGCCAAAGTTCTTCCAAACAAAAGTGACTTTTCCTCCTCTCAATTAAATTATTTATTTGTCTTTCTTTCTTTCTTTTTCTTGTCACAGCAGCTGTAGGGTGTGAAAGCTACAAGAGAAGCTTAAAAGTTTAGATCATTATTATCAATCATATTTTATTTTCATAACCTATTTGAGTGTTGTTGCATGTTTCTATATTATTTTATTTGTTAGTAACATGGTGGTACAATTGGGGAAAACGGGTGTGTAATTTGTATTTTATTTATTTTTATTTCACTACGTTTCTAGAATAAAAACACATGTGGTGACCAGCTTTGCAAAAAACGGTCAGTCTATTATATATTTTAAAATATATTCTATAAAATAAATGTAAATAATTTAACATATTTTAGATTTTTTCCCCCCCCTAATGGTGGCAACAACATAAAGGCCACATCCAGTCAAACATGCAAAGCCCTCAGTGCCTCCACTGAAACAAAATGTTCCCTGCGTTGAATCCTCCCTGCACGTGCTGCCGGTTGAGCCATGTTATTTAACCGGAGTCTCTGAAACAGTGTTCCGGGAAGGCGTGCACCACGCGGATCTGCCGTTTCGGGGATGTTCGTGATCCTAAAAAAGACATAATTCTGACTTTTTAATGAATATTAAAAAGCATTTTTGCAGCGGGCCTCATTGTGGGATTTCAGAGCTGCGCATTAAGGCCGGTGGTGGTGTTCCTACGGTGTTCCTGGTTAATGTAGGTCAAAGCAGTGACGGAAGGGTGTCCTCCGTTGAACCCGCGGTATTAATCCACATCACAGTCCTGCAGATGGCGCGCACAGTCAACTGAGTGCCCTGGGTGCTCACCACGGGGCTCACACACCAATATCCGTGTGGAGCCTTCCTAGTTTGAGAGATGGCGATTGTCTGAAGCGACACCTCTGTCTCCCCTGTACAGCTGGAGGGCTTTGAAAGCAAAGTTCAAGAGTGCAGTTTTTTCTGGAAAAAAAAAAAAGAAGCTTTTCACGGGGTTTTTACGCGCAGCAGCTCAGGAGGCAGGACGGTTTATCAGGCAGGCTGGTCGAGCGTAACCTTAGTTGACCTCTTTGTCAGTGAAAAGCTTGTCTTTCAAGACGTAGAGCAGCTCAGCCCGACTATCCTCTGCCCCTGTGCACCAGAATCACACACATGAATAATATATTGAAAGTATCTATTAGACATTACCCTCAGCGTGGTTCATTATTCTGATCTGAACTACAGACAAGCGTGTGCGCACACACGCACACCTGTCACTGTCTAGACAGGGAGGGGGCATTAAGGCGGTGGGTGCGGGGGGGATCCCACATGACCCATTACTGCTTTATTCTATGCCAACCAGAAAATATCTCAAGGCGTTGGATAATGACAAAAAAATCAACAACAACAAGAGAAAAAAGCAATCGCTCTACCAAATCTGATTGGCCGGCTGAACCGAAACGAATTTTTTTTCCGGCTCGCAAACTCGAGGTCAGCTCGGGACGTTAAAAAATAAATAAATGAGAAAATAGAAATGCGTAGAAAGTAGAAGACACGGCAGACAATCTAGCTTGTTGGTGGCGGTGATGATTGACAGCGCCGCCGTCCAATGGGAAGCCGCGGCGCAGCTGGCTCACTGTATTGGCAGAGGCGGCGTCCAATGCAAAGTTCAGACGCATGATGGACACATAACTGACAATTCCCCCGTCCTTTTGATCCAGACTGGGGAGAGATATTGAGTTCATTCACAATTGTGAACGCTGATATTTTGAACAGCGAGCACTGGAGCTCGTACAGTATAAAAAAAAGACATATAAATGAAATGGAAACGCAGGGTTTTTAGGGGGAAAGTGGACGCTCTCGCTCGGGGTGTAACATCACCGCGGAGCTGTTTTTTAACCTCATCGTTTACAGGTTTTTGTTACGCACCATGACCTCCATTTATAGAATTGCTGGGTTGCTGCTCAGGCAACTTAAACACCTCGAGTAGGAGGAACATTACTACTACTACAACTACTATTACTATAACTCCCACCACTTCCAGAGAGCCATAATGGAGCCGGTTTCACCGTCCCACTGTGCTCCCTGCGATTGGGGCACAATAATGTTGACGGATTTCTGATCCAACCCAAGACAGTGCACTGTTCTTCCAATAGCAGCCTTTAAGTGAAAAGGCGTGCCTGCCTGCCCTCCTCCCCCTCCCCTCCCCCTCCTCCTCCACCACCCCTCAAAGTACTCGATGTATAGTTAAAAAATGGGAGGGCACACTTGAACCGAGCTGCTCTATGAAGGTAGGCTGCAGCGTGTGTTTATTGATGAGATGAAAAGAAGATGGAAGTGAGAAATGAAACAAAGTAAAGGAACATATTAAAATAAAAAACTATACGCGCTTCGTCGGGGGAAAACAGGGGGAGCCGTGGAAACGCTGTCGACACTTTTTGAACGAGCTTCGAAGTACAGGTAAGAAATTGAGAAAAGTAGGAAAAGGGATGGGTCTTTACAATATCTATTATTACAGGGGAGAAATTAGAGGATTTTTTTTGTAGAAGACATGGAAACATGTGCGGTGACTTTAGGGTGATGAGGTGCATGAAATACCACTGACTTCCATGTAGTTGTGGCTGCCCAATATTAAGCTCTACATTATCGGAAACTTCATTCTTTAGAGGATCTCAGACATTGGATAAATGAGACGACAGCGTAGGAAATTAAGTGAAATGTCATGTCAGGGGGTTCAGTTTTGGCTGCCAGGGGTTTTGTTGTGCATTTATATTCGACTAGAAAAACGCGCTGCCCTGGCATGACGCAAGTTTCCCCATCTGTCATTATTCTGCCCCTCTACCTTTAGCCCTTTACTTTCGGATTTGCCCGTGAGCCGGGGCAGGGGACACTTGAGAACAATACTCTGGGCAAACTGTTCACAGGTCTGTTTCTCTCAATCAGCGAAAGCCTCAGCGATGCTCGCAGGCTGCTTGTTCACATTTTACACACTGTGAGCCCGGAACAACTGTGGCAGCCGACGTGCGCATTTGGCTTTTAGGTCAGTTATTTGAATCGGAGGAAACGCGATTATAAAATACTCTCAGAAGGAATCTATTTCTAAAATACATTTCAGTTTGTTGAAGTTGCCGGAAAGATGCTTTCGATGTGTGAAATAGAGCATTATAGCAGCGGCTCATACAGCGCGTATACTCAGACAGATGTCTAGCCTACATTTTTTATGAATTAATATCAATACGGCGTGGCATTTATGAGATGGGGTTACATTAAGATGTGCTCAGCAGGCGGAGGGAAGGCTGGCTAATATTGTGTCTGAAGGTAAAACAATACTGCAGCTTCAGTTTCTGAGATAAATCACAACTAGATCCAGTGGGACTCTGCTCTGGATTTTTTTGGTGCCATGTTTCTCCAAAATGCATGATCTTTTTTATGGTCGCGATTTTATTATAGCCTTCAGTTTGTAAAAAAAATAAAAATAAAAAAATAAATAAAAATGTTTGCGATGTGAGGATGTTTTTTGGCAAACGGTGGCCTAGATATGGGGCCATGCTCTGGTGTAATTAAAGTTGCAAGAGGCGCTTCCTGCGTTCCTTCTGAGACATTTTGTTGCAAAATATTCATGGGCAACTCGTGATTCCTTTTACCTCTCGCTTATTTGGTGCCAGTATATAAGCATTGACCTCTTCAATAAAGTTAAAATATGTTCAGCGTTGACACAATAAAAAAATAAATGGAGCAATGACTGCCCAAATTTCGCAGAAAGGGCCATGGGGGAGTTGAGCCGGAGCAACATGTCAGTCTTGTTCTTTTTGGGCTCCATCTATTCGTGCGCGACCGTGCGCGCGTTTGTGTGTGACCAGGAAAAGGGGCAGAGCGTGCGTGCGTGTGTGTGGCAAACAGATGTTGTCTCAAAGCGCTCGGCTTTGTCAGATAAAGAGAGTAATACAGCGTGTTCTTGTGTCTATTCTAAGCGCCACTGATGGTCTCCACAATACAACACGTTGTGTGTGATTAATAGGCGCCTGGCTCGCCTATAGCACCAGAAGTTGTGCGCAGGTATGAAGCTTTGCGTCAACACATTAGTCATGTCAGAGGTTGGTTCTGGTCTGGTCACTGGAGCTGGTTTTACGCGCACACATGAAGGCCGGTCCCGGGTTTGACACAAGGCTGGAAGCTGCATGGGAGCGCAGCGCTGCGTCCAGCTCCAGCCTCTGGATGTGCACCTGTGTGTAGGTTTGTTTTTTTTAACCACATAATTGTGCGTTCATCCCTTCTCACTTTTGTTGTGATCACTTCCTCTCCCAGCCTTCATTCACAATATGTTTCCACAACGTAAATGGGCTGCAGTCCTATAGGCTTGGTTATGTAATTGATGGCTGCACTGGATCGTTTGTTTTCTGAATGGACACATTTTGGTGAGCTGCTGAGCGTGCAGTACAGAAATCCACTTTGATGTAAGATTTTCAGCTGGGCATGATTATAAATCTGTGCTATGAATTGGAGCATATTGATTGACAGGCTGCATGTGGGTGAGTAAAGTAGAAATTATATTGTCACAGAGTGTACACTGCATGGATGGAATACCCTTCATGTGAAAAAAGAAACTCCACATAAACTTAATACCTGTATTTTTGGACATTTTATTGTTTGATGAATTGGAGGGTACTTGTCTTATGTGTAAGTGAGCTCTCAGCACGGTTTGATGTCAAAAACTCTCATTTTATCAGCACAGAGGTGTTACAGTAGCTGCTGGAAGAGAGAGGCAGACAAAATGTGCCTTGGGAGTGTATCAGGTGCCCAGTTTCATCTCAGTTAAGTCACTAATGAGTATTTATATGTATATATTCCACATGTACATTAATATTCACAGTGTTTGAGCCATCGCCATTTGCCAGCTTTCTGTGTCACGGCTAAAACCCACCCATGACTAATGAATATTTAAGAGCATGTCTGCAGACCAGGGAAACTCATTATTATATGAAGGAGACCCAGCAGATAAACTGTAGACCTCCTCAGATGAAGGCAAGGGGGGGAGGGAGGTGTTCAGTTAATCCACACTCAGCAATCAATCCCAATTCTCTCCTGGCTTCACCATCCTTCACTCGTCCTCTGTAGCTCGTCTTCACATTCAGCTATTTGCTATTGACCAACAAAGTCCCACAACGTGTCCTGCAGCATTGGATTTTTTTTAAACATTTCGAGGTGATTTAGTCACTCTTTCGCACATTTCTCCCACCTGATTATTTGGGTTTACTCAAGTGAAAACGTGTAAGGGAACCATGCTGTACTAATGTAATGTCTTTGGAAGAGACATATAACAAAAAAAAACAATCATCTTGCACTGTACATGAACACAGATGGCAGGTCAGTTTTCCAAAAAATTTTAAGCGCAGCAAAGGCACTGTTGCCATCTCTGTGAAGCCTCCGCAATGCCACGTTTCTGGTTTTTCCTCCACCAGGCCTTTATCAGGTAATCCTGATGCTCCATAACCCACATCATTTAAAAATATATATGTGTTTATCATGTTTTATCATAACAACTCAAGTGAAAAGATTTTGCTTGTCTCTTGGTCAGTATATAACTGAAAGATGATGAGGTGCATGTAATATTGGTTATAAGTGGAATCCACCTAAATCCACCCTTGCCATATTGTTCGGTAAAATTTCATTTTAATTTAGAATTCAAATTTAGAGAGTGAAAATTTCAAATTCAAGCATGCACTGGCAATCTAAAAATGATTAAAATATATATGTAAATTCCTATATGCAGCATTTGTAGAACTTTAAAGTAAAATTAAAAATGTAATGAATAATTCTTCAAAGGGTATTTCATCACAATATACCAAAAGACGTTAAAAAGAAATATGCACTTGAGTCCATCCTGGCACTTTGTCTACCCCAGTTGAACATATTTGGCAGCCATTTTGGGAATGCAGTAGAGATCCATCGATATAACGAGCCACTTTGTGGATTGCATCCAGAATGTCACAGTGCTTGTTAACTGCTTGGCCTTTTTGTCTCAAACACTGTTTATCCTTTTCCCTCCCTTTTTTTTCTCCCTCCGTTCCTGTACAATTCTCGTTAGTAGAATATTCCCCCATGGAGCAAAACTAATCTTTGATGTGATTGCCAACTGAGACTGTTTTCAGGTGCACTTTTTAAAGTTAACGTTAAGTCTTATAATTAAGTGCAGAATGGTCCTAAGCCTTTAATAGACTTAAAGATTTGGTTTTGTTTAGGAAGAACGCATAAACTTTCTCACCTGATGTTTATTGCAAAGACTGCTGTTTTACAGCAATTGCAGCTTTAATACTGCGTTTGAGTCCCCAGTTACCATGGCAACCCCCAAAACTGAGATCCCTCTTAAGCTTCAGATAAGTCTCATTTTATATTAAACATGTTTCACGTATTAATTTTGCTCATATCTCCTGATGATAAGTAAAATACAATCTAATTAGTGCGTACGAGCTAACTCCACCTTGGTGCATTGTTAGCGTACTTGGATTTTTGCAAACTAAAAAAAATGTTGGCAGGCTAGCTGCCTCCTGGCTAACTGGCTTGGATCCTTCTACCCACAAAGCACCTTTTTCACACATAACGTGCTTCTCTTCACATCATATTATTATTTTTTTAATATTATTCCTGAAAATACTAATAACACAATTGCAGAACCTATTGAGAATCCGCAGTCGCCTTTGTAATTAAGGAGTGAATTTGCCCTTCAGCTGCATTATGCAACACTGAAACACTGTTACGATGAGTTATGGTGATTTCCTTGCAGCTATAAGGCAACACTGAAAAATAACATGTCTTGTTTAAGGAGAGGGGAAATGTATCTTATTTATTGATGAGCATTTTGCAAGGATAAATGCATTTTTGAATAAAATTAAGGTTCTTATTTGCCATCCAGTCAGTTATGTATATTATGCAACCAAAAGGCTTTAATTACGGCTATATTATATCACATTTGTGCATATTCGTTCAATTTTGCAAATCAATGAGAAGGATTTTTTTTTAAATACTTCTCCTTAAGTAACTTGGCAGAAAGAATTTAAGACAGGTCATAGAAATGACCTCTATAAAACTGAATTTTTGCTCAAAACCAGGTGACTTCTAAAGCTCGCAGCTTGCAGAAAAACTGACAAACCAAAAACTTTAAGGCATGTTTTTCCGTTTTCAAAGGACTTTTGTTTTGGAATCTCCCCTCCCTGCAAGTATCACAGGAATGCGTAATGAAAGCACACATTGAGACTGAATAAGTATTTGCGAATGTGCAATGCTGTTGTCAGGAAGCTTTTGTTCGCTTCTAAAACTTCATAAAGTCTTTTGAAACACACTTAATATCCTTTGTTCTGATATGGTTATTCAACATTGTTTTAGGCCTGGCTGTTTTAATATTTCCAAAACATATGTAAATATAAAACGAACACCCCACATGGAACAGTTTAGCACACAGTGGCCCCAGGATAAGCCTGTTGTGTCTTACTTTAATGTTTACACGTAAATTCAGTACAGCACCAGAATTAATAGACTCTTGTGGAGTATAATTATTCTCAAATTTTCTACTGTAAATTAAAGTACATACAGCACAAACAGTTGTGGGTGTGACCATGTGTTTCCATTACCTTTTGCTTAAATTGCTAACAGGCTTTTTGATTCATGCTTCTTTATATTTGCAGAGCTGCATGAAAGCTTTTCATTAAAACTTTCAAATATCATGTAACAACTTGAAGTTGTTTTACAGCGAGCACAAAAGTTTTTAGACGTGTGAAACTTGTTCTAATAATCTATGTTTAAATCCTATATACACCTTCTTCTTTTTTTGCATTCAAATTTAATTTGTATTCCCTCTCTTTAAACACACACGCAGGCCCAGGCGTTCAACTGATGTGAAAAATGTATCCTGGATTCTAATAGCGAAGTTGTATGTTTGCCAAGGTGCATGTGTGTCCTCAGTTCACCCTACTGCTCATATGGTTTTCTACAAGTCATGGTGAGATCACTGCCTAGTTGAAGGGGGAAAGTATCTAAAGAGGGTTTAAGAAAACTATATTTTCTGAAAGTAGCAGAGTCTACGGTAACTTTTTAACCTATTTTACAGAGAATGAGAGCTGTGTGCTTTGCTTCTTTCTTGGCTTCAGGAAGACTTTGTAAGCCTCGTGCCAGTAAACAGCACTCACAGCAGCCAAAATGTTAAGATTGTGCACAGTCTCACTCAAGGTACATCGGTATGCACTGTGCAATGGGTAAACTCAGGGGGAATTATTTACACAATAGTATTTGTGTTGTGATTTTATCAAGATTGCTGGAACTATTTCCACAGGATCGAACATTATATTTTATTTTATTTTATTTTATTTTATAACGACTAAATAAAATAAAAATGTTGCTGTTGTTTTAAAAAACAGCTGCAAGGACTAAATGGCATTTTGTCTTTTGAAAGACATTCTTTAACAGAGAATATTCTTTTTAAATATGATTTTTTTTCACGTGAAAGTGAAAAGAATATCTGTCTGCATTGTTTATTGCGCTGAAAACGACCTTGACAGAGGCAGATTTGAAAATAGACTGCTTCAGGAAGCTGCAAATCATTATTAATTTGACCAACAGCTTATTGTGGAGAAATGAATGCTTTCGTTTTCTTGGACTGTTTAGGGTGATTTACGACAGTTGGTGTACGTGACACAGGAGGAGCATGTGTAACCTGTTCAACAACAAACAAAACTGATTTTCCATTTTCAAAAGAAGTTGCCGTACTTGTTTCACGTTAAAAAATGATTCAGATTAATCTGGTAACATCAGTTCATAACACCTGCATTACATTTCCAGTGCAGATGCAGTCCATGTGTCAGGCTCCATGAGAAGTTTAAGTGGTTAGTACGCCAGTGTAATCCTTGTCAGCTGGGCCAGTGGTGGCACTTGTGAATAAAATACCTTGAGGCAGTTGCTATGTGGAATAACATTAAGCTTTTTTCTCTTTTGTAATTTCTATGAAAAAATGAACTGACATGAATGCATTTTTACACAAAATGTCTATAACGGCCTTTGCCTGCAGTGAGCTCATTCATTCACTCAATGTTATTTAATTCTATGTCCTGTTCAGGGTCATTTCAACATATTTCAATGTATTATATTATTTAGCTGAAGACTGGGCAGGTCACTTGGCTAACACATGGAAAATACTTAATCACTGAAGCAAGTCCTTAAATATGTACTTTAAGATTAACTTGACATGCTGCACAAAGATGAGAATCTAAACTGTCCTCAACCTCTTGGACGGACAATGTCACCACAAATGACTTGGAAGCAGAACAGCTTTGTGGCATGGTTTTTTATGGTAATGCTACCAGACACAGCTGATGAGCTTAGGTTACACTCTGGGGCTTATAGGCTATAGATTGTTACCATCAAAGATAATAATTCTGCTGCATTCAAACCGACCACACTGACCGGCAATTCATGTGCATTAGCGAGGCCAAACGGCCAGATGATTATCATAAACGCAGCTGATGGGTGGTCATGTCATCTCTGTCAGTTGACTCTGTAGTGACTCTGCTTTCTGTGCATATGACTGATCAGAGAGAGGACAATCCAAATTACCCTGACATTAAATCATAATCGGGAGTGTAAAAATTGCTTTAAAAAAACAAAAAACACTTGTATACATCCATGCAACAAAGGAATGTGTAATATGTGGTCACAATGTGTTAAATCACGCTACAACATACATAGTTTTCCCCTGCAGTTACTCCTGAGCTCAGGGGATAATAGAAATTATGAGTTATGCACAAAACAGAACCTGCCTGCAAAACTAATTTGCAACAGAATTTTACACAACGAAGCACAAAGTACTGCCTCAAATTAAAAAAAATTATAAATTCATAATAATAATTTGCCACAGATTTTTAAAACAATGCTTTAATTTCGCCATTTTATTATTTTTCTGTTTCTGATGCAAGTATTGCACTAATGCATGAAGACTAGTCCAGCATTGATAACTGTTGCTCATATAAAACTGACATAAATGATTGTAACTTTACCTGTGTTCATGAGTTTTTAGCTGTGAACAGTGCGTGTCTTATAGTGTTCTTTGATAGAGTTTTGCAAAATGACTCTACCTGTTCTCCCTGTACCTATGTTAGCTGATAGCTTCTATAGATTACTGACCTTATTATTCTTATTGAAACCTGTTTGGCGTGCTACACAATATATTGGAAACATTTCAATCAGCTCAAATTTCTAGATAAAATCTTTTTGTCTTTACTAGAATTTCACTGACTTGATAATAAAATGGGGGAAATCTAGAGTTTTATTGCCTTGCACTGTTTCTTGTGACATTCTGTAGTTGCCTTGCCTAACAAGTTTGTCTTGCAACACAGTATTGTATGGATAAAGTTTCATAATGTGCTTAGATTACACCCTCTCCCCATTGGATTAACAGAAAACATCACCTTTGTGCCAGTTTTTGTTAATTTCAAGCTGCATTTGTGCATTTTTAAGCCAGTATATCTGACTTGTGTTGCTCAGCTGCCATTCTTGACCAGAGGGGCTAGCACTTGTATACGTGGTATACGCACTTGGCTGTGTTTCAGTGTGTCAGCGTTACACTTTTAGATGGGTCATATGTCAAATGACCTGACGAGACATATATAATCCGTATTTACAACACAACAGCTTGCCAAACTATTAATACACTAAAAAGCGCTTACATCTACAAGGCTCAAAATAAGCAAAGAATATTTAGTATTA
Source organism: Centropristis striata (assembly GCF_030273125.1). Classification (NCBI taxonomy): domain Eukaryota; kingdom Metazoa; phylum Chordata; class Actinopteri; order Perciformes; family Serranidae; genus Centropristis; species Centropristis striata. Next base: position 32,278,416 of record NC_081531.1, on the reverse strand, counting down.
AGTCATCTGGATTTTATATCTCGTTCACATAATGAACAAAGACAGTATGCTGAAGTTAGTTCACCTGAAAAATGACTCACTTTTATCTCAGCCTGATGGTATGTGTGTTGTTGTTACCGTGAAGTATGTTACATCATAAAAAACCTTTTTGCAAAGTCCATTTTCACCATTTCCTGTTAACAGAGGTTATTTTGCTGGATTGGTGAACCCTTTTTTTTAAAAGGCAAATATGGAGCTTGCAAGATTCTGGGGGAGAACCTCGCTTACTGACCATCGAAGTAAAGACCAGCTAACAAAAAATGCTGAACTGCTTAAAGCACCCTCGTGCATTTTGAAAGTTCAGCTCTGTGCTGGACCACCTCGGCACTGGCTCGTGCACCCTCGTGCAGCTGCTGGTGAAACACATGGTGCACAAGTGACTGATCACAATCCCATTTACAAGAGGAATTATCTGATTTTTCTTTGCTAACAATCATATTGCATGCACAAATGTATATGGCAGGACATTGTTAATGTGTTGCACACATTTGGATTCAGATTTCATCACCTATATAACACATTACATCAGAGTGAGTGTCATAACAACCTTGCCATAATTCACTTATTTAAGACACACTGCTGTTTAGCCACACATACACATATATATGTGTGTGTGTGGTCAAACAGCAGCATGTCTTAAATAAGTGAGAACACCTTTACAACAACCCCATAAGTGTTGTTTATGAAACTCAGCCTTACATAAGGCTTGTGTGAACAGCATATCTTTTTCTGTTCCCTGAACCACTCCTAAATTATGTACTTGTGAGAGTGTGTGTTCATTCTGTTTTAGTCTCTGGTGACAAACTTAGTATACACTTAACCTAAACACATCCAGACGCTGCGCTGCACTCTGCAGTGTATGAACTGCATGCTTGTTAGCAGAGGTCCCACACAATCCTCTCATAACTCAGCACAAAGCATCTTTGTCCTGCTTTATCTCCCAAGGACATAAAGTCAGGAGACACTTTGTTGTCTTTCAGAGATATAAAGGTGATACAGCCCTTTTATAATACTACATAGTTCACGTGTTGAGATCTTGGCTGCTTATAGACCATGCAAACGTGAATAGAAATTGATGTGAGGGTTCATTTTAAGACGTAGTCCACTACTGATACTCATTACACGCCCTCAAATGTGATTTTTAATGTCCGTAAGATCAAATTACACTTAAAATTTGTAATTTTCTGGTTTATATCAAAATCATAGCAAAAGACAGAGCAATGCGTCAGTTTTTCCCAGAATTACTTTTGTGTCAGATGTTCAGGAGGTTTTTTATAAGGAGCCAATTGATCTGTGGAGGTTGCCTCCTGTCCAAAACAAACAGACCAGGTGATTAAAAAGAGGAAAGACGTTGAATAAAGCAGTTTATGTAAAAAAAATCTGTGCTTTTCTGATGCTGTTCAGCACGCTAAAGTCTTCTCACCTTGTTTCTCTGGCTACTTAAGATCCAGACGTCTGATGACCAAAAATTATTAATCAGGTTAAAATATATAGCTTAAAACAACCACGATCTTAAAAGTCCATCAATTTGGATCTGCTCATACAGGGCCGGCTGGTGAGGGCAGCAGGCTAAGCAAAAGTGTATGGTAAAAATTAAAACTGGAAAAAAAAATCTTATTTTTAATTTATCAGCATCTGGCAGACCAATGGGACCAGCAACAGACACTGAGTATGTCTTTGATTAAAATCACAGATTGTTTTGGGTTAAAAAATTTCGGGTAGGTCAGCTTGTTTTTAGACATTTTGAAGCAGGAATGTTACATATTATACCTTTGAGCAACATGTACAAATTTTTTTGGATAACTTGGATTTTTTAAAAACTTTTGGATGGAAAATATGTGCCTCATTTAATACAAAATAATTAGCTTCTGTCAAAGCCATTCCCTATCCCTTAATGAAAATGAAAAATTATTTGTGTATGAACTTGAAAATTCAGATCCGCTCGAAAAATTGAATGGGTTCTTTGTGAGCCCATGCTACGGCTTCCTTCTACCAAGCCTTTATTAAAATTGGGTCAGGTTTTTTTTTGTAATCGTGCTCACAAACAGACCAACAAACCCAATTGTAAAAAGTAAAAGAAATCCCTTCAAGTAATCTGTTTTTAAACTGTGTACAGAATACCACCAATTTAAACTGCAATAAAACAGTTTGTATTGATAATACGTCATACATATATCCATTTCCTCCTCTAAATAGAGACATACGAATACTTTCTTGTCAAACAGAATTAATTAACTGCCCTTTATCATGATACACCAGTAATAGAAGGCCTATGTGAACATCTTTGTAGGTTCATGAAGATCTCTCAATGGCCCGCCAGGTCCTTTTTTGGAGAGGCAAAATGTCCTCGACATGTGTAGTAGCTGTAGAGAGGCAGTTGCTGTGGACACTTGTGCCTAAATGATAACTCTTGAATTTAGCATTATCTGCTTCGGGGGTTAGAGGTGTTTTGGAGACTATCATATGAGTAGTCAGATGGTTCTTTTTGGTCAAATGCTCATTAACAAAAGCACAACCATTTGCCAGTTCCAGGATATTTCTTGAAAGCGTCCTTTCCAGCACCAAAGTGAGATACTGTCTTTATAATTTTAATGGCCGTTGGCCAACAGTGGCTGTTTGTGTTTTTGCCTTCCATGGTCTTTTTGGAAACTCGACAAAATACAATGTGGAACATTTACTGATTGCACTAATTCATGAATGTTTGTGTGCCTGAAAAAAGTATATTAGAAGTAGATTATCGTCCCATCTGTAAATAGACAAAGGATCTGCTATGGATAACGGGTGGTGGTGGGTGTGTTTTTGACAGAAAATGACGAAGTTGAACAAGCTGTCCTGTCAAAAAATATTTAAACTGTTCTTTACTTGTGTAATGGCATTGTAGTGTGTGTTGTTATTTGTTTGCTGGAGGAATTTATTTGAAAGCCGCACATCCTGTCACATTTGATTGGCTTTCAGTTGGACTGAATGTGTGATCACATGGATCTGTGGTGCTATATGAGACATTTTAGTGGCAGTGGAACTAAACATTAACAGTTAGATTAAATTTATGGCGACTATAAAGAGTTAACAACAGTTCCAGTTAGTGTATGATGCACAGAAATGCATGAACATAATACAGTTATTCAAGCAATCTCGACTGAGCATTGGCCATAACATTACATTGGCACTCTGTAATTACTTCACAATGCTTTGACCAAATAAGAGAGCATTCACAAGAGAAAAAATGAGAATTAATGGAATGCTATTGTACAGCTTTTGCATATTTTCAATCTGTCCCTGGTGGCTGAGCTGGAAAACGAAACTGTAGTTGTGAAGGATAAAATCGCTGCTCTGCGTTGTAGGTGAGGAGTCAGTTCAAAGTACAGGAAGACGTTTCATGTTGAGATTTTGAGGACAACACCTGGTCCAAATGTAATTCATACATGTTATAATTATCACCAGATATTTAGACACATTTCTCAAATATTTCATTGGGGATGTTGTGTTACACCATGCAATTTCAGTCAAGGGAGAAGGAAGGAAAATGGGAAAAAAAAAAGAAAATGTGTAAAAAATCTTGGCTCCACTTGTCAACAGCCTACGTGCTTGTTGATGATTTTCAGTGACTGCTATAAAGGCAAATCAATTAAAAATTTGAGACTGTGAGGTGTTTTCTTCTGCCTCTCCTCAAGTGTATGTGCTTTCAGTGCATTAGTTACCTTACCTGTTAATTGCTTCACGACGTTATAGAAGAACACTCGAATGTAATAAGAGACGCGGTCTCTGCTCTAAATTACTCCGATTCAATCAGCCAACACAACGTTGTTGGGCGGAGATGAATATTCAGTTACCTAAAAGAATGATTTTTAATTGTACGGATTAGAGGGAAACCATGAGACACAATAGCATTAGCTGAGGTTTAATATCATTTATTTTTCAGAAAAGTTTCTTGACTGATTACACTCAGTTGTAGACTGTTTCGTCAGAACTGAGCACACCTTGAATTATCACGTGTCGGATCTACACTTGAACACAAAATTTCCTCCGTGTACATTGTGTAGTAAATTACATTAGATCACATAATCAAACCATACTATTAAAGCATGATTTCTGGTAGTTTATATGCTAATGCACTTGGGCTTAATGGATGATTGAAATTAATAATTACAATGTTGGACAGCGATGGTTAAGCAGCAGAGATTTCAAACAAACTCATAAATTACTATTAATTAGGTGCAACACAAAAACACTCTTGATAAGTGCAAATCTGCATGGTGGAGGTTCTGAATGCACATGCATGGACATGAGCCTTTCACAATGCCCCGTGGCCCTTTTGTCTCCACATTTAAATGTATCAAGAGCCTTGAATATATGCTTGTAGTGTGTGTTGTAAGCAGTATTTGCATATTCAGAATGTATATTATTCACATGGCTGATACTGCTCCTTTCCTAAGCACGCCTCTTATGTCTGTTCTCAACCCCATCCCCCATTCATCCTCACCATTTTATCCCCCCCACACCCCCCCTTGATTAACTAATGTCCAATTCGATGCAGCGTATTTCATGAGCTTGTCACCTAATACAGGCAGCTGATTAACCTGGAGTCTGGCTGGTGAAGTTGCAACCCTCATCTCGCCTGTCTTCATTTTTTTTTTTTTTTTTTTTTGCCCCCCTCTTCCCCCCAACCCACCACCCCTCCTCAGTCTTTGTTGTGGCGGCAGCAGCAGAGCATGCATTGCATTGGCGGTCTGAAGCATTGTGTCTGATTTCCAGCAGACAAACTGACCTCTGGGGATTTATTGACAGCAAACTCCACAGAGGCAGACACAGAGCTGGGAGCATGGAGAGGCAGGGGCGGAGGGTGTTGGGGAAGGTTCGTAGGGGAGGGAGGAAGAGGAGGAGGGGGGGTGTAGGAGGGGGGGGCAGACGGAGAGACAGACAGATGGAAGAAAAGACGGCGAGAGAGTTTCAACATGATGAAACAGGAAACAGGTAGAGGCACATTGAGAAGGAGGATCAATACGAGGAGGGAAGATACACACCCCAAATTTAGTTTGATTCAAAAAATTTGTTTTTTGGTGGAGCGTTTGGGAGTGAAAGAAAATGGCTGCCTCCTACAAGGATCTAATTAATTTTGAAGGATCATCAGCCCCTTTAGTCCAAGGCAGGGTACAGGAGGGAGGGAGGGAGGGAGGGAGACAGACCCCTGGGCTGATTAGAATTCACTGCAGGTAGGCGCTGGCTGCTGCTCACCCACTGTGTCACGGCTAAAATGGAATCACTGTTGTGAGTGGCAGTCTGGGCAACTGAAGCCTGCTTCCCTTGGCCTGCTCCTTTGTTGCCGGCATTCACCTCACTTTACCCCTTAGGCAGGTGGATTTACATGTCTGGATGGGGCGAGGGATGCCGGAGAGGGAACATATATGTTTGCATTGTCTAACAGTTGCCATGAAACAAAAAAAAAAAAAAAAAAAAAAGGCCCCATGGCAGTAGTTACAAGCTAACTGCAGCTGGAAAAGAAAAAAGGTCAAATATTTGCCACTGTTGTGGATTCAAGCTTTTTGGCTCCTGTACGGTACTTGGAAAAAAAAGAAGGCTGTAACATGATTTTTTTTTTTTTTTCACTTTGACTAAGTCCATTTTGACTGATCTCAGTGCCACAGTTAGGTTGAGGTAAAGGTTACGCCTACAGAAGGGTTAGCTTTAGTTTTTAAGTTGGATGCTAGGCTCATGTTTGGGGTTCAGGCTTATATTGGAGTCAATATAAAAGGTTAATAAGAAAAAAGGTTCATTTTAGTTTGAAGGAATTCACTGTGAAATATATTTTCTGTCTTGACCAAGACAGAAGAAGTAATCAGTGTGTGTATCTGCCAAAGAATGATCCGTGTTGGTATCAAGTGATCACCGTCTGCTGCTTAACACGCTGTTACTTGTCTATATCTAGTCATCAGATTCATAGTTGACAAGGACATTTCAAGACACGAGCTCGCCGCTCTCAGAATGGGGCCTGTGGACACAAAGCAGCCTGTGAACACGTTTTTACACTCTAACCCCTCAAGTCTGCTTTTCTACCAGATCTCTGCTGCTTCTCCCTGCTAAACTGTACATTTAATAATCGTCTTATTTGATCATTATTGGAGGTTTTATATGTGAAAACATGCAGAGGTCACATGATTTTCATCTGTAGATTTAACCCTGGAATCTCAAAACACAAGGTGTGTTCTTTGAAAGTGCTTATAAAAGAATAATATGTGTCAACATAATCGTGCAGGTCTGGTCAAATCCTAGCCTCGTTCTTTTCATTCAGCAACACACTGTTGTTGCTGGCGTTTCCAAGAGAGCACTTGATGCTCGTGTTGGAGCCACAAAACATTTTTAAACTCTTGTTTCCAAAAATATATTTAAAAGTGTCCCATCGCACGTGTATGTATCGTCAAAACATGCAACACACGGCGTAATTTATGGATACTTTTAAAGCATTGTTGGCTGAAATATTACAATTGACCAGTGTGGGAGTAACAATAAAGGAAATAAAGGGCTTTTTTCATCAGTTCAATGCATTTTTTACCATCTCCTGGCCTTAAATGATACCATTATATGTGTCTTTAATGTGGTCGCGTTTTCACCATTTTGTTTCCACTTTTGAGGTCAAACCTTTATTCATATTAATATGTGTGCACAGTATAAGAGCAATTGTGTGGGCCTTTCTAAGCATTACTAAACCGGCTCATCACATGCTTCATGTTTTGAATGCATGTCTTGTGTTTTTCAATGAATGCCTTGTGTGTTTTAATATTCTGCTTTTTTTCCCTATTATTACAACTTCTAATGTCTTCTCTATGTCCGTGTGGGACATTGTCTTGTTTAATTTGTAGATTTGAAAATAAAAGAGAAGCACATGCATGTCCACACATACACACACACACATGTACAAACACACACACACACACACACACTGGGGTGAGTGTGAGTGGTGAGAGCTTTTCTTACATTTTTAATCAGGGTAAATTCATTAGGAATTTCTACAGTTTTTTTTCTTTGCAAGGGTGTGGTTTTGTTGCCCAGCGGCCTAGATAACTGCTGAGAGAAGATCTGGCCCTAATAGCAATAGTATTTCCAACCTGGTTTTGTATTTGGCGGTCATGTGCACACAGGAACGTCCATTCGTCTTGCTTTGAAAACTCTTCACACATCTGTTGCAGCGTGTCAGTGGAAGATATTTGTGTTACTGTGCTTCCCGGTTCATTAAGGGAGTGGCAATATCGACGAGGCAGTATGTGGCATTAAGATTTGTCTTTGTCTTTTCTCTCCCCCCTCCAAACACTGTGGCAGAGCAACACATGATTTGGACAGAGAGGACTGACAGCCTTGCCTAGCACCCGGCCTCTGATCAGCCATCTCCACCAGCAAACTGAAGCTTGACCCGCACTTCATCACCAGCCTCACAAGCATCTTCGGAACAAAACGTCATCTAACTGTGAGTACTGGACAGCGTCACATTTTTTGTGAAACTTAGGAATAACTTAGCTGGAAACGAGCATTAATACTTTGTGCTAAACACTGCTTTTTCCAGCACATTTTAGTTAAATTCTGCTTCATTTGGACAAACAAATCTGCTGCTATCAAATGTAGTTTTATTGTAACTACCAGTTCAGTTTATTTCTAAACAGTGTATAGCTGAATTCCGAATTATAAAGCGTTTCTCTACATTTTTTCTATGTATCCAATAGTTATGTGTTGATTGTAACATTTCATCACCAACATATTTTCCTAAATATATTTGTCCCTGACTGACAGACGTAGTGTAAATGAATTATCTATTATATATTTTTACATGAATGTGTGCAGTTTCCAAGATCAAAATGAGAACATTTATCTTGGTTTTGAAGAAAAGGGGGCTGTTTAATAATCATTTAAATAAGGTCAAGCGTTTTAATTTGATTATACTCAAGCATGTTTATATGCAAAAGAAATTAATTTTCGCAGCAATTATGGAAACCCACAATTTGCATAATTCTTACACTTACCATCTCTATAATTTAGATTTAGATTTTAATTTCTTTTCACATCCAACTGGGAAGAAAAATGCATCTTAAGTTATCTTGCACACTGATCAGCCGGGTCACATCTAGTGTATTCCTAGGATAGTTAGGAAGCGCCATCACAGTGAACACATGGCTAACAAAAGAGGCCTGTTGTCATCTAAGCCCAGTGCGCCACCTAATGGCGGTTGTAGGAATTTCAGGAATATTCACAGAGACTGAAACTTGTAGTAATAATCAGTTGGGAACCATCTTAATTGTCTTTCACCTTGTCAATGTGGAATTTTTAAACCACGATTCAAAAGACAAATTTAGCTCAGATGTTGAAATGATTTCTCGTCCTAAAATTATGAAACTGGACCGAGGGGGAAATATTTTAGAATGTCCATATCTGTAACAGCATTTTTAGCTCCTATAGCTTTTTATAATAAAAATCAATATCAGTTATCTTTTATTTAATTGATCGGTATACTTTTCCTCATTAATATTCTATTAGTGTTTATCTAATAGTGTATATTCAATCACACCGTTTTGTTTTTCCCTATATATATCAGTGATACTGTAAAAGTTTATATGTTGGTGTGATTTGTGGGAGGAAAAAAGGTTGTTTTTTTTAATATAAAATTCTGTTGCTTTCTGCTTGCAGGTGACATCAGTTGCAAGGGGATGACCGAGCGCATTCATAACATCAATCTCCACAACTTCAGCAATTCTGTACTTGAGACCCTCAATGAGCAACGCAACCGTGGGCACTTCTGTGACGTGACTGTTCGGATCCATGGAAGTATGCTGCGAGCTCACCGGTGCGTGCTGGCTGCTGGAAGCCCCTTCTTTCAGGACAAGCTGCTCTTGGGCTACAGCGACATTGAGATCCCTTCTGTGGTCTCAGTGCAATCCATCCAAAAGCTGATTGACTTTATGTACAGTGGGATTCTGCGGGTATCTCAGTCCGAGGCCCTGCAGATCCTTACTGCTGCCAGCATCCTACAGATCAAGACCGTCATTGATGAGTGTACCCGCATTGTGTCCCAGAATGTGGGCCTGGCTGGGCCGGGGGGGTTCCCTGTTATACCAGGAGACTCTGGTCAGGAGACTCCCCGTGGCACGCCAGAGTCCGGCACCTCCGGGCCAAGCAGTGACGCAGAGTCAGGTTATATGCAAGCAACATCACAAAGCATGGACCGTGCATGCACATCACTGTACTCCTACCCTGGCCTCACTCTGTCGAACGGCACCCGCGAGCGCCACCTGTACATTAACCCTATGTCAACAAGTTACGATCCAGCTCTCGGCACTCAGAAGGACCAGCAATCTCAAGATCCGCCCTGGATGAACCGCATCCAGGAGAGATCTCAGCAGGTCGACCGCTTCATCTCCACAGCAGAGTCCACTCACTGCCGCAAGCAACCCCGACCGTCACGCATACAAACAGGAGGGATGCACATAAAGCAGGAGGCTGAAGACGAGTACAACTGCTACGATCATTTGGGGGACTGCCAAGACGACACTGACCAGACTGAGGGTGTGGAGAGTGAATCCAAGGTTGAAAGTTTTGACTCAGGGGTGAGCTCCTCCATCAGTACTGAGCCAGATGCTATGGAGCAGCAGCCGTACCTGACGAGCTTCGGCCGAGACGGGGACGGGCACGGTGAAGGAGGTCCGGTGCATATAGAGGTCAATGACTCGTCCCCAGAGCAAGTGCAAGATACAGACGAGGGGGACGCATCCCACGGCCCTAGTGACAGTAGCATGATGCAGCCCCTGCCAAACTCAGTCATGTCCCAGTCCCTGCCAAGTGCCCCGCACTACATGCGCCAACCAGAATCACTCACCAGCAATCTGAGGATGCCGCTCACCGTACCCAGCAATTCCCAAGTGATGGGCACTGCTGGAAGCACCTTCCTGCCCACGCTCTTTCCTACACAGCCGGCTAGAGACAACAAGCCTTTCCTTTACCTTCCTGGCCAGCAGCAAACCCAGTTTGTGGCCGTGCCGCCCCCTGCAATGCCATCATTCCCGAACCCCATGTCGGTACAGCAAGCGACAGCTCAGCAGCAACAGGTTGTAGGAGGAATTGGTCCGGGTGAAAAGAAGCCCTATGAATGCACTCTCTGCAGTAAAACCTTTACTGCTAAACAGAACTACGTCAAACACATGTTTGTCCATACTGGTGAGTCAAAATGTCTTTTTTAATGATATTGAGCTCAGTTTAATAACTGTATTATCCAAAGTAGATTAAGATTGTTGCAGAAATACTGTAGAAATATTTTAACACGAGACATTTTAAAGACTTGAAGGAAAAATGCCAATTTTTTTCTGATTGGCTTTGGAATAGATGTACTTTGGGGAATCATCTGACAGTATAATTCAAAATTTGAGATCACATGAAAAATCACATTTTTATCCATAGCCAGTTAAGTCAGGATTTTTTTTTTATATGAATAATGCTATTATTATGTTTATTGAAGTCTTCCATGTGATTTTTTTTCTACACTGCATGTGTGTGTATATTTTTGGTCTTCAATGTGTTATGAGTTCATTAGATACCAAAAAATACTTGATTGTGCTCCTTGTAATTTCTGAGCCACAGCCATTTTCTTATCATACTATATTTAGTCTTTGGGCAAATACAGTATGATAAGAAAAACTCACTTCCCTTCCAAACTGCTTGGCCGATTTTTAAAATTTAAGTCCAGAGAACACTTCCACAAAAAGAAAATTTCAGTAGCTGGCACAATTGGGTTAATTATGATTTAAAAAAAACATTTGTACGACGTGAATACTCATAACATGTTAAAGATTAAATGTTTCTCATCATAATACAAATGAAAAATATTATAAAATTTGTTTTATTGATATTATTGCATGAACACACTGCAGCAATACAGCTGTGTCTTTTAAGCACAATTCATACTCACAGCCTCAAAAATGGCACTCATTAGGTCGCAGTGTCTTTGTTATCATTTGTATCAGACTTACAGTGCCAGTAGATCGCTCATGCAGCACATCATTACACTGTGCACTGCTTTCCTCCACCACTGACAGCCTTATCAATCATAAAACTGTAGAAATCATCATCACAGATAGCAAGAATTACATATAATTAGATGATCTCATAAAAAATTGCCTACTCAAATAGCCATTATTATTCATTAAATTCCATTGCTTGTCCAGAACCACCTGTGACAGCTATTTGGATATGAATTTCACAGTTTTACTCACACACTTGTGCGGAGCAGAGCGATGACATATTGAGAAGGAAAGTCACTGATTGATCAGTCCTTTGAGACGGGATCTGAACGTCTCGTGGCAATCAGTGTTTGCTATTTACTCAATCTTGTAAAAATATCTTTTTTATATTAAAAATTGGATATCAGTATCAAAATAATATTGTCTTGCTTTCCCTGTGAGATTGCAATATATCTTGTACAAATAAATCATAGATTGTTTTTATTTCATTTTTTTTTAAACAAGAGGTGTTGTGGCAAATGTGAAATATTCCATCCTCACGAGGCACCTGGGTAAAAATGAGGGTGAAAAAAACCTCCAACACTCATTAGAAAATCACAGAAATTCCTAAAAATATGGATTTGTGCAATACACACCCAAAAGAGTTAAAAGACTGATGAATGTGCAGCAGAAGTAATGTAGCTGCAATCAAGAAAAAAAGAGCATTTCAATTGTATTAATCATTGTATTGCAAATAGTCAGTTAATATATAATGTTATTTATGTGCTACCAAAAAAAGTGATAAAGTTAATGTATAAATTACTGGCTTCATTAAATCAAAACAGGTTGCGACACATTAATTCACTCAGCGCAGCAGCAAACAGCAGATACACATTAGCTTGCATGATACAACTCACCTTTTTGCAGTGTTATCAGTCTCTACCTGTTAGTGTAACATAATTATTAATGTTTATATTTTATTGCTAATAATAGCGGCAGATGTTAAAAATGAGCTTACAAACTGACAAAATACCAAACAGATGCATACATTATTTTGCTGGCAATCAACATTATTGTGTGTTTTTCAAATTTTACACCTTACAGCAACTTTTACTTTTGATAAAATAGCAATATCAATGCATAGATTTTGCCATAACTGCGCCAGAGCTTCGTTATAGGAAGTATTTCCTCAAAAAGCTGTAGCATACAGCACATAGTGGCACCATAACGATGCTAATACAAGTTTAAATAATTCTAGCCTGAGGTGTGTTCCTGTACTTGAGAAGCAACACTGCTGGCTTCAGGCGTCAAATGTTGCTGCGCAAGTTCTTCCATATTTTGTAAATCTAATACTCAAAATTTTTTTATGCTTTTGTCTTGCATGTACATCCAGGTGAGAAGCCTCATCAGTGCAGCATCTGCTGGCGCTCGTTCTCCCTGAAGGATTACTTAATCAAACACATGGTGACACACACAGGGGTGCGGGCCTACCAGTGCAGCATCTGCAACAAGCGCTTCACCCAGAAGAGCTCTCTCAATGTCCACATGCGGCTGCACCGTGGAGAGAAGTCCTATGAGTGCTACATCTGCAAGAAGAAGTTCTCACACAAGACCCTACTGGAGAGGCACATGGCCCTGCACAGCACAGGCAGCGCCATCACCGGGCTGTCGGGGAGCGCAGGTACCCCGGGCCCGGTCTCCATTCCTATGCCTATGGCTGTCCCCGAGCCTGGAGCTGGAGTGGTGGCCCTCGCCATGCCAGTGAGCGGAGGTGCTGGAGTAGGGGCTGGGGTTGGAACAGGAGTGGGTGTAGCTGCAGAAGCGAGCTGCCAAGAAGGGACCACCTACGTGTGCTCCGTCTGCCCTGCCAAGTTCGACCAAATGGAGCACTTCAATGACCACATGCGAATGCATGTCTCCGATGGATAAGTACTAATAGATAAACTTCTTTCAAAAAGAATGACAAATAAAATGGCACTAGATTTTCCTTTTCTTATTTTGAGGTATGAAGAGTAATGAGTATAGACACTGGCACATTAAGTTTCCCAAAAATTTTTTTTTTTTTTTTTCTGTTATTCTAAAAGAAAAAAAAAGATGGTGGCCTTAAGGCTTAGTAGTTTGATATTGATCTACTGGATGGATCCTAACTACAGGCCTCTAAATGTATGCTTTCCTAAAATACTGATTTATGTGTTGAACACTACCGAAAGGCCTACGAAAGAAACACATACACACAAACACACCTTAAGTGTAGTTATGTCTGAATGAATATACATGTGCATAGATGTTGGAGCGTGGGTGTGTCTGCATGCGTCTGTCTGTCTGTCCCTGTGTGTGTGTGTGTGTGTGTATGTGTGTGTGTGTGTGTGTGTGTGTGTGTGTGTGTTTGGGTGTAAGTGTGTGTGTGTGTGTGTGTGCGTGTGTGTGTGTATGTATGTGTGTGTGTGTGTATGTGTGCGTCTGTGTGTGTGTGTGTGTGTGTGTGTGTGTGTGTGTGTACATTGCCATGAGACATAAATCATGGTAGTTGTGAACCCATACTGACCAGTTTGGAAACTATAGATGTCCAAGCTTACTGTGGTATAATTTACAACAACAATAACAAAAAAAAAGTCATCTGGGGTTGGGCTACATATTCCCTCTAAAAATACTGATGGTCACAAGATTGCCTTCTTATGTAAAATAAAAAAAGGAGAGTAGTTAATTTGACACTGGGTTTTATTTATTCCTATGGTATTAAGGGATTATAATGCAGCTGTTGTCAAGGTACCAATTTCAATCATTTTACTGAAATGTAACTTCCTGTCGGTGGTGACAGGGACAAATATTTCTCATATGTTTTGTAATTGTTGTCCATGCATTTTGATGGTTAAGTTTACTAAATTAGGGTGTGTTGACGAGACAGTATTTGAGCAAAAATATGTTTCTTTTTTTCTGAAGTTTGGAGTTTAACTCATTTGCATACACTGCCACTAATATCCTAAAAGACTGTTAAGGCTAGTAGACCTCTTCCATTTCAAAACACAAGAAAAAAAGAAAGATTCTTTTGCTGATGTTTTTTTAAAGCCTTTCACATTCACAGTTAAATGGCAGGCTGGCATATGCGACTAAACTCTCTCCTTCATAATTGCTGCTCCTCAACTTGCACCTGACTGTTATGGCATGTAGACTAAATTGTCACGTTATTATTATTATTATTGAGTAGCCGTACATGGTTGTAATTTGATAATCGGATTATGATATTGGGGCGGGGGGGTGAGGCTTGTTATTGATTGGCACAGTGTTGAAGAGGGAGGGGTTTAATTTGAATCAATTGGAAATAAATGCCATCCTGAACCTAGACCCCTGTATAACCTGTTCATTACTATTGCAAAGCTGTTTCCAGCAGGTGGGAGCTAAATGCTTTGCTCTTCATGCATTGGCTCTCCCTGACGGCACAAATGGCTTGCAACGTTTTGAAAGGAAATACAGCCTCAAAGCAAAACACGTAGCTCCATTGAAATCACACACTTTTCGTGATGTACCACACGTTGCAGACGGACTTTCTAGATAATAGTATACATTCCTGATTTTTCTAAAAAACCTAGACACAGCATGTACAGAATAGATTTGGAAGCTAGTGTGCGCAAGTTGTCATCCATGCATCACATCACATAAGGCTCATTTCTGATATTTGAATTGTTTTCTATTGCTTTTTATTCGAGATAGGACACACACACACACACACACACACACACACAGACACACACACACACACACACATGCAACTGCCTGCAACTGCAATCTGAAGGATTTGCTCATTCACAGTATTTGAGCGAACACTTTCGTAGTTGTATTGTTAAAAGAATAACTAACTGCATACGGCGGTCTTGCCGACCTGCTGTAGATTAAAAAAAACAAAGTGCTACTTTGCACATTTTCTTAAAAATGCCTGTGCTTAATATTTTATCATTTTCCTTAAATGAACTTCTATGATTTTCTTTTATTCAATTTCAAAGGAAAAAAAACATTTTTTTAAATCTTGATAAGTGGACTGCATTATTTTCTTGCATATATGTTGCACTGCTTAAACCAATAAGTGCACTACTGTTAACAGAGATATAGTTTTAGAAAAGAGGATTTTTTTTTTAATCTAACATTTGGTTGTAGAGTTCACATGTAATAGAATAGCTTTGTTTCAATTTATTCATTAAGTAATTCAGCGGTTCTTGGCTTTTGTTATCGCTTGCAGTTACCTACAGTATATCCTCGTGCCGTGTTAATGCAAGCAATTATTTTTATTTAAACGTTACATTACGTGTGCTCATCTATGTTTGAACTTTTTTGAATTCATTCTTTGACAGAGTCAGTTCCCTATAATAACAGTTAATCAATCGCATTTCTTTAGAAACAGACAGAATTTTCCTCTGAGAACATCCAAACCAAACAACATTAACAGTGAAACAGTAATAATAAGCGCCGCTCCCGTCCAACTCCGTTGGCGGAGGTAATAATAATATCTATGATTATATTATTGATAACAATAATAATAATACATTTATAATGTGTGTGTGTGTAACATAAATGATATGTGTGTCCTAGAACAACTTTCTGTGGGTTTAAAGGTGTGGCGAGGTGATGGAATGCAGCTTCTTTGATATCTGTCTGTCAGTTGTGCACAGTTGTGTCCCTTCCTTAGTGTTCGTATGTCTGTGAGTGTCTGTGTGGTATATAGCCTAATCAAACTGTTAATAAGTGGAATATCTGAACTGTAGGGCTTCCTTTGCAATATGCAGCGCAGGTACTATGAGAAGCAGCTCTCCAAACCTTTTGGGCTAATACGGCACCTGTAACATTTGTTCTGAGATTAGACGAAAAGCCGAGGTCGAGTACTGTTGTACTTCAGTTTACCCGTTTGGAGAAGAAAATTTCACATAATTGCTACTAGATTCCTGATCCCTGAAGTGATGAACATGTGAGATCTGGAGAGATTCTCCTCACCAAAAAAAAAAAAAAAAAAAAAAAATGACCGCACATGTTAAATATAGTGAAAAAGCGTGAGGTTAGTCCTCAGTAAAAGTAGCACATTATTTAACATTTGATTGGGCCTGTCTCCTATGGTGTGCATATAAGCCTAAATTGTATGGTTCCTGTTTGTAGCTGTTGTTGCCAGGATGGCAATATTGCTGCATGCTAGTGCTATATTTGTCTCTACACAGCACGTGGAGGGTAATCTCATGCCTTAACAGACAATGCACTAAAGAGAATATGTAAGCAACTGCCGAGATCTCTTTCCAACAGTACTGCCACATGTATGGCACACAGCTCATGGTGTTGGTGTTTGTTGTCCGTTCAGTAACCAAGTTAAACACTGCCAGTCTAACATCATCACTTCGTTGAAAGCAAAGGCAGAGACCTGAATTGAATTGTTTCAGTGTAATGTATGTATTCAGTAATCTAGCATTCCTTCATGGCACCTAAATTTTTACATATTTTGTGTAAACACATATATCAAATGCACTATTGACTGTAGCTAGATGAGTACAACCAGCTTTGTGGTATCATTGGTCTAAATAGTAGGTTAAGTAGCTCGATGTTTGAAATATTTGATTTCAGAATTACACTATCGATTGTTTCTCTATCTCTCTTTTTCTTTTCTTTTTTTTTTCTTTGGAATAACAAAAGTAGCCAATCTCAACGTAATCCGGATGAGGGCTAATAACTCGTCCCATTGTCAGTTGACTAGTTGTATCATAAGGTGTTTGATAGCAGACCGGGCTCGGGAGGGGAAGACCCTTCTCTCCAGTGTGTCATAATGTGCTATAGCATACCCAGGCTTTTCTCCCCTGTCGCATTAGCATCACACGCTCTTCACTGTCCATAGTTATATATTCCTTATACTGCTTCAGCTACTCGTGGTGGTGCTTATAATTCTCTTTTCTCAGTGTTGCAAAAAAAGTGGGTTTAAAAATTGTTGAAAGTTGCAACATTATCCAGAAAAAAGTCCTTCTCTCAATCGTGCTTCTTCTAGTTGTTAGTTTGAAAAAAAAAAAACGAGTCTAGACTTTATGTTTTGCAAAGTGTTCGCATATTTTCCAGAACAAAACATATTGAAAAGTAGATAATAGCCTTGAGCCTGCAGCTGTTTGTATTGTGTTTCAAATATATTACTGTTCATGTTTTGTTTATAGTGTAGAGACACAGGGTCTACAGTACATTGTTGTCCTTCTTGCAGTATGTTTAATTCATCGTTATACTTCTTTTATTTCAGACTTCCTCCTGCTTTTTTTTATGGTGATCATAGTGGTGTTGTTTATACATACATAGCTTTCACGCAGCTGGATAAAGGATAGTCAGTTATTGAGTCATATTTCACGGTGTACTATATATGCTTGTATGCTTTGCATTGAGATGAAAACAAGGAAATGGAAGATAGTAATGGTTAGGGTCATGTCGAGTAAGGAACAGGTTCATTTTATTCTGATAAGCATGCGTCTGTCTTCCTGTTTGTCATTCAGTCTGTCTCCACACATTTTTAAGTCAGATCTTTTTTATTTAAGCTTAAATAAAGTCACAAAGAATACATAGAATACAGAAAAAAAACCACATGAAACATTTTTCCTTTTTGGCCTTCTACAGTACACATATGAAATAGAACTTCTTACAAATATACTATATATATTTAAGTATCACCATCTCCACACAGATGAAGAAAACATTTTCAGATAGTTTGATAAAGACATAATTGCAGCTAGAGTATACAGTACCTTGTGGGATATAGGGAATATGCCTATCAAGTGCCTATCAGTACATACAGCAACTATACAGAATATTCATAGTTTTTCTCTCCTACATTGCACAGATACAGTATATACACAATGGTCTATAAAAAATACTATTTATACTATTACTGCTAAGACCTGGTGGTTGTGAGTACATCCTAAGAGAACCCTTTAAAATACCTGAAATGTTCTATTCATATACAGTAAAATACAGTCTGCAAGTTTTATTTTTATCTTACATCTATACAGTTTGGAGGATTCAAAGATATAAAACGCAATCAGAAATATACAAAAAACATATTTATGTTTTTTTTTTCACGTTGCTCTCTCTCTCTCTTGTTGCTGTTTGGCATTTTACACATGCCATTTTTTTTTTTTTGCGTTTCAGTTTTTTGCCATTTGCAAACAAGCCATATACTGTACTGTATGATTGTGGGGGGAAAGGGCAGGGGCACTTTGTGAGCAGCAGAGGGCGCCACACATCAGCTGGGACATTCACTGCCACAATGAGCTAAAATCCAAGTCGCATGATATGGATTTTTTTTAATGTAAATGTTGGCAAATATTGGCATTCTTCGGATTATAATAACACCAATAAGAGTGGCAGTAGCTTCCTCCACTTGCACCTACTGTAAATGAATTAAAAATTGTTTGCAGGCTGCAGGAACTGGCAGCTGCTTTGATATTTTTTCTTCACGATACAACTTTGTGTCCTTTGACCTTGATGACAGGCTCTTCCACATGCAAGCCAATGCCCAATTTCCCCACAACGACCATTAAAGTTTTATCTTACCTGACAGCCTTGTTGTTTACGTGCAGCTTGAAATTGTAAAGGGCAGGCAACGAGCAACGTGAAAAAAAAAAAAAGAAAAGAAAAGAAAGAAACTCATTCATCATTTAGATATTTATAACCACTCCAGTACTTGGAGGCAAAATGAGATTACAAATTGAAAGTTTTGGCAACAGAGAACACACACACACACACGCACACACACACACACACACACACACACACACAGCATTCAAATGTCTTTAAGTGGCTGGTTTAACAACATGAAAACAAAACTGAAAGAAAATAGTAGAATAAAAAACCATAAATCAAGTTTCCAGACTGGGTGGCTGCGAGATAAAAAAGGTTTTTGGGATGGCTTATTATTCCGTCCCCTGTGGACTAATTACCACAGTTTTCTCTGTAACCTTCTCCAGCCTAGTTACTGTGCCAAATTTAGGAGAAAAAAAACACACTTTTTAAAAATTGAACCACTATTGTTAAATTAGAAGTGAGGACGAAAAAGAAAAGACATTTCTACATCATGTTAAAACAAAATCAGAAGCAAGTGATTGCCTTTATCTTAAATCTTTAAATCCTCCATAATACATAGTTTTCAAGTAAATAGGAGAAAACAGCTATGATAAACAAATGCACATTTTGAAGGCTTAGTTTCATAGACATTTAATGTTCAAATAAAGCATGAATAATATAGGCAATGTGATATAGCTAGTCCCTGTCATCCAACCATCACAAAAACAGCATCTGTTCAGATTTTAAACATTCAAACATGTTTTTGAGCTTTACACACAGACAGTGAAGCTGACACCTCTGAACTAAGCTATAACAAACATCTACATTATATTCACTATGACGCTTTCTCCGAACATGCAGTTCTTACACTACCCTGGTGAGGTTTGTTTTTTTGAAATGAATATCATCATCAGGTAACCATCCATCAATGAAGCATGCAGTCCTTTGTTTTTTGATGGAGCACAAGTTATATTTTAAGTGTCCCTCGATAGCAGGCTTTTTTTTAACACAATGATGAGGAGACTTAGGCGTGATTTAGCCTCTGAAGACTAAACATGGAGCCTCTTTGTGTTCTCACCCACTGTAGTCCTTTTACTCTGAAAAAAAAAACAACAAAAAAAAAAAAACAAGCATTCCTGTTCAAGTCCAGAACATTCCAACTCCTAGTCTGGCATTCATTTTTCTAACTAACCTAACATTAAGGAAGATTTCCAGCACTTATATAGTGGTTTTTACACATCTGTTGGATATTTGGTCATGTTGTAGCAAACATTGCCCATTACATTATAGTAAAAGAATTTATATTTCCCACAAATAGATTTGTTTTTTTTTAATCATCTTAATTAAAATTTCGCCACACACCTCATGAGCTTTGAGCACAGCTGAAGCTTGTTCTATAGGCACTCTGCTGTCACTGTTTCTCTATGTAGGTCTCTCTTTCATAGCGCAGACACATAAAATACAAAAAAACAAACAAAAAAAAAAAAACAGCAAAAATATGTTGTCTCAGCCAGCACGTAGTCTGCCGTAACGCAGACTTAGATTCAAACTTTTAGCACTGTACCGGAGGCAGGTGGTGGTCGTTTGTAAAGCGGGGCCATGCTAATCATTAGAAGTCAAATGAGAAATAAAACTGTACTAGACAATGTTTGTTTTCATAAACCAAAGAAGGGTTAAGATAATTTATGGAGAAAATTACATTTCTTTTCTATGTGTGTGGGGTTCCTATACGGTTGGGTTAGATTGCTACAGTTGTTTTATTTTATTTTCTCTGTTTTTCTTCTCATTGCCAGGTGCTTGTGAAAATGCATCTATGTTTTTTTGTCACTTGATCAGTTGTTTATAGTTTTGTGGTTGTGTTCATTTTGCCTATTGTAGACCAAAATAGATTTTTTTTCTAAGAAATGCAACAAAACATAAAAATGAATCAGACACAATAGCTGTGATGTAAACTATCGCATGTTAAAACATGTATAAGATTGTAAATGTTGCATCGTTCCACTGGCAAAACATAATAATCATTGGTTATGTCTTCTATACACACATTTAGCACATCAGTGTAGACCTGTTCACCTTCACATTGGATTATATTTAAATAGTTTTTTGTGATAGCAGTTTTCTTTGAATATTGGCGCTGTCTAATATTTTAAGGCTGTCCCTAAAATACTAATCTGACATTGTGACTTTGAGTACATTTAGCCATTTATACTTGAGATGGACCAAGATGTTAAGTTTGCACATATTTATAGGTTGTTTATTAAGCCAAAAAAAGGAAAGAGAATACTTTGAGTATCAGCAATTCAAGTCAAATCTCGCTGAGGTGTTAAACAAATATTACAGTCTTTAATGTTCACTGAAAAAAAAAAGCATCAGAGCCAGCCATCACTACATGATGAAAATTAATTCAAAACCAAACCGTGACACAAATTTCAATATCACAACGTGGTCCAAATATTTATGAACATATATTTTTGTAATAAAAACACATCAGAATGTAAAACCATTTGGCTAAATTTAACAATATTTTATTATAACTGTAAGGTCTAATTCAAGGTGAATCTGCTGTATATTTTTCATCCTGTGTGTTCAAAATAGGAAATTTAATTACTGTAATTCGGGCGTTGTTTTGCCCCGAATTTTCTCAAATATTGGCATTAAAAATCAGAAATGACATGTGCCCTAATAAAAGCAGCTTAGGTTCTTTTTTTTCATCTGGCTTTCAGGCTTTTTGCTGCCATATCTTGTATGTAGATGCTTTTTGTAAACATGCACTTGAGTTGACTATGAGATGTGCTTATAAATATGTGTATATTTTGTTAGGCTTTCTTTTGCCTACATTAGCTTGATGTTTATTATTTCCCTAAGAAAAAAAAATACTTCTCCTATATAGTTATGAACTTGGCAGAAGTGGAGCTGTTGTAGTAAAAAGGTAGTTACCATCACAACCCTGAAATATATGCTGCAGTAATGTGTTTTCAGTTTGTTTTTGATAATTTATGCTCCAAGTTGGTTTGTATTTTATTATTGTTATGAAACAAGCTTGTTTGAAATGTATTGACTGCTGTTTTGAAAGAGGGGATAAAGTTTGTTTGTTTTTTAATGTTATGTGCAAGGACGTTTTTATAATATGATTTGTCAAACACTGGACTGGAGTGAGTTTTCCAACATTTCCAAGTTGAGAGATGTATTTGACAGACATAACTGCACAGACAACACACGTTAGCACAGATCGCGAGCTGACAGACAAGCACATCCTCCCAGCTGTACAGGGGAGGGTGACTAACATGGCCGCCATCCTCCCGTTCGAAATAGGAGTCATTTAGATGTAAGAAGTTATGACATTTCCTTTGTGCTGATTAATTGCATTCATTGGGTGATGGGTTATATATAAAAGGAAATATTTATTAGGGTTTTTTCCTTCCAAATTGCTGCACGGCATCCACTGGTGACAGATGTTGTTTTATTTTTTTTTATTATTTTTTTTTTTCTGAAAAAGAAAGAGTGCTCTCTTAAATATTCAGAATAATTGTAAAGGGATACCACTTGACAGCTATCCAGTCATCAGAATCACCTGGTATGTTCTTGCTATGGTAGATATGAGTCTCATTAACCCAACCACCACTTCTCAAACCAGAAAAGAGATTTGCACTAGACTTATTTTGGTCTTCTTCTATCAAAAGCAATATAATTCACTCTTCACATTTTCGAACCATGCTGAGTATATGGTGATATTTGACCATTTGTTTTTGTATTCAAAGGTACAGAATCGGTGGCTTTTTTAAATGCACATCCACATATTGTCGTTTGTAGCAAGTTTTTTTTTTTTTTTTTACTTGGCAGTACCCCGAGTATTAGTGTCCAGATTTGAGGGGCATTAAAACTGTTGTTTCCTCCTGTGATTGTTTTGGACAAATCAAGCAGCTCTGAAAGTGAGAGACGGGATGTATGAGGGAAGGAATCATTTCCCATCAGTCTATTGTCTTCATTAAAACATTTGAAGATAAAAACCAAAACTCCAGCTGTCCACTATCGTGCACACCACTCCCTTAAAAAAAATAAATAAAAAAACACTCGTCTTCTCTGCATATTTGGTCACTTTGAGTGCTTTTTTTTTAAATGGGATGTTACACAAAAAATGCTTTAAAGTGAAATACTTATTCGAGGAAAAAAAAAATCCAAATGCACCTTTTCTTGTCGTCAGCATCATTGGCTACGTATGTAGAGAATCCACCAAAATGTATCATACTTTTTCCAACGAGGTCACACACAAACAGCAGTAACTCTTGACCTTGACGTCATTATTTTGTTGATGGATAAGTGTAAATTTTTGAATAATTCACAAACAGCAAAACTTCACCATTTTATCTGGATGTAGTAGCTTTCCTGTTTTCACCGCTTTGTGGTGTTGTTGAAAGATGTTGCGGTTTGTCTAAATATGTTGCGTGTTAGAGGAAGCATAAGTATGTGCCTTCTTGTAACCTTGGTGAGCTTGTTATTATTGAGAAGCTGAAGCCAGCCAATTGTGTTTGCACTAAAACCAAATTGCTTTTGTGATGTAGACTATTTAAGCAAGCTTGTTGCGTCACTTTAACCGTACAGTATGCATGAGGGTGAAATTGGTAAGTCTAGGGCTAGAGCTCTCATCTGTTGACCTGTAAACCAGTGCAGCTTAGAGGATCTTGTGAATATATCTTGGCTTAGTTTCGCATTCAGTTTTCAATTCCATCTCCTTACTCATCAAGTTTGTCACAGTTTAAAAAATAAAATAAAATAAAAACAGGAAAAAAAAAAAGCAAATAACACATACCATTCAATACAATACAGCTTTTACTTTCACATGCCACAGTTAGAGAGTTACACAACTGCAGTAGAGATATCCATTTCTCTGAAATCCATGGGAATGCATGAGTATAAGAGGTCGCCTCAAGACTATTGGTCAAATTAATTTAGGTTGTTTTTGAAAACTTGTATTTATTACATATTTTGTCGACATCTGAGAAAGGCCTACATGCTTTGAGTCTTACAAATGCACCTTATTCATGTCAGTCCATGTGGGGAAAAAAAAAGGCTGGCAATGTAATATCTCTGATTTAGCACCTTACTACACAGCATGTTTTCACTTTATGCCAGTTTAGCTATTCTTCCTTATGTATGATTTCAAAAATAAATCTCATATTTTGTGAAATTGTTTCATGGGATGTGCCAAAGTTTGGAGGCGATCTCCCAAGTGTTTATGCTTATCATTTTCTTTTTCCTCCTCCTTCAGTTATAACAATGGTATGTCAAAACTTTCCTATAACAGTGTGTGGAATCAATTTATCTCAGCAAACAGTATCATTACTTGCCATTTTACAATAAGCCCTGTATTTCACATATATTTACCAGTGATGTGTATTTGTTATTATAAAGAAAATAGCCGTAAAAGCTTCATTATGTTACATAATATTGTGACTTTTTTCGAAAAACTGTGAAGACTTATCTTGCATATACTTTATACAGAAGTATTAAGCCTTAATACAAAAGACTAAAAAAAGTGTGGAAGAATAAACTGATTGTTGCTAAGTAAGGATGATTTTTGTAAATGTTACCAGCACTTTTTTTGTAATTTTCACTCTCTGAGGTATTGTACAAGTTCAAGCTGTTTGTGAAGTTTGATTATGAAGGAATAAAAACTAGTACTTTCCTGTACTTCACAGAAAGTCTTGTTGCTGTTTTATTTTTCTGATCTGTCTCATGAATGCACTGCCAAGAAAAAACAGTCATAAAAAAAGATTATTAGACCACCTTTATTTTCTTGTTCATTTTAATGCCTGGGACAACTAAAAGTACATTTGTTTGGACAAATATAATGATAACAACAAAAATAGCTCATACGAGTTTAATTTAAGAGCTGATATCTTTTAGCACTTTGAGATTTTAGCACTTTGAGATTTCTGTATGAAAAGTGCTTTACAAATAAAATTTATTATTATTATCTAGCCATTTTCCATGTTTTTTCTTGATAAGAACCAAAATTGTTATCAATAAAACCATGGAAAATGGCTAGATATCAGCTCTTAAATTAAACTTTTATGTAACTCTCTCTCCACCTCCTTACACTCACGTTTTAAATGTGTGTAGCCTCATGTATAATGTTAAATATTATTTCATAAAGTTTTCATGTTTGAGAGAGCACCTCTCTTGGTAAGCATAAAAAAGGTTTATTTTCATTCCAGCTAAAGAAATTACTATATTGGCCACCATATGAGTTATCGATTAATTTTACCTGATAAAATTGGCATCTGTCTGAAAAAACAACAACATATCAGTCAGGCTCTACTATTGTTGTCCCATACATTGGTTCTAAAAGGTCATTTATCTGTGTTTTTCATCCAGCCACGTTCAAATTCAATTGCCTGTACTAATCAGGTTTACATCCAGCTGGCTATACGATCAGCTGTACTCATGTTTCTCTAATGACTAGGCTACAGCTGACCTGTTGCAGTTGGAGCCTCTTTTCCACACACTGATTACACATTAGTGTATTGAAAACTCTTAATATAACATAAAGATGTACGGGCTCTTCAAGAAGCTCTGTGTAGCTCATAATCACTTTGGTTGAAATAGTTTTCTTCACACAAGTGGTTACCTATATAAATATAATCAAGATTTTACACTACACATGCCCACTGACGAAAATGTTGGCCTGTATTTTGATATTTCTGCATACCGGGGTCCCTAAACAGTCTGTGCAATTGCAGAAATTGTGTGGTGACTGGAAAGCTGACACTTGTTGATTCACTGAGCCCAATCTTATTCATATGTGATGATATAAGTCCCCAGAGTCGCCCTGTTATTGCATTGAGAGCGTTTTTAACTTGACCTCACTGTATACAATGAGCTGCTGTGACCTCTAAGATAATCACAGCCTCATGAAACTTTACAACCACAAACTAGAGGCCTAGAGCATTAGAAAGCTTTCCAAATATATATTTATTTCCAATTTATATATATTGACAATAAGGATGTGTGTGTGAAAATCTGGACAAAATGTGCAGTTTGCAGTTGCAGCTTTAGGCAAAAAAAAAAAAAGGATTTTACATGACATTTTTGTTGTGTATTAAAAATGTGTTTTAGCTATTGTATTTAAAATGGCATAAATTGGGCATCACTGGATAGATAGATAGATAGATAGATAGATAGATAGATAGATAGATAGATAGATAGATAGATAGATAGATAGATAGATAGATAGATAGATAGATAGATAGATAGATAGATAGATATTCTAAAATGAGCTGCATTCGCTAAAATTAAGCTTCATAGATAATATTAGCCCGCTGGTGTGTTGATTCCAAATACAGTTGGGAGGCTGGACCGTATCCCAGAATGCACTGGGCAGAAGGCAGGAAACACCCTGGACAAGCTGCCAGTCCATTACAAATCTAACAATGATTAATAAACAATCACAGTCACACTTCACTTCACACCTACAGGCAATTCAAGAGTGCCGTCCACTTCAATCACAAGTGTTTGGACTGTGGGAGGAAACTGATGCAGCCAACGTGTAAACTCTGCATGGAAAAAAATATTTTTTTCCAGCAACCAGAGCTGCCTGGGTGGGTTTGTCCTGCTGTGTTCACCTCTGAGCACGACACACACATAATGTGCACGGCCCATAAATGATTTTCACACTCTGATTAGCCCGCTGCATGTGGATTGTGTCTTATCTGGCAGTCAATATTAGCTATTACTGATACTCAGATTGAGTGTGTGCTGCAGGATTAACCAACCACAGAGTTTAACTGTAGTTATTCCTAAAAAAAAAAAGAAATAATCATCACCGTCGTGACAAAAAGAGATAAAATGAAAATGTACTTTAAATTCATTGAGCAAGACGTGATGCAAGTCAAACTTATTTCGGGTAATAACGACCTTCACCGATTGAGAATAAATATTATCCATCAGTATCAGCAATATTAAATATTTTTTATTAATGTCACAGTTATGGCTCCTCGTACTTTGATTGTAACACATCAGAGAACAAAAAGGAGGGCAGGACGCAGATAAAGATGTATTGTTTTCTCTCAAACTGGATTCAGGTTGTATTGAAATATTGCTTTGAAAGATTTATTTGGTGCGATAAATTATAAATGTTTATGAATGCAGAATGAGCTTGTCTAAGGGAAAGAGATTGCTTTTTTCCCCCGATTATTTATTTTACTCTGAGGCCATTTCATTTTTCTCTCCAAGTTTATATATTATGGCTAAAACCACACTGTCAACATAAATAAAGAACACAGTGGCAGCTTAATTAACAAAATGATTTGTGATTTAAAAATAACACATATTAATAATACGTATTAATTAATCAGTCTTTGCACCTGATCATTAGTTGAGGTTAAATGTACGTCCTTGAATAATTTCTGTGACCCACGAATCAACAAGTTTGAGGTTTAAGAATACACATATTATATAGATTATCCTACATTATTAGCTCCTTCATGACTACTCAAATAACCAGACTATGTGTGCTTATTTATTCATGCACATGATGAATATTTTTACTTTATTTTGTCATGTTATATTGCATTATATTGTGCTATTTTGTAGACGATGGGACGAAAACAGCATTTTATAGCTGAAAATGGAAAATAATGCAATTCACCAACACTCTATAAGCTATCTCTAAAGCATCATTCATAAAGGCAGCAGTATTTACAGTATAGTGTGTGTGCTGTGTGTGGCATGATAGTGCTGCCCACATTCATATACTGTCACAGTACAGTACACTCCTCATTGAGGAACAGCAGCATGCAGAGGGAGGCAAGAGGCTCCCATTTGTTTGCCACAGGCGCCCCCTAGTGTCAGTTTTCAGCATCTCAGGCCACGTAGTAAAATGATGGAGTGTACCTCAAACTTCCACCTGTGTGGTGTGCAGTGGAAGAATTATGTAGATCCCTTACTTAAGTAAAAGTACTAATACCACACTGTGAGATAACTCCACTACAACTAAAAGTCCTGCTGACTTTTGACCTGCATACTGAAGTAGAAGTACAAAAGTGTCAGCATTAAAATGTACTTACAAAAGTAAAAGCTCTTATTTATATCCTAAATGTAATATTAGATTTGTATTGATGCATTTATGGAGCAGGGTTTTAATTTTCTCATTTTATCTACTCAATATACTGATATGTTTAATTTAAAAAACTACCCAATCACTTTAAAATGTATGTTTTTATGTTAAATCTTGATCTGAAAAGTAAAGCTGGCAGCTAAATTAAGTGGAGTTAAAGTATAATGCTACATATAATGGAAATACTCAAGTACACATACCCTAAAATTGTTCTTAATCACAGTACTTGAGTAAATGTACCATACCTCTAAAATACTGTGTACAACACCTGTGAGAAGAAATGTACCTGCTGCGTTCCTGTAAAGTGAAAGCAGTATATCTATATGGCATCTCATCACCTATAATTATGGTTCAAAGTAAAGTTTAAAGTTTAAAGATAGTCTGGATATCTTGGTATGGTCATGGGTGCATTGTGACTGGGTAAAGCAGTATTCATCCATCCAAACCTTCACCAAATCACTTCTGTCAGTCACACCTTGTAGTATTTGTTCAAACATGTTTGAAGTCATCCAAGGATACACAGCTTAGTTCATTCATGCACTGTGGTTTCATACCAGTGTTTCACTACCCAATAATGACTGCTGTAAAAATAGAGCATGCACTATTTGTATTCAGGGTGCACCCCAATTGGAATACAACTACTGTAATGGACACATTTCTGCTACTTGAAAATGCAATACAGTTTTTACTGTAGTTGCTAGAGTAGTTTTATAAAAACTATGCCGTTTGATTGGTGTCTTAGTTAAAGTGGAAGCAATTCTGAGGATTTGTTTCAACATTTGAGTTCTATGCAAACAGCAAGTCAATTTGATGCTTTGTAGGTACAAAATGCCATTGCCAATTATTAGGTTAGAAAAGACATTTGCCCAATTTAACATCTAAATACAGATAATTTTATTGGTTGAACACATACAGATAATGACGTCTCTGTACACCTCTATCATGCACAGCATCTAGATGGATTGTAGTTTTGTACCGCAGACGATTTGAGTAGTATTCATTCACATTCAGATGTTTTAGCAACATGATGCACAAGCTTTTGTTCCCACATGCGGTTAAAATAAAAATACATCTCCCTAGAGAGATTACGCTTTCCTCTTTTATTTGCAAACAGTAACTGGCGCTGCACTCCTGAAAGTAATTTATATTTGAAGTGAAAGGTTCCTTAGAAACAAACAAATTCTCAGGTGCTCGATAACTATTACCTCAAAATTAAGAATAAATGCACTGCTGCCTATCAGAAGCCTGTCATGGCGTTTTCAAAGGAGTTAACGCTCAAGTGTTCTACTCTACAATCCCAGTAGTGACCACGGTCAACCAGGAAGGCTCAGGAGATAAGCGTGAGTAAATATAGCAGTTGGTTGTAATCCACTTCGTGCATTTTCATTATCCAGTGAGTGCTTGTCTCATGCAGTAGACAGTGGAGGAGACAGTTGACAGTGGTTTAAGTTTGTTCCCCAGAATATATTTATTCAAGTTGGAACCATACAAACCTAGTGAATGACAGGAGGAGGTATCAGATTTCTTTAACAGGAATGACATTGGTAAAGAGGGTGTGGAACGTTTTAAAATCATAAAGATGCACAACGTACAGCCATCGCCCACAGCTAGGGGTGAGACACTAAAGTTTGTTCCCATAAATAAGGCAGAATGCAGAGTCCATAGAAATGGAGAGTTATTACATTTAGCCAAATTGGACAGTGACGTGACAATATGACGAATTACATGACTTTCTTCAGCTCATCGTACAACACCAGCACGAAGGCGCCGCCCATGCCTCTGAGCACGTTGGACCAGGCTCCCTTGAAGAAAGCTTTGCCGCCCTCATCACGTGCGATCTTACGCCAGCAGTCGATGGTCCCGGAGTACATGATGTCAGCTGAGGAAGGCAAGAAAAGAGAAGTTAAATGATGTGGATAGGAGGTATCAAAACAATCATTTAACATCGTAGTTTAGCTACAGCCATCATTTATACACAAACTCACCTCCTTTGCGTCCGGACTGCATCATCATACGTCTACGGACAGTGTCGAAGGGGTATGAGGTCAGGCCAGCAACAGCTGTCACACTCTGTGCAATCATCCAGCTCACCAATATGTGGGTGTTCTTGGGGTCTGGAAGCATACCTTTAAAACACAAGAGCAGAAAAAAAATTATAGATCCAGAAGGTGGACCATTGAGGAGGCTTGCCTGCAAGAGTGTGCGATTTAAAACCAACGTACCCTTAGCTGTGTCATAGATGCCGAAGTATGCAGCCCTGTAGATGATGATGCCCTGCACAGACACATTGAAGCCCTGGTACAGACCCTTGAGGCCATCGGACCTGAAGATCTTCACCAGGCAGTCTCCCAGACCATTGAACTCTCTGCCGGCACCAGCCTTTCCCACATCAGCAGCCAGACGGGTACGGGCGAAATCGAGGGGGTACACGAAGCAGAGGGAAGTGGCTCCGGCGGCACCACCAGACGCCAAGTTACCGGCGAAGTACCTCCAGAACTGGGCTCGCTTGTCGACGCCATCAAGGAAGATCTTCTTGTACTTGTCCTTGAAGGCGAAGTTGAGGGCCTGGGTGGGGAAATATCTGATGACATTGGCAAGGTTACCTCTCCAGAAGGAAAGGAACCCCTGCTCCTTGGGGATACGGGTGACGCAGTCCATGATACCCTTGTACTGCTTATCCGCCGTGATCTGCTTACTGGCATGCTGGACCTGGAATAAGAGAAAGAAAGAACAGTTAAATAGGGAAGCTAATTAAGTGTTGAGGATGTGTCAATCACAATGTCTCCTTGTTGTGACCTTGCTGCATGTTAAACCTTTGAAGTTGCTGCAAATTATGCATGTTGGGGCAATTTAACAGCAGTGTTTACTATCTAATTATTTCAGCTCTTGATCTATCAGATATTTAATTATAATCTTACAAGATTAACAAAAAGTTAAACTAAAACAGTCAGGAGTCTGAAGGGAATGTGTAGAATGTATGTCGCAGTGCAGGTTTAGCAGAAAAAGGATGTAAAACGTGTTGACCCGGCTATGAATGACTGCAGCCGGGCCTCCATGCAGCCTTCCCACTAGACGGAAGCTAACACGAAGCCGCCAGAAAGATTTCATCGCCATTCAGGCTGAAATATACTTTACATGTTGCCTTCTTTTAATTCCCTATGAAATGATACAGCTGTAAATAAATTTGACTTGCTGACGGCTATTTGTACACAATGTCCCGATGCCACTAGAGGCGTTTGTCCTTTGTTAGCTGCCGCTCCGCCGGCTAAGGTTACCGCGAGCAGCTAACGCTAACAGCCGGGCTCGTGTAGGTCATTTCACATCCCGTGATGACCTTAAATCTTATAACTCCTCACTCTTTGGACTTTTATCAATTATATAGGACCAAATGCTGCTGATGTGTGTAAAACCCCATAGTCTGTGGATATGTGGTAACAAACAGCAGAGATAAGCTGTTAAATGATTTCCACCGGTTGCTAGCCGGCTAACGTTAGCCAGCTAGCGGACCGGAAGACAGCGCTTACCTGAAGGAGAAGCTTCACTCTCTCGATGGGGGCGACGGCTGTTTTGGAGATGGCGGCGGAGATACCACCGGCCAAGAAATCCTTGGCGAAGGAGATAGCTGTCTCATTCATGGTTGGATGTTGTTAGTGTGCCTTTCAGGTTACCAGTAAACTCGATATTAACCCCCACTGCCCTCTACAGCTGATGGCCTACACCGACGAAATGGCCGATTGCGAAGTTGCGTTGGAGATTTATATAACGCCTCGGATCGCGATACAACGCGAGAACTGTGATTTGAGAGATTATTGGCCAATCCTTTGTCGTCACGTGGCTTTCTGCCAATCAAAATGCGCTGATTGTGTTGTCGTCACCATGTGTGGGTTTTCTGTGCCCTTGGCTAGTAAATCCTGATATTACAAAATACACGTGAAGTGACTAAGTTTAGACGGAAAACCTAAATGAGTTGCAGCGTGGACTTGTTCTTATTTGGCATCCTGCTCACTGTCACGCCCCTACACCATTAAAGACAGCAGTCAGGCCCCTTAGAGCAAAGTCATAGGGTCATTTACAGCTCTCAAGGACTTCAGAGAGTCATATACACTCCATAGGCCCACTTACACTCTAACCAATGTTAAATTACTCTTATCCTCTGTTAAAATAAATAAATAAATAATACGTATA